>NC_092422.1:40780071-41106535 GCF_036169615.1 Heliangelus exortis
TCCTATCTCACATAATTTGGCTCTGTCTGTATTTACTGGTAAGAAATATGTGTCTGTTTATCTCACCTATCTGAGAGTGGGCTGAGAATCCTCCTGAGGATTCCTGTCTCTATCCATTGGTTTAACAGGAATTTAGGTGAGTAGATGAGGTGTGATGACTTATTTTTAGATGGCTATAGTGAGATGAAATGAATCTCATCCATACTGGCACATGATTAATGTTGGACCAGTAAGCACCTTGCACTTCACTCTTAAATGTTATAGTAATTTTGGTTAGATTTAATGTGTTTTTAAAAGTGATCCTGATTTTATTAGATTGATCTTTGCTAATTATAGTCCAATACATTTTGGAAGAGGCTTTAAAGAGTAATGATTTATGCATCTGTGTCCAAAAATCAGAACTGTCAGACAAAAAGTCAGTAAATTCCTGCTGAATTCAGAGCATGCATTTGAGAAGTGATTTCAAATCCCTATGCAAGTCAAATAGAGGGAGAAATACCTACAAGACATATTGTTATATTGTAACAAACCATAGAGAAGCTTTCAGCTATATAGCATCTTGACAGGCTCCTCAAAATCAAGTGTTTAGCCTTATTCTTTACCTTGATAATCAGGTTTCCCTCTTTGCTTCACACATATATTATGCCATACTTAACACACAAAAGAAAAAAAAAATGGTAGTTGTTTCTTTTCTGAGAGCCAACTTTGTCATGATGCACCCCATCACTCCTCTTGTCTTTTATCATAAGAAAAGCATCCTGTACTTGCTTGTATAGCAAACAGATCTTTCCAAGCAGTAGTCCTGATAATCTGGAATAGGGATTTATGAGGCCAGGAAGCAAGTGTAATACTATGCCTCAAGAATAACTGCTAGTGTATTACTATGCAAAAAAAAAAAAAAAACCAAAAAAAAAACCAAAAAAAACACAAAAAACAAAACCCCCCCCAAAAACAACAAACCCAACTAACCAACCAACCAACCAAAAAACCCAAACCAAAAAACAAACAAAAAAGAAAAAAAAAAACCCAACATTTTTTTTTCCTTAAGTCCTGTCTCTCTAAAGATATGGGTTTCTTCTGACTAATCAGGGTTTACATTGCTGACACAACCTTGATGATCCATTAATGCTCCTAATTCCCAATACCAGTTACAGACACAAAGACAAGACAGAAGTCAGGGTATATCCCCATCATAACCAACAGCTTTTTTGCAATGTTCATTCCACAAATGCACTAATTTCCCAGGCACACCTGGTGTGTGTGTGGACAATAGAGACCTGCAAGACCTGACAGTATTTATGCATTCTCTACATCATCTACTTTTCTTAGATGGCCCTTTTCTGCTCACTATTCAAACAGCTGCTGCAGCTCCTGAATTTCTCCTTTTTTTTTTTTCCTGGTCACTCAGCTGCTTTGTCTCAAAAGAATTCTGCAGTTCTGATGAGGAGCTGCATGTCAGATTCTAGAAGTGAGGAATGGTGCAGGGAAATGCAGATACAAAAGTGTCAGTGCAAACTTGGCCTGGAGTTCTCATAATTCTCTTCAGTGAATTAGTGGCATTTCACAACTTGTTACAAAAATGCCTCAGAATGGGCACTGTGAAGAAGTGAATGCTGCTACTTGCCCATAAGATCTTGAAGATTTTGGGAGGACACATGCCCTGGGCATAGGCAACCTGCACACCACTAGGAGCAATCTGGTAGCTGCGTGATACCAGTGGAACTTTCAAAGTACGGAAATGGACTGAGTTGGTTTTCCTGTTATTATTGTTTTTCTCAGTCAGGGAAACACAGGATCTGGGACTACTTTCACTGACTAAAATGGTAGCAAGAATCAGGAAAAAATAAGCTGATAGATGTGATTATAGTAATTAGATTTCCTCTTGGAACCATTTACCTCTGTACCACTCCTAAGATTAAGGGGCAGCTTATGTGTATAACAAAACACAGAAAGAAACAGGTGAAATATTTGGGATGAATTACATGCTGAATGTGCCAACTACAGAAATACTAGGTTGAATTTTCAGAAGCACTGCTACACTATTGGTTTTGTGTCACCCTTCAGCATTTCTCTAGAGCAAATGTCCTCAAAACACTGTTTCCTGAGTAGATAACAGCATTTATGCCCAAATTCAGGGAAGGTATAGTAACTCTTGCACAGGAAAGTGATTTTTTTATTTTATTTTTTTTTTTTTGACTGCACTTGATCACCAACTTACACATGTATCCTGTGCTGTATTTATCCTTTGAGCAAAATATGTATATATCTAAAAAATAGCTATTACTAGTAATAGGAACTCAGGATGAGGGACCAATCTAAAGAAAATCTGAAAACGAGTGTGTCTTTTAAAAACACCTATGCTGTTCCAGGGTCAGGCACACGCTACTGTTTCCTTTCTTCTTAATAATGAAACAAAGTTTGTTTCATGGTAACAATGATAACCAAATCAATCCAGCACTCTACATACAGCAATACTGACGTTTGAGGACTTTTGTGACAGATTATTATGGTGCTCCATTATCAAAGTGCTGTAAAGATTCAAGGCTGCAGTAAAGATTAATCTGGCCATGAAACTGGTTATATGAAACTAGTTATATTTTCCTCCACAACTCCTGCAACATTGATGTATAGAATTCATCAGACATGACTTTGTGAGGGTATTAGATGTACATAAAGCATGCAGAGAGAAATGCAAGTTTGCTACAAAAATATTCAGAAATCAACTGCTTGAAATGGATCTTTTTATATCTCCTGTGTCATTGGAGATAGTACCATGAGCAAGAAGTGACATAGCAATAGCTAGGAAATTTTGCAAACCTACTAGCAGTGAGCTGATAATAAAACTTCACCTTCCGTACAGAGTTCACTGATTCCAAGTCTGTCCCAAGTCAATCTGAAAAAGAAAATTACTCTAATCAAATTGTTTAATTCTAAATAAAACAGTAGTTTTACTGAAAACCCAAAGGAGCGCAATGAAAGTCTTCATTACAAAACTACAGCCATCTCCAGGACTCAACTAGATCCTCAGAAAAGGGGAAGGAATTGAACACTCAGAAAAAACTGGCCATTTGCATCAAGCTGGGGAAAAACCAGGGAGACTGTGTGGGGCTGCTGGTGGCAGGGCAGTGTAAGAAGGTGCATCTCCTGCCAGTGGAGGACTTTTCTTTGAGACTTACCAGAGGAACTAATACTACATTCATTCAACCAAATACTGTTTAGGAAGGTAAAAAATAAAGTAGACTCCTGAAAAGGAGGGAAATATAAAAAGATGTAAACTTTATCCTTCGGTTTTGCCTCATTTGCTTAATCACTTTTGTATGTTCTTTGCAAGAGTATCAATATAATCCATACATGGTAATAATTTAATGCACAAACTGCAGCATGTTGTGGAAGCTGAACAAACCTTGTCAGTCACCAAACAGAAGCAAACCTGTTGGTGGAACAAATTTGCTCCATGCTTTAATTGTAGCCAAAGAGGCCAAGCTTCCCCTAGATTTTCACGGTTTGTTGTTCAACTAGAATTCCTTCCGTACATCTGAAATTTGCTCCAGGTTATGTGATGTTTTGTGGCCCATCACAACATGGAATATTACCAATTGATACTATATAATAAGCAAAATTAAAATATGCCCTTAGTGCTCCATGAAAAATGGAAAGAATTTGGATGTCTTACTAAAACAGTAGAAGGGAAATGGAATACAGCCCTGCTCTGTAGTTAAATCTCTTCTTTTTATTAAAGCAAAAGGGGTATACAAGTAAAAGGTATCTGAAACTTAGGTTATTCATGAGAGGGACTCAGTGACTTAAGCTTTCCTGAATTGGCTTGCCCATATTTTTAGCTGCTTTCTACCCATACTTATTTCTGTGATAAATGTGCCAGTATAATTTTGGATATTCTTTTATGATATTAAAATAGGCCCCCTGGAAAATTAATTCAGCACTTCAGTATAACACTTCTATAGAATTAAAAGGAAAAAACAGAACATAAGATTTATCCTTTTGAAATAGGTGAAAACAGCCTTTTTGACTAATAGAGACTGCAGTTGTGCCATTTTTTAGCATTCCACAGTATAATAGATGCACTGCCAACACAAAGAAAGGTGTATGGTGTCTACTGCAAACAACAAGCACTGCCAAAGAGAAAATTGTCTATTATACAAACCATTTTCAAACTCTGTGCACATGTGGCTTTTAATAAACTATTTAGGTTTTTAGAATGGTATCCACAGATTCTCTCACTGTAGTTATTGTTAAAAATCTGTTTTTTTTATTCCAGGAATCTGCTTGTTAGTATTAACATTATAGTGTTAATACTTCTTGGTTCACACTTGTTTGTAAGTAGTACAGTGTGGCAGTACTTTAGGAGAATAATTAATTAAAATTTTAAATGCATTCAAATATTTTGAAAAAGAAATAAATAGATTTGATTACTGCTTACGATCTACTTAATGCATGTGTAAGTTAATGTTTAAATACTTTGCATTTGCAACTGGAATTGAGCTTTTTATTCTAACTGCAGCTGGGCCAGAAACTGAGTGCATAAATAACAGGTGTTCTACTTTCAGAGCTCATTTATCAGCTTCCTCAGGGCGAGTTAAGCCACTGAATATTTCTCAGATGTGGTTTACAATACAAGGTCTCAAATCAAAACACTATCATTGTGGGATGCTTCATGTTGGGATAAACCATTTTCTGATTTGAAAATTTTTCTTCTTCATCAGTGACTGGCTGTTCTGGAATGGCTGATGTTCATGGCTGATACTAAACAGGCACAACTAAATCTCATTTCTTCTCACGAAAATTTGACTTTGTTTTCCTGATGTTGCACAATATGTTTTCATTAAGGGTTTTTATGGAGCTAACGTGAGATAGAGCATGGAAACCATCCTACATTCTTCAGTGCTTTCCAGTTCTTCCCTTTTCTTCCCCCCTGTTCTTCCACCATGTGACTGCATTGCATCAATGCAGTGGCAGATGACCAACTGTGCTACATTTAGATGTTTGTAATAAACATATGCTTATATATCTACCTTGGAAGCAAAGTATGATGTACTTCTCTCTCTCTCTTTTTTTTTCTTCCCGCCTCAGTGAGCGAGAGACAAGAACTGAAAATCACCTCCAGAAACCCTGCATGACTCTGCAAATCATTGCCATTAAATTTGTCATTGGTAAAGCTGGGATTATATCTAGTCCTGTAACTTCACCTTTGCTGACTGAAGCATTACTCGTTGCATTTTGAGGCAGATTTTTTTTGTATAATAATACACTTGAAGACATTTTAAGATCATAATTAACTGCAAGATATTAGCTGCAAGAAGGGAAACCAACTCAAAACCAGTGTGAAACATGGTTGACTAATGGGACAAAACCAGTAACTGTAAGAAAGTATTCTTCACTGAATAGTTACATTCCTAGATGGTTTTGGCTCCTGTGCTGTTGAAATTGTTATCACAGACCCCTAAAGAAAAGAATACTATTGCCCTGAAAGTCTATAGAAGACAAAAAGATTAGGGGAGTGACCAGTTCAGTATCATGAAGAACTTTTTACAGCCTGGTAAATAGCTTAGTAAAACTACTTGTATTTCAGCATGGTGATGGGAAAACTCATTCATCTACAGACAGTGGAAGAAGAAATTAATCTGAAGAAGCCTGTGAGAAATGTCAGGCCAAGAGGTTCCCCCATTTTAATGCAATGCTTATAGGTAACCCAGGAATTTATATGCAGAAACTGTAGAAATGTTGCATAGTGCTTTGTGTCGTCCTGCTGGAATAATATGCCCAGCTCTGATGTCTACAATTTGAGATGGATTTTGAAAAATCAAAGATGTCTTTATCAGACAAGGTCCTCAAGGATGATTGCAATATAAACTCTTTTTCATGGAACTCATGGAATAAACTACTTAAGACACTGAAGACAGAGGTGAAAAATTACCTTAGTATCTACTTGGACAACAAGAATTGAGTAATAATGGGCTCTTTGATCTCACAAATAAAGGTATGACACAGTAAAGGCTCAAGAGGGTTGTTTTCACTGCTTTCAAAAGGGCAAGGTTTTCTTTTCCACCGGAGTGGCAGAGATATGGTCAGAATTAAGTGATAGGAACCAAATGTCATTGATTTTGATGTCTTCAAAAGAGTGCTCCCATCCCTTATGACAACCCGATTTTCATACATGAGATAGCTGGCTATGGTGAGAAGGACATGATTTTTTTCAGGTCCAAAAGTGAAAAGCCTTATGAGCAGGATATTATATTGGAACTCAGATACTTCTTGCAGAAGTACAGTTAGAATATCTCAGCTGGGTGCTGAGATGGATTAATTTGTAGGAACTTTTGGAGTCAGATCATTCAAAGAAACCAAAGTAAGTGAATCCTTGAAACACAAAATGCCCAAATATATTTCTCATGCACACCAAATCTCCAGTGAAGAAACAAATCTAACATGAAAGGTTTCTTTGTGTTAGCAGTGTTAGGTTAAGATGACAGTCTAGTGACCATCAGGCATATGCTAGGCCACTGGCCAGCTGCAAGGTCAGTCCAGGATGTCCAAGCAGTTGTCAGGGCTGTGGGACATCCCTAGGGATTCTCAGGGTAGGGGTGGGTGCCTGGAACTGAGCTGAAATGGATCTATGGGCACGGTGTGGAAGAGGTCCCAGACAAGGCTGGTAAAGGCCTTTGAGGCCTTGAGAGCTTCCTATGCAATTAGCATTTGTTTTGGTTTATGCCAGAGAGCTTCTCAGGAAAGATGTCCTCAGCAGGATGGCATTTTCTAGGAAGATTGCTAATCTGTATCTCTTACTATCAGTTGAGAAAAGGGGTCACCCATCCTTTTAAATGAGAGTGATGTTCTCATAGAAGCATGATATTGTCTTCCGAGATCATTATTTCCTGAGGCACAGCATCAGTTTATGGAGTGATTGCAGCTCTTGGGTCATGAGATTGTATCAGGCTTTTTATCCTGCTGTCCTCCTTTTTATACAGCAGACAACAGGTTTTAGTAGTTTTCAGCATTGTGTTAAGTGAAATGTCAATGGATGGCAACCCAAATTCAATCATTGTCCTTCTGTAATTTAATCTAAATACATATCAGTCTGGTTCTGCAGGTTATTTTGTAGTGCTTTATTATTTTAATATTATTTTCTAGCAACACTTTAGATTTGAGATAACAAGGCTTGGCAGTTACATGACTCCACTCCCCACAAAATTCTTTAAGTTATCTACTAATTTTTGTGGCTTGCGTTTCATTCTTTCTATTCTAGAAAATAATTTGTTATGCCTAATTGCCTACTTGGTTGCAATATTTTCTAGTAAAGCTATCCTTAAAAAGTGAAAATAACAAGCTAGGACAAATATTGGCCTTCTCAGCCAGCATAAACAAACCTATGCCTGCCTTGCTCCAGGGGTCCAACAATTTCTGTGGTGCCAATATCAGTTCTTTCATTTTACTTGGCCTGTATTTTTTGGCATATGGAACAATGTCAAAATATTCCTTTTAATCTCTTAGATTTCCAGTGCCTAAGTTCCCTTTTTGTAGCATTTAAAATAGGTTTTTGTGCAACATTACTGGAAACATTATTTTAATGTATTTAGAGAACATATCATCTAGTATTGTGAGGATCATCCACAAATCTATAGCTATACCTTGGAATATGGTGCTATTATATAATAATTATTTTATATTTTTATTTTTGATCTAACAGCAGTATTAGTACCTTCCTTGGTATCTTACCCCCATCTGTAATCCAAATGGCATCTGGGATCAGAGCATGGTATTTTTTCTTTATAATGCAAACAGACATATAGAGTCTGCCTTTAGACTTTGTTCTGCTGCAATTTTTTCCACACCTCCATGCCAAGGATGTCTGACTTTTTGAATCAGGGCTGAGTACCTGTTCTGGAAACCTCAGCAGGTTCCTACCTCACTCAACTCTCCTGTATTTTATGGATGCCATAGCAGCTCACAGGACAGATTATCTGTCATAAATGTTTTTCAGAAATGTTAAAAATACTTTTTTGGGCCAGATTAAATTGTCAGTTGCCAAGCCCGGCTATTGAAAATGTACCAAGCAATGCATTTTCCCCCCATATGTGAATTCAGTCTGAAACAATTTATCTATAGCTGGAAAAATGAAGTATCTGTTGTCCAAAGTGTACAGAAGGTGCCTGTGTAGTGCTTTTGGCAATGGCAAGACGGGGTTCATGGTTAGCTCCCACCCTTATCTCATAAATTACATTCTCACTGATAAAGACAAAAACTTTCTACACCTAATCACCAAAGCCAAAGAGTCCCTCTCTATTTGCTTTCATCACCATTCTGCATTCATTATGCTCTCTGAGGCAGTAATCTCTAGTTTTTACAGCTATGAAAACAGTTAGGAAAAACATAAAATTAGAAAGTACCTTCAGTCTTGATAAAGCACATAGAAAATGGCCTCAGTTGTACTTTGTTTCTCTGTATATGTTGTCAGGTTGGCTTCTTATTGAGCTATGCTATTTCCACCATATAAATGTATATTGTTTCTTTCCACTTTATTCCAGAAGCTCTAGCCCTTTTCAAAGATGCCAGGATTCACTTGTCAACCTACTGCTTTTCTTGCATCACAATTTCATCTATGTATACCTTAACAACCTCTAGACTGTCAGAAAGGTGTATTTTCCTGTGAAACATCTGTTAAAATACAACTCTGATAGTGATCTTCAGAAACAATGTTTCCCAAGAGGGAGGAAAATGGTCGAAAAGCTACATTATTTCTTTTTAGATCAGGTGCAGAAAAATACTTCCAAACCTTCTCTACTGAACTGTATACCCTGGTCTGGGGTGGAAAATGTTCCTGCTTCACAGGTTTCATTGTTTTGGACATATAGAGAAAGGGTGGAAGGTTCCACCCTTTTTTCCACTGTGCTTCCTGCTCTGGCCAGGAAGTTGCACCCATGCTACCTGCTGTTTCACTCGCTCTCCTCCTGCAGAGCAGTAACTCTGTCTTGTTCCAAAGCAGTTTCTATTTCAGGATGAAGGATGGTTTAGGAATTTGAACAGGAGAACACAGGAGAGAGGCAAAAGGAAGGCAATGTGGTTTTTTCATCTATATTCTGAAAACCCAGTGAGATCTTCCAAAGTCCTTGGAAGACCTACTCCAATGCTTTCGTCCTTTTCTGTCTAGTGTAGTCAGTGTATGAGTATTAAGTCCTAGATCTTAATTAGGTGTTGTTAATTTAACAGTTACCCCTTCACTTAGCCTCTCAGCCCTGTAACTCAGCCTCTTGACTTCTCTTCCCATATGACAGAAGGGAAAAAAAAAACCCAGAAACCCCCTAAAAACCCAACAACAAACCTCTAGAAGTTCTAGACTGTCTTGGTGGGTTTAAGGCTTTGACAGATACAATCCTGCAATACTTGCTGCAGATGTTGGAAAGTTTCCTCATGCCTCTAATGCCATCACCAGTGTGGGGCTGGCAGAGGGGAACGCGTCCTTTAGCTGGGCTAAAGCAGAGGCTGACTGCCAGGCCAGCCTTAAATCACCAGCAAGGCTGAGCTTGAATAAGGTACAACCCCTGTACTGAAGTAGATTCTGCATGGCCATACATTTCCTCCTGTCAATTCTGCTCAAGGGTGATAACCTGTTACAAAGAGAATGTAACAAACAGCTGGGAAGCAGTAACATCTCAAAGCACCTGAACTGTTTGCTAAGCAAAGCTGAGTGAAAGCCCTTAAATCAGTCACAAGTGCTTATGCGGTTGTTTTTTTATTCTATTCTTGGTTTAAAATGTAGCACTCGTAATTCTTCATTCTTATAGGGAGTAAATTTTTCCTCAGATACCTACAGCACTTTCACACCCAGCCTTCTCTACTAATGTTATCTGAAAAGAATTAAAAGCATCAAAGGTTTCTGAGACTGCTCTTGTCAAAAGCAAAGTTAATTTCTGACTCTTCTTTCTTCCACACTACTTGCCAATAATGAACAGCTATTTAAATCTTCCCTAGTTGTCTTCCACACCCACAGAGCTTTAACTCCAGTGGGACTTTTTGCTGGCTGATCCATTTCTCCCTATGGGAATTTTAAAATTAATTTATTGCTGATAAATACCATGGTGATTCAGTGGTTACTCAGCACCAAACACTTTGCCAGAGTGCTGCTTCATTTAGCATCTGATTATTAACTCTTCAGCACTTGCCACAATCTTCTGTATAGTTTCTGTGACGAGCGACTGAACTGGATGATGTATAAGAACTTTTAAAAACATAGTTTCTGATTTTTTTACTTAATAGCATCTGCATTCATTGACAAACTTTCTGAAAGCTATCACATTGCAACAGTAAAAATGAAACTAGAATTTTACTTACCACTATTCTGAGTTACCTTTGACATGTTGCATTCAATGGAGTTAGCTTTTTAAAAAATAAAATAAAATAAATAAAATAAAATAAAATAAAATAAAATAAAATAAAATAAAATAAAATAAAATTCCTTATTTTAGGAGGCAGGGACCTAACTCTTTTGGAGGACAGAAGTGTAAGTTCTGTCAACAGTCACTGTGTGGAGATCCAAGGGCTCAAGAGTTGCTGCATGGTAGCAATTGAGATGCTTCTAGACAGGCACAGATATATTACTATTGGTTTATTGTCAAATGTATTCCTCTGAGTGTAATTATGCACAGAACATGAATACAATAAAACCATTTCAACCACTATGTTTAGCTTGCTCAGCTCTTGTGAACAGACATGCAAAAAATACTCCAACATTTCCACTTCACTCTTAAAAAGCCTCAGTATCTTTGCTTCCCACCTTTGAAGAAAATCAATGTTTGGCAGCTGTCTTATGTTTTTTACTATGTTCCTGATTTCCCTCTGGTTTTGGCATTGCCAACACAGTCTGCAATATGCTGCAGTGCCCTTAATAACATTTTGGATCTGCCTTGCTAGAAATGCCAGCTCAGAGAGAATTGAATTAAAATGCATCATCTACATTGTGTGCAGAGTTATAAGTTTTCAGCCTTTCCCAGTTTTTCACTGTCAATATTTCTTTTCAGATGGGCTATAGTCATGTAAGGATGTTCCAATTTCATGACAAATTTCACTTTTTTGTTTTGCTCATACATATGTTGCCCAAAACAGTGCTGAGAGCACAAAAATGTCTGCGTTTCTTAACTGACTAGGTGTATCATTATGGTTATCATTGTATTTCAGTTTCATGTTCCATTATTAGCAAGCATATTTGCCACATTCAGGTTGGCTATCTGTTCTTTGGCTCCATATCAGTAATTTTCAAAGGCAGAAACTGGATTCTGAGCATCCAGCTATGCAGATAAAAACGGAACCTGTAATTCATCACAGGTGTTTTCTGGAACAATTCCACCAATGGACAAAACCCTAAAAACTACAGTACAATGTCAGATTTATGTGACAAGGTGTAAACTCTCTTTACTATTAATTGGGATCTCTTTCTACAGTACTACAGTTTGAGATGCTGTGTAACTATCTATGCTGACTTCTAGATGTCACAGATGTCATTTGAAGCTGCTGTTGTAAATAGATCTTCATCTACCCTTTACCTACCCAAAGCAGACCAAGTGCAAAACCCTGCACCTGGGTTGGAGCAAAAGGCTGGGCAGAGAATGGAGTGAGAACAGCCCTGATGAAAAGGACTTGGGGGTGTTAATTGAGAAGCTCAACATTAGCCAGCACTGTGTGCTTGCAGCTCAGAAAGCCAAGCATATCCTGGGCTGCATCAAAAGAAGCGTGGCCAGCAGGCCAAGGGAGGTCATGCTGCCCCTCTACTCTGCTCTTGTGAGATCTTGAGTGTTATGTCCAGTTCTGGAGCTCCTAACACAGGAAGAACATGGAGCTCTTGGACTGAGTCCAGAGGAGGGGCACAAAGATGAGCAGAGGGCTGGAGCATCTCTCCTATGAGGACAGGCTGAGAGTTTGGGTTCAGCCTGGACAAGAGAAAGCTCCAGAAGATTCTTTAGCCTTCCAAAACCTGAAGGGGGCCTACAAGAAAGCTGAGGTGGGACTTTTTACAAGGGCATATAGTGGCAGGACAAGGGGTAACAGATTTAAACTGGGAGAGGGTACATTTAGGTTAGACATTACAAAGAACTTCTTTAGTGAGGGTGGTAAGACAGTGGAACAGGTTGCCCGGAGAAGCTCTGGATGCCCCATCCCTGGAAGTGTTGAAGGCCAGGGCTGGATGGGGCTTTGAGCAACCTGGTCTAGTGGGAGTTGTCCCTGCTCATGCAGGGTGGTAGGAAATAGATGATCTTTAAGGCCTTCTGACCCAAATCATTAAATGAGTTTATTATTCCAAAATTCCAAATGCAGTCTCCCAAGTGCCAAATAAAGAGGGAGGATCACCTTCCCAGACCTGCTGGATGCAGTCTTGGACAGCCCAGGATGCTGTCGGATTTCCTGGCCACAAGGTCACATTGCTGGATCATGTTCAACTTCTTGTCCTCTAAGACTGCCAGGCCCATTTTGGAAAAGCTGTTTCCCAGCCATACAATCCTCAGCATACATTGCTGTATGTGTTTATTCCACCACAGATGAAAGACTTTGTATTTGCCTTTGTTGAACTTCATGAAATTCCTGACACCTATCCTGTCAAAGTTCTCCAATTTGTTGACTGGTCCCCTCCCAGTTTGCCATCTGCAAACTGGCTGAGAATGCAGTCTGCCCAATAGCCAGGTCATCAAAGAAGAAATTAAACACTGCTGGTCCCAATATTTATACCAGAGGGACACCACTAGTTACTGGCTGCCATAGAGGTTACTTTGCATCATTGATCACAACTTGTTGAGCCCAACAGCACAGCCAATTTTCCATTCACCTTATCATTCACTTACCTAGCCCATATCTCAGGAGTCTGGTGATAAGGGAGACTAAGGGAGATTCTGCCAAAGGCTCTCTAAGATGAAAGTATCCAACACACTATGCCCTCCCTTTGTGCAACATCATAGAAAATAAATCAGGTTGTTCAGGCATGGTTTACCCTTAATGGATGCATGCTGGCTGCTCACAATCAGCTTCTTGTCTTTCATATGTTTAGAAATGGCTTCCAGGAAAATTTGCTCCATAACTGTCCCAAGGACTAAGGCGAGTCTGTAGTTTCCTAGATGCTTCTTCATCCCTTTCCTGAGGATGAGTGCAATGTCTGCCTTTTTGTAGCCATCAAGAGCCTCTTAGCTTTAAAACTGACATGATCTTTTAAAAGTGTTAGGGGCATTTCAGTGACATTAGTCAGCTCTTCCAGCACCCTGGGGTGCATCCCATCTGGTCCTATGTGAAGTGGGTTAAGTGCTCCCTGATTCTATCTTCTGTTGTGGGTACTGATACACATCTGCAGACTGCTGGGAGGCCAGTGGGCAGACCTTACCAATGAAAACAGAGGAATAACCAACACTGACTACCTGAGCCTTTTTTATGTACCTTGACACAAAATTCCTTGCCCCACTGAACAATGAACCCATATTCTCACTAGTCTTCTTTCAGCTTTTGTTACTTATAGAAACCTTTGTCATTGCCCTTTGCCTTCCTTTCTAGTTCCAACTGGAGTTGCACTTTGTTTTCCCTGACTGTATTCCAACATGCTTGAACAGTCTCTGCTCATTCTTCCCAAGTAGTCTGTCCCTGCTTCCACCTTCTGTGTACTTCTTGTGTTTGAGCTCAGGCAGGAGCTCCATGTTCATCCACACTGGCCTTCTGCCATGCTTGCTCAACTTTCTGAACATTGCACGCTGTTCTTGTGTGCTGAGGAGGCTGCCCTTGAAGATCAGCCAGGTCTCCTGGGGCCTTTTGCCCTGCAGTACAGTTTCCCATGGAAGCCACCCTGAACAGACCTAAATTTGCTCTTCTGAAGTCCAGCTGTAATTCTGCTATTTGTCTTGTTCACTTCGCTCAGTATCTTAAACTCCACTGTCTCACAGTTGCTGCAGCCAAGGTTGTCCTTGACCTTCAGATACTCTGCCAGTTCTGCTTGGTTTTTGTTTTGCTTGTTTGGTTTGGGTCTTTTTGAGTAGCAGGTCCCACATCTCCTTGTTGGTTCACTGATCACCTGCATCAAAAAATAGTTTTCAAGACAGTCCAAAAATCTCATGTATTGTTTGTGCCCTTCCAGCAGACACTGGGGTGGTCGGAGTTGTCTGTGATCACCGGGATTTGATTTCAAGGCTTCTCCCAGCTGTTTAAGAGGGATTCATCTACCTTCCTTTCTTGATCAAGTTATCTGTAGGGATATCTACTACATTACCTATGAAGGTTCATCCCCTGATCCTTACTCTTGATGTAGAGTTCAGCAGGTTTGGGAGCAGTTGTTTGAGCCTTGGTGGTACTGGAGAAAATGATAGATCATTAGGGTGGTAAAGAACACTCAGTTGAGAAACTGTCAGCATTATCATCACTTCACCATTGACTGATGCTGGCAGGCACCAACTGAGATGGAAAACAGGGGCCCCAGAGTAACAGTGAAATTTGCATTGGTGGGACTCAGCACCAGACTACATCATTTAAATTTCAGAGTGTGGTTATCTACGTAAGGCAAGTGTCTAATCTCACAGTATGAACCAGAATGTTATCAGCAGCCTGGTGCTCCTCACTTCAGGGTAAGGCAGGTGAAATCACAGCCATAGAGATGGGCTGCCTTTCGTGAGTGAGGAGAAGAAACTGGAAGACCATAGCTAATAAAATGCTCACTGTAGAGCAGTAAGCCTTTGAGAATCCCTAAGAATCAGCTACGAAGAGGCTTGCTGGAAAAAAGTCCCATGAGAGTGAGTACCTCTACAAATAGGAGAGGTTGTACCAAGCTGGGAGCCATCCAAGGCCTCCAGTGGTAGAGCTGGTTTGATACCACAAACACTGCTAGAGCAACACAACTGGAGCCATTCAAGATGATTTAGGAATTTCAGTTTATACATAGATCATTGCAGAGTGATTTAAAATATAATGGCAAAAAAAGCTTTTGCTAGCAAAAATGGATACTGATGTAAATTTTCTGAGGCTCAGTTGTATTTATAGCTTCAGGTACAACACCACAAGACAACACACGTATTGCTATGTTGCACTATCTTTTGTTGAATGAGAAATGAATTTCTTTGTTTTAACATTTCTTTTAAAATTATTTACATTTTCTAATAATTTATTAAACTTTCAGACAATATTTTTCTTTCAGATAAATTGCACAGGCCTAAATACAACACTTTTTTTTTTTTTTCCTCTCATGGATCAGCCAAGATTTTCTGAGTCAGATATGAAGTTTTTTACAGTGTTTTTTCTTCCTGCTCCAAATCTATATGTATTTGTTTTTTCCCTCTGCCTCAGTCATCTTGTTACATAAGGCAGGAAAAAGAACTTGGCAAAGCTGGTGTTTGTTTTTATCTATCTCTGTTTTAATGTCTCTACTCCTTCATGGTTTGCAGTTGTTTATGTGGGCTCTCTACTTTAACTCTTACATTGCCTGCTCAGTCTCCAATTACCTGCCCAGCTCCTTGGCCTTTACTTCAGCTTGCTGTTTGCTTCAACAAGCAAGCCAGCTGCTTTCTCCTAAGATTATTTCACTAACCCCATGAAACCTACCCTTAGCTTATCAAGGGTGATAAATGCTTCTCATTCTGTCTATACTGGTCTTGTTCTCACCTTCTGCCAGCCTGGCTGAATTCAGACCTTTTCCCATCCATTTCCTTGATTACTCAGGACTTGGCTTCTTGATGGTGCTGGCTGCCCACAGTCCTTGCTATGTCAATTTAAAGTTCTGATTATTCAGATATTTTGGAAGTTAGGATATTGATCCTACAATTCATAATTTCTCCAGCCAACACAGGGCACACTTATATGATCAGGGAAGCAAGTCAACAAAGGAAGATAAATACGTAAAAGGAAAGTCCATTTTCAAGTGCGTTGCTATATAATAATATAACAAATTATTCCCATGCTTATCACAAAAGATAGCAAGTTTCCCCTCCACTGGATTCCAAGGTAGTATTATTTCTGAAATACACTTCTGAAAAATTTCATAATCCAGTGCATGACAGTTACTGCAAGCAACTGTAAAATATGAAGAAGCTCTTTCACAAAAACCCATGCTAGTACCAAATGTCATTCATACAACTGGATGTACTGTAAATCACCCTTTGTGATTGTGGATAATAATGGGGGTTTACTGAACAGGTGGTTCATGTTGTCAACAGGAACTCATGATAAAACCACAACATTAAGATCAGGCTGACATTAGGAATAAGTGTAGATTGTCAAGTACAACTGGCAGCTAAGTTAAATCACAAAAACTAATTGAATCACATTTTCTTGCCAGTTGTGGATGTTTATATAATGCTGTGTCCCTTAGGCTGCTAAACCCCAAGTAATTTTTCATCTTGGTGTTTTAGAAATTGTCTTGGCAAGAAGGGTGTCAGAGAGGCATGTTCATGTTCATTCAGCTACATCACCCCCACTCCCTCCCAATAGCAAAGAGAATTGGGAAAAATAATTCTGAGATCTTGATTGTTACACAGAGGAGCAATGACAGCTTTGCAATTATAGAATAATTTGGGTTGGAAGGGACCTCTAAAGGTCATCTAGTCCAACCCTCCTGCAGTGAGCAGGGACACTCAACCAGATCAGGTTGCTCAGAGCCTCATCAAGCCTCACCTTAAACATCTCCAGGGATGAGGCCTCAGCTACCTCCCTGGACAACCTGCTCTATTTTTCCACAACCCTCATGGTAAGGAATCTTTTCCTAACATGCAATCTAAATCTGTGACTGATACGTAGGAAGAGCCTGGCTACTTCTCACACTTGTAGGTAGCTGGCTCAAATGATACCTTGCCATAGCTTACAGAAGCTTCTGATTTCCTGTGTCATGAATACATCTCATGTTTCCTACAATATATCTCTCCAAAAATCACACCACCTGGAACTGCTTCCAACAGGTTTACTCAAAGTTCTGTGTCTCCTTACAGAAGAGCAAGCCCCATTTATTCCACTGATGCCACTTCTGGACAGTGATACAATTTATGTGATTTAAGCTATCCAAAACTTGCCTCACTGACCTGGTTAAGGATTTACTGCAGGCTTTCAGTGCATTCTTCTCATAGAATCCAATGCAAGCTCCAAGATGTGAAACCTAGGACTGTATGGAGAAATTTCCAGCATGTCTCTTACACATTTTCAGAACACTTGTAACAAAAGGTCTGAGGCTATTGCAGCAGTTCTTCACTCCAAAGACAGGAAATACAATCTACAGACGAACTGGTACAGGTAATTAAGTTGGCCAAGTTCTGTTCTCATGTATTCCAGTGAAATTGTCATGATTTCACCCATTTGAGTAGGCTTCCTCTAGTCTTTAATATCGTAAAGGAGAGTCTGAGCAGTGTGTATGTGTTAGAGATGTAGATTCATTAGTGTCAGAAAATTACTTTAGTGTGGTGTCTGAAAATTACTTTCTCATTTGTGAAGCCTGCCTTGCAAGGAAGATATTTACTTTAAACAAAACCCAAACATGAAGCCAAAGATTTCTTGTGATCAAATCTGTCAGCTTGAAAGACATCTTTTCTTAGTTTCATTCCTCCCAGCATATGCAAGCCTCACAAATTAGAAAATATTGCTTTCTACCGTAGATTCATGACAAGTTTGTTTTTTGTGGTTTTTTTCATCCAAATTAACCTTTGTAAGTTCTATTACTTTCCTGTCAACTTTCTGGTTACTGTCATAATCAGATTTCTAAAGGTTTAGTCGTATTTGAGAGACAGAAAACTGCAGTGGGCATTGAATTGCTCTAGTCAGAGCGATGGAAGAAGAATGGTGTCATGAATATTGAGTGGGCATGTGCTGACATATGCTATAAAACGGTGACAATGAAGATCTCTTTTTGTAGCTGTTTATCCTTGCTGGCTCACAGGGAGAAGTATGGCTGCTATCTGTCCTTGTCTCCCTTTCTCTCACAATACATAGGTAAAATGCTCCAGAAAGGCTTCTAACAGGGTATAAAGCAAGGAATCCTGTTTGGAGGATATGTAAGCTAGGGAAAAGAAGTTCTGTGTTAAACATCTAAATAGGTACCTCGACAAGTTGGCACTGAACGAGCAACACTGCACCTTGTAAAACTTCCTTTTGCTCTCTGGTTCTTCAAATGCAGATTGAATATGAGGCTGAAGGCAGTGAGACATAGAATCATAGAATCATAGAATAGGCTGGGTTGGAAGGGACCTCAGAGATCATCGAGTCCAACCCTTGAACAACTACCGCCACAGTCACTAGACTATGGCACTGAGTGCCATATCGAGTCGCTTTTTAAATGTCTCCAGGGACGAAGAGTCCACCACCTCCCCAGGCAGCCCGTTCCAATGTCTGATCACCCTTTCTGTGAAAAAATTCTTTCTAATATCCAATCTGAACTTCCCCCGGCACAATTTAAGACCGTGCCCTCTTGTCTTACTAAGAGTTGCCTGGGAAAAGAGACCAACCCCCGCCTGGCTCCATCCTCCTTTCAGGTAGTTGTAGAGAGCATGTTCAGTTCAGTTGCCTCCAACAACAGCCTGACAAAGCTCTCAGAAGAACTGGGAATTTGATTCTGTGAGAAGACCTGTTTTAATGAAAAGTTCCCAATTACCAGCAGTCCAAGTGCCCTCTGATGTCCTAAAGGCAGGGTTAAGGTTAGGAGTACGCACACATTTAAATTTCTCTCCATTAGACAAGTTTTTGTTTGCAAAGTAACAATATTTTCTTAAAATTAGGTTTGTTAATGATTATTGTCTGAATTAAACATGCAATGTTCCAAGGAGCTTAGAAAGCTTAACTGTCAGTCATGTTAAAGTGTTACATCTAACACAGGGCAGTTTGAATCAAGAAGAATTTGGCACTTGCCATCTCTTTGAGAAAATTAAGAGATTCAGTTCCAAGTACTCCTACTGTTCTAAACCCCAGCTCTGATAATGCTGTTGATTCCCATAACATATATGAGATATCTCCAACTGTATATTCAATAATCAAGTACAAAACTTATGGAGAATACAGACATTTAATGTGCTTTGCTTGCACTTTAACTTCTCTGTTACCATCCTAAATTTCTTCAGATAGGGAGAGGGATATAACCATGGGCCTCCAGAGCCTGCTGAAACATCAAAGCACCGGCAAAGTTTTACTTATTTAAGATCCCATTGCAAACAGCTACAGTTAATGTGTGAAAATACTGTAAACATGGTGTTTGTATCTGAAAGATGTTCTTTTGAAAAAACACTGTTTCTGACCATGAAAGTGAAAAGCAATATACAAATTGTGACTTTGCTATAGAGAAAGGAATATCTGAAATTGTAAGCTTTTTCTTATTCTTTTGACCACTTTTTATCTCGCCACAAGTTACATCAGTGGATACTAACCCCTACATCAACCATATATCCATGAAAGTTTTTTCAGTTTTTAACTTTATATACCTCTGCTTAGATCTATTTCAGATAATCACAGCATTTTTTAGATACTGTGCTTGAAGATTATTTTGTAAAACTGCTGATTTTGTCAATCAGCAGTATTACTTCTGACTTTCACAAATGTCAAACATGTTTGAACTCTTACATTTTCTTTAAAATACAGGGTTTTAAGTAATGTTAAAAAATATTACAATCCCAGACTGCTCAGTAACTGACTCAACTTAAAAATAAAATACAATTTTTTGTACTTTACTTAACATACATCTGCATGAGCCCCAAATAGTTATTTTCTAGGTCCTGAAGGTAGAGAAAATAGTTCTGCAGCTCTTCCCATTTGAGGCATTCATTAACATTTGAAAAAGACTGCATGCATAAAGTTTATGCCCCTCCTCTAACTAAGACTTAGTTACATATCCAAACTGAATGTGGTATGGTTCTCAAAAAAGGTATTGAATGGAAGGGTAATGTCCTTCCCTAACAAGAGATTCCCAGTGGGGGGTTTTGGGCTAAGGGACCACAATCCCAACAACACACAAGGTGGTGCCCCATTGTTGCTCTAGCCCTGAGGCCAGGCAGCACCATGCAGAGGTTCAAATGAATAACAGGGAGTGGAGCTTTAGTGCTTAATTGATGTTTATACCTTTTGGGAAAAAAAAATCCCCTGCTGTCTGTATTGTTGATGACCTGGCTCAAATTTCTCTTTTCACAACAGCAAAAATGCTGCTAGGTCCACCTGAAAGAATCCTGTCAGGCAGAAATGATGCATAGAAGTCCCTCAGTGTCAGCAATGATCTGGTTCAACCTATCGACAATCTAAATTAAAGGCTGTAATGTCCTGCTAATGCATTGTTCTCTACAAAACATTTTCCTGTGCTTTGTTGCCTGGAGTGACCACTCCTTTGCTGGTCTGCAAAGTCAGTATTGTGCTGCTGTGTATCAGCACTCAGCACTTATGGAAGCTGCACCTGTTGAAATAATTCAGAGCATCAATTACTCGCAGGAGAATTAATTCTTGATCCTGCCATGACTTACACACCTTTGGCTCCAAGCTTGGGAGATGCTCAGTCAGAGGCAGCACTGAGAGAACTCAAAACCCAACTCACAAAAACCAACTGCAGAACTTCAAATGCCTTGAGCAGTGAAGGAGAAAGTCCCTGGGAAGAAGAGGATACAAATGAGCAAACCTGTGAGAACTTTGCACAAAAAAATCATTCAGTGCCACTGTGTAATGTGAAAATTCATCAGAAATTTTCTTCAGGCTTACACACACAAGCATTTTACATTACAAAAATGTTATAATGACAGCTAACAGTATGTCTCTAAAATACCATATAAGATACATAATGTTGAAATGGTGAGTAAAAGCACCTACAGCCTTTCAGTTTAAAAAAGAAAAAAAAAAAAAAAAAGAAAAAGAAAAGCCATAGTATTAAAATTCTGGTGGGTGAGTTTGGAAACAAAAATTGTCAGCTTCTGACTGATGGTCACCTCTCTGGCCATGTGTCAAAAGTGTCAGCAGAGCTTTCTTTTCACAATAGAGAGAGGTAAGTGGAAACTTTGCTGTGTTCCAGCCTACGTGAGTAGGAAAAGAGACATTCCCACTGTCATGTAGCTTTTATGTTACATGATATTGAGTGATATTAAATGACAGCTTTCAGGTTCTCAGCAAAAGAAAAACACTCTTGTTCCTGAGGATGTCACCACCCCTTCCATGCTCACACCTTAAATGTTACAGCCCAGCAAGGCAGAACCCTGCAGCACACCAAGGTTTAGCTCAGCCAAGCAAGGCAAAGTCAGGCAGCAGGGAAAGAGGGCAGGGAGGGAAGGTGGGGATGCAGGTGGCAGCCTGACCATAACCTCAGGGCTCAGCTTCTAATGTCAACAGTCTCAAATGCTTCTCTGTGCACGGCTTCATAACTAAGTGTTAAATAAAATTGCTGTGCTGCAAACAGTGCATCCTCCCTTAAAAACTCTGACTTCATCTTCAGGCCCAGTAATCTATTAAGTAATTCAGTCTGAAAAGTTTTAACACTTAAACCAGGATTGTGAAATTAAGAGATTGTCTGGGTCTCAATATTGTTAAACACAAATATTTCCTTCACCAACTATTGCTTGTTATCAGTGTTTCTGCTACTTGGAACTGTATCTCCATGTTAGGGCATTTTCTAAATGCATGTCTAGCTTCATCATAAAAAACAAGACAAACCCAATCAGAATAATAGATTACAATCACAGAATCTGTGTGCAGAAAGGTGTAAGTGGAAAGAAAGGCAAAAAAAGGTGTAACATCTTAAAACATACAGCAGACTCTTTCCCTAATATGGAAAACAATCCTTTCAAAAAAGAGCCTCTCAGCCAGACAACAAATCTGCAACAACGCAAGGCCTCAAACAAAACTGGGTATTTTTATACAAAAGATATGTCACACACTTTAGTATCTGAATGAACAAATAACATAAACCACCTAAATGACTATATATTATTCATCATAATGCTCTCATAATTGCAATTAGTACAAAGACACTTGCTGTGCTTTCAAACATCAGTGGGAATGTTGGTATGTTTACATCCAATGTAAAAGAAATGTGTATTTTCCTTACAGCAAACTATTATTTTTAAAACAGTGCAGGAAAAAGAAACAGCCAAGCAGACATGAAAAAAAAGGGCTGACCTATTATCTGGTTTACAGCTGTCTCTATTTTAGTGCATTTGGAGAGAATTATAATCTACATTAGAGATTTTAATGTCTTTATGCACAATCATGTGATTCTACAAATAGTGGATTCCACTGGGTTACAAATGCTACCAAAACTGCTCTGTGCACACTGTGAACAAATGAGTGTTTTTTCACTCATTTCAGTGTTGGGTGGATTAATGTACTAAATGAGGTGTGGTTCAGAGAGGTTACTGCAGAGGTTCTTCTGCAGATTGAATGCCTCTCAATACAGGTGTACCCATGGTGCCCTCTAAGACTCTTACCAAATTTCTCAGGTAATTGCTCAGAATGTTTTCCTGCACTCCCTTTTCCTTTTGTGTTTAAGTCAGTGCCTCTATGTGTGGTAGTAATGAAGGCAGGAGGGGGAGGAAGAAAAGAGGGTTGGACCCAATATGTCTTCCATGACTCTTTAAGGAGCTATGTCCTAGAGCTAAAACAATGGGAGTATTTTTGCTTTTCTTCTTGGGGAAAGGACTAACATTAATTAAACAAAGCAGCTTTTCCCATTCAGAGAGGGGCGTTCACTAGGAGAGTTCTGGCTTCTGGCCACTGAGAAAAAAAAAAAAATCACTTAACCATCTCATCTTGCTTCCAAATTAAGCATAGCTAATATATATATATATATATTTTTTAATCGTTCCTCAGGAAGAGGGGGGGGCATTCTCTCATAACCCCGGTCACACCTGCGGGTGAGGGGGTAGCCCATGGGCCGCGATCTTTCTTTCATTCCACTACGAGCCCATTGGCAGCATCGAGGCCGGGGCCACCCTTCTCTCCCTCCCTCCCTCCCTCCCTCCCTCCCTCCCTCCCTCCCTCCCTCCCTCCCTCCCTCCCTCCCTCCCTCCCTCCCTCCCTCCCTCCCTCCCTCCCTCCCTCCCTTCCCTCCCTCCCTTCCCTCCCTCCCTCCCCCGGGCCAGGGTAGCAGGGCAGCGGGGCAGCGGCGTGCCTGTCCCTTGTTCATCTCGAAGGTCGACGTGGTACGAGAGGGCCGCCCGCTCCTCAGCCCAGGGCTTTGCCGGCCTGCGGGGGGGAGGAAGGAGGCTTCAGCGAAAACCTCCGGGACCGCAGCGCCACATTCCCTCCCTCCCTCCCTCCCTCCCTCCCTCCCTCCCTCCCTCCCTCCCTCCCTCCCTCCCTCCCTCCCTCCCTCCCTTCCTCCCGTCTCCTGGCAGACGGGAGGGCGGCCACTTCCCCGCCGTCCTCTCCCGGCCACTCGCCGGTGGCGCGACCCCTCGCCTCGCCCCATCCGAACATCTGCACCCTGGCACAAGAGCGACTTGTGTGCGCGGCCCCGCAGCCGGATGAAGCCCGCCTTTGTCCGCCCAAACACCCCCGCCGCGGCGGCGAGGCGCCGCGCATATCAACGACCCCCCCCGCTCCGCCACCCCCCTTCCCCGCCTCCTCCTGCAGGCCCGCCCGGGGACCCCAGGCGGCCGCTGGGCCTGAAGCGGCCCGACCGTGGGTTGCCGTGGCAACGGTGGGGCCTGCGGGGCGTCTGCTGCCCTGCCCTGCCCTGCCCTGCTCTGCTTTGCCCTGCCCGGCATGCCCGAAGGGGACGTCCCCCCACCACCCACACCGAGGAAAGGTGTGTTTAGTGCTGTGCTCCCCTTTGCCTGTCGAAACCTGCAGCCCCAGCATTTGCGAGCTGTTTGCGGGGCTCTCGGAGATAGAGGGAGGCTGAGGCGTCCCTGTCTCCCACCTCCACCCCGAGCCTGCGGCCCGGAGCCGAGCAGGGCGAGCGGGTGCCAGGCCGCTCTCTGCTTGTTTCCATTGTCTGTACCTCTTCTGCGTTAAAAGGATGAAAACTCCGCTGCCCCTTTCCCAGATGACTACTGGGAAACGTCCAGTAACGCCCCTTCAATAATGCAAATGGAGAGCTGGCTAAAAAATCCCATCTCTAGAGGTTTTTCATTCCACCATATAAACATAGAATGCATTGGGTTGGAAGGGATCTTTAAAGGTCTTCTGGTCCAGTCCCCCTGTAGTGAGCAAGGACATCTTTCACTAGACCAGGATGCTCAAAGCCCCATCCAGCATGGCCTTCAGCACCTCCCAGGGACGATGCATCCACAACTTCTCTGGGCAACCTCTTCTACTGTCTCACAACCCTCACACTAAAGAATTTTTTCCTAATGTCAAACTTAAATCTACCCTCTTCCAGTTTAAAGCCATTACTCATCCTATACCACATGCCCTTGTGAAAGGTGTCTCCCCAGCTTTCTTGTTGGTCCCCTTCAGGTACTGGAAGGCTGTTCTAACATCTCCTGGAGCCTTCTTCAGGCTGAACAACCCCAACTCTCTCAGCCTGTCCTCATAGAAGAGGTGCTTCAGCTCTCTGGTCATCTTTGTGTTCCTCCTCTGGACTCACTCCAACAGCTCCATGTCCTTCTTTTGTTGGGAGACCTCAGAACTGAACACAGTACTGCAGGTGAGCTCTCACCAAAGCAGCATTTTGATGCTCTTCTCCAGCTTACTTGAGTTAGCAGAGCACTGCACATGCTGAATAAGGGATAAGCTGCAGAATCACTCAGGTGCTGGTGGTCTCAGGTTGAGTCTGTCCGATGAATTACCATGCCTGTGGACATCTGGTCCAGGAGCTCCTCAAGTCTCCCTCAGCAATCCATCTGGATTTCCATCCTAAGGTTTATCAGCTGTGTTTAGAAACAATTTTCTGCTGGTAAGAATTACATCGCTAGCTTTAGGCAATTATATAGTATTTGCTGGATTTTATTTTGTTTTTTTAATAATTTTTTCCCCTTTAAATTTTGGACCAAAAATAAAGAACAAGGGAGCAGAAAAATAATCTGAACTGAGCTGCACTTATGAACTGGATTCTTCACTCCCGTGAGGTCATTTACAGGATAGCGTTTGACTTAGTAAGCTATTTAACATTAAATTTGAGAGAAAAGTAAAATATGATTGGAGATTAAACAGTACTCTTTTTTAAAAGTTAGAAGTCAGCAAAAATGAGACTTAAACCAAATAGCATAAATTAATTTCTTTAGGAACTGTGCTGCCATAAGAACAATAAGCAGTTTAGTGTAAGAGTGAGCTATGAGCCCTTGGAAAGAATTGTGTTACGTACATGCAGTCGTAAATTGAAGTGGAGTCCTGGCACTTGGAAGAGGGGCATTGCTTTCCTTTGTGCTTTTCTTGTATTTTGTGTCTTAGTGTACCATGTAATTTACATTACATAATCTGTAAAGGCCACTGAAACACTAATTCTCTTAAGAGATTGCTGTTTATTTAAATACATGATCTCAAGCATTCACAAAGGGTGATACCAGCAAATCCTTACCATCTGATTCCCTAAGTAAATGATTTTAGTGATCATTTGTATAAAAAAAAAAACCAACCTACTCTCAGCTGACTTTCTGGTTGTATTTAGCAATGTATCTCTATTGTACTTAGCAAGGTTAGTATCATACCAAATGAATGAAAGATGACAAAAGGCAAAGATTGAAGAAGAGCACTGGGAATTTTGAAAGACTTTCAGTTCTGTACTGCCATTTCTCTCTTTCAGTGTTTTCTCTCTAACAGCTTAGATGACTGCTGTTGATGAACCAAGTTGTGCAGGTGGAGCCAATGTTTAGTAGGGCATGCTGCTGTAGTAAGTCACCCATAAAAAAACCTGATCTTTGAAGTCTGAACAAATGCAGTTGTTATTACTACTTTCTTGATCAAAAGCATGATCTGAAGTGTAGCTCGGAGTGTCCACCTGAGAGCTAAGCACATTTGAAAAAAACACTATGTATTCAGTTGGTGTCTGTGAGGCTGAGGTGGTCTTCTTTGTGAGAGAATAAATACATGTGAAAAGCACCATGTTAAAAGCAAATCATAATGTGCCATGCCTGTAATTTTTTTTTTCCTGTGACATTTTGTAAAAAGAGAATATTACTGGAGCAAGTTATAGCAATATGTGTGGGTGTGGTATGGAGAGGGGAGCTCTGTCTGGAGAAGTTTCAAAGAAACACAGAGAAGGTCCAGCCAGGATGCTGATGGGGTCATAAGGGAAACAGAAGTGAGAAAGAATCTAGAAGCCTTAAGCAGAGACCTAATGCTTATGCCCAACATTGAAACCCCAAAATGGGGGTTTAAATCTGAGAAATAAGTACAAAAATGAATTATCTATACTCTGTAGTTCCCAAGGTATTTGAGAGTGTCTTTAATGTTTCCACTCTAAAAGGGGGTTAGTTCTTTTCTCTGTATACTGCATTTCAAAGGCAGTCCCCTAGAGTGAAGTTCAGCCTTGGCTTCAAACACAGAAATTTAGCTGTGAGAATGTGAGTGAGGTATCTTAACTTTCCATTGCAGACAGTGGGGGTGGGATTCAGGTTCCTCTGCAGGAGCCATTTGAACCTTGTGCTTTTATAAATTGAAAGGGGGCCTTTGGATACAGCACAGACCTAGGGACAGACAAGTGGAGAGTGGGCAGGATTAGCCAGGACAACACAAATGGCATGGGATGCCTACTAAAGCAATGGAAATTAACCTACTATACTCAAAGGATTTTGCACCCTGAAGTACAAACTTCAGTTTAGCCAGACAAGTAAATCTGCATAGTCCATCAGCTGCACTGACAAGACCTGTGATGACCATGATAGTGACTTGGACATCAACCTCACAGCAAGGTATCATTGCTTAGGATCTTAAATTCAGGTGTTGAATCCTGTCCCTGAAGGCTTAGTTTACTTGACTGAACACTTGTGACCAGCATTGTTTGAGACAGCCATACAGCACTAGTAGTTAGCACATCTTGTAACATTAGTTAGACATCTTGTCTGAAGCTCATTTTTTTGTGAAAACTCACCTCTGAAAAATCAGTTCTTCAAAGATCTGAGAAAATGCCTCTCTCTTGAAGTTTCCTTTTGTCCATCCACAAAGAAGTTTTATATATATAGACTCAGAGTTTTCTAGAAATTCAGAGCTGTCTAAGCCTAAGTAGAAATGAAATAAAACAAGACCTTTCTTTTCCAGATCTTTATAGCTATAGAAAGCAGACCCTTGTTAAATGATGGAAAAAAAGTGGGAAAGGGAACCTGGGTCCCATTTAAGAAACTGAAAAGTATGAGTGGCTGAAAACTTGGTGTTCCGTGGAGTTAAAGATTGATCAAAACCTTCACAAAGCAGAGGGCTGAAAGCATTCAGCTGAGTGCAACACATTGGACAGTAACAGCAAAAAACCCACAAATATACAAGCATTGTGAAGAAGTTAAAAAAAATCCAACAACAAAACAAACAAGCAAACACTTTTCTAAGAAGGCAGCACATAGAAAAAGAAGCCTGATACACATTGGACACACCACTCAGAGATTATTCACTATTGAGTTTAACATTCCTTTGAATAGAAGGGGGAGAGAACACACATCCTTAGTTCCAGACATCCCATATCACTTCTTTATGGTATTTCTTTATTTCTGTTCCCTCAGAGAAGAATTCTCATACTTAGCTCCAGAATTTCTCTTATTCTTCCATCTTTTTTTCGCCTCTGAAAATGAAAAGACATCCCGTGTGTTCAGAGGGCCTTTTTGTGTGACATAAAGTCAGGTCATCTTTTTATTCTTTTCAATATTTTCTGAGAAGCTGGGTAAGCTTTAGAGATTTTTAAAGTTTTAGGACTGAGAGAGAAGCGACTCAACCTTATGCTCTTGTGCCAACAGAGAAAGCACTTTTCCTGGTGAAATGTTTAAGCCAGCCACAGGAACATCCTCCAACCTTTTGACCTTTTCACATCAATATCAGTGTGAAGTCACAGCTGCCAGAGCTCCAACCATGGAGCTGAAGCCAATAAAAGAGTTAAAGCATCTACAGCAGGACTTCAGTGGAATTGCATTGCCTGGACCCTGACTTGTGATCCAAAAGCCAGCTGTTCCTCTGCTGCCTGGCTTCATTAGGTGACTTCCTGTAGGACTGTGAAATTGTCAAAACACTCAAAAAAGCCAAAGAACTCAATACCTTTCTTTTGGCTAGAGCAACAGAAAGGTTGGTAAAGCAGGCTGTACTCCATCTACAGACGCTTGAGGGTTCCAATCTGTTAGAGATTTTTGGAGCATGCCTAATGGATTTAGCCTCCCAAAAAAGCAATGGATGCTTTCCTCTGAAACACAGCTGAAGAGGAGGCAGTGGTGCTTCCATGCCAGATACACGTGCATGCACGCATGCACACCAGATACAGCACCAAATGTTCAGGACAGTCTCACTCTCAGAAGACTGTCTTGCTATGGGGGACTGTAATGCTCTTCTCAGACTGAAGAATTGAATGGACACCTTATGTTAAAAGTGGCTGTTGGCACCGTTTCTGGTTAAGAACAAGAAAGAATTGGGATACAATGTCTTCAAGACAGGAACTTTTCTATAATCCTGACTAACGTAGGCTCTACATAAGGATGGGTGTAAGTTAGGCTCATTTTGTCAATATTTTTTTGCTCCCTGGCTCTCAGTAGCTCATCACTCATTGTGCCAGCTGTTCTGAGATCATTGTTGAGATGGGAGAAGCTGCTTAACTTAGGTTTTGAGGTCAAAAGCACAGACATGCTGCATGTAATTATGAAGTGGCCAAACCACATTGGATCTACTCCTTCTTAAACTGTTTTTGTTAGACATGTTGCCCTAGTTTTTCCCCTTCCAGCACATACTTCTTTAAATCAATGAGAGGAGGTATTGCTTTGATCAGACTTAACTCCTTCATAGATGTTCAGTCATCTTCCATTGTAATGTGACTTTGTGGTAAGCTTTAATTGTATGACAAGGTGATCAGCTGTTTTGGTTATGTGTCCTACTTGGGTGGGTTGGGCATGTCATGTGCATCCATCTAAATAGGAAATTATCAAGGGATAATGAGTCTCCACTGTTAGGTCTACATCAGTCTAAGATGGAGGTAGAACATCGTGAGGGGCACAGACCATGCTTGTCTACAAAATCTTTGCAGGGAGGCAGAAAACAGAAGAAAAATATTTATTAATTCTTCACTCTTTACCTAAGTGATCACTTTATCACTTTTGGAATTAGTAACTACCTGTAAAATTGTAGCATATTTTCAACTGGTTAACTGTTGTTTTCTCTCTCAGAAGGGTTTATCTTTCTGTAAATTTGCCACTGTGTATTCTGAAATGGTATTTACCCTTTATTACTGTAGAAATTTCAATCTGTATTTAGCCAAACAGATCATCCCTCTGCATTTCAAATCTGACACCCCAGGGGCTTTATGTTTTCCCTGTGTCCATCTGCTGACAGGAGGAGTTTTAGACAGTGTTTGGGTTTGCATATGAGGGCATGTGGAGAAACAAATTTGCAGGTAAGAAATTATCATTCTTCAGACTCCCTTTCTTTTATTGTCCATTTTTTTTTTTTTTTTTTTTTTTTCCCCCCAGAAAGAGACAAAGATAAGTGATAGCACATGTCTTGTAGCTGCCCTACTATAACAGTCCTCCCATGTGGCCAGTTCAAAAGCTATGTAATAGTTCTGATTCTAGATAATCTGGCAAAAGGATTCCAGGGGGTGGATGTGAGAGTAACATCTGCCTTTCAAATCTTGTGCTTGCCAACATAGGCATGTGAGGTTTTTTGTGGTTCCAAGAACCTCTGAAGCATAGGGAAGGTAAAGGTCCTATGAATTGGAACCACCTGCTTGAACTAATGTTTTGGCAAGCTCCTGTTTTCCTGGAACTGGTTCAGAGTATTCTGGGCTAGGTGGAATGGGAAAAATCCACAAAACATACTTACTGCCCCATAAATATTTTCTATACTATTGTGTTCAAATGAGAAGAGTGCAGCGAACAGGCCTAGTTGGTGTGAGGCACATACTGTTGGTATGACCACTCCCTTTACTGCATAGGCTGTTGTGTACCCACCTGGTATACAGATGCTGGCCTTGCAGAAGAGAGTAGATTTAGGTTAGACATTAGGAAGAAATTATCTGGTAAGGGAAGAGAGAGACTGTGGATGCCACCTTCCTGGAAGTGTTCAAGGCCAGGTTGGATGGGGCTTTGAGCAGCCTGATCTAGTGGGAGGTGTCCCTGCCCATGCAGGTGGTTTGGAACTGAACAATCTTTAAGGTCCCTTCCAGCCCAAACTACTTTATGACAATACAGAGGCAAGCAGCTTTCAAACCTGATCCTGCAAATAGCACAGTGGATTGATTTTCTGTTCTCTCAAATCCACTATTTCGTGGTCTCAATATTTGTTTTGGAGTTGCTGGACTGAACAATGCTGAACATTTCTGAGAGTCCCTGTCATACTTAGATTTGTGTATACAGCATGGACATCCCTCACACAATATTACTTTAGTGTGAAGGGCTTCCTTTTAAACCAAGACTTGTTACAACCCTTGTAAAATAGCCCTGCTGAAGGCTTGCTTATTTATCCTTCAGAGGAAAGACAGCAATGGAATTTCCTCAAATATTTATGAATTTGTGTTAAAAATGCCCAAGATATGAAAAAAGTGCATTCTCTACACATTTTGTTGTTTCAAGACAGAGGAAAAAATTAAATACCTGCCATTCACAAAATCAAGGCGTTCACTTCATCACTTAGGTATTCAAAAGCTTTCATAACCATGGAGCTAAAATGTGCTGTAAAATCTTCTTGATCTGAGGAGACTCATTGCCCTTTTGAGCACTTTGAGGACACTCATAGCCCTTTTCAGCACTTAACATGCCCCTAAATGCTTAATGTATTCATTTTCCAAGACTGGAAAGTCTGGGCCAGAATGTCATTAAGTAGACCAGTCAAGAAATTTCTTAGGAGGTTCAGATGGATGCTCTGAATTACACATGGAAGGTCTAATGTCTGTATCTCTATAGCTCTTAGACAGGGCATGCAGCCTAAGAGTGTCATTACTTTTATGAATTTTGTAATTAAGTGGTGTGTACAGTCTCAGTCAGGGTCATTCTTCTCAGCTTGGTCAGATTCCTGCTAATCTTCTCCACCAGCTATGGAACAAGTACAGCTGAAATAGTTTTCTAACATATGTGTGCAGATACGTAAAGCAGTGTCATAGAAAATGCAAGCTACTGAAAATATCACACTTGCTTTTGTAAGAAAGGCTTATAATTAGAGAGCTAACTCAGCATCAGTTAAAAAATTTCATATGACTCCAAAGTGTTTATTTTTGAGTTATGCAATAACTGTGGATTTTTAGGAATGGTTTCTTTAATCTCAATTTGTAAGTCCTTTTCTGCTTTCTGAGTCTGAATAGATTCCAGCACTGACTTTTTCCTTTGTCCCTTCTGGTGTAATTGCTGGATTCAGATTGTATGTTGTTCCTTCATTAAAGTGAATACTTATGATCTATATTTCCTTGGCATTAGCACCAGTACTGACACTTTATAGTGCCTCAAGCATTTAATCACATCCTTTCTCTGCACTTTAATCTAGTGGGCATAATTTACCTCTCCAAGGAAAAGTTAAGTACATAAAACAATTTTTAAAAACATTGAGAGCCTATTTGCCCTTAATTAGAAAGCACAGGGGATATACGGACTCAGAAAAAAACCCAGTAAGATTCATGTATGCCATTTTGACTTAATTTTGCTACCACTCTTGGGCATTCTTTGGAGGATTTGATCAATATCCTTCTGTGTGTGCTAAATTTCCTTCCATGAGATGACAGCCTACCTACATCATGGAGTAGCTCCATACATCTGCTGGTAATTTGAGTCCTTTACCATCCGTGCATTTATGTTCATTCATTCATTCACTCATTCAAATTACCAGTTACCCTTTTTCTTATAGGCACTAGTTATCTTTGTCAGATTACATAGCATTTCTTTACAGGTGGTTGAAGTCTATCACATGCTTGTAAACTGCCAACCTTTTTGAGTTCAGACTGGAAAAACTGGTATTTGCCTGAATGATACTGAACTTTTTCTGTGCTGATAGGATAATCACAGTTTAGCAGCTGATGATTGTTAGCTTTGTACTAGAATGTCTCTTGTCCAGCTTTCTGGGTTTTAAATCAGCAGCAGGGCAAAAGATAGCAGGGATTCTAAACACAATCCACATTCAAATAATTTGCACTGTGACATAGCAGCCATAACACAATATAAAGATAAATTCTCACATTGTCTCAACTGAGGGTGTTTGTGAGAGCTGCTGAGAATTGGCAGTTCTCACAGTTTTCAGTTCATAGTATGATGTCTCAGCATGCCTGAAAATTAGGACAAATTTTTCTAGATGGCAGCGTGTGAAGTGTCCACAACAAAGGTCACCTCAACCCTTTAACCCACTAGAGCACTCATTCTGGTATTTCAAAGTGCTTTAAGTAATTAGATGGTTACTAAGATCCCTTGGATTACTTCAGACATTTGCTGAAATTGACTGGTTCCATCAGTGTAGAGATCAGGTTGCTGAAATTCTTAATCAAAGTGTAGGTTCTTCTCTCATTGTGTATAGTGTGTTGTTTTCATAAAACCATCTCCTTAACAAAACAAACAAACAAACAAATGTATGCAAGTGTTGCTGAAATTGATGTTGACAGCCTTTTCCAGTCCATAACAACTTTTTGCATTATTGTAAAACAAACCACAAAAGTGTGTTTATTTGTCTTACAGAGTAAAATAGTCTGAAGAACTATGTTTACCAAATACACTTACTCTTTACAGCCCATATCTGTTTCCTCTTTGAGAACGGGACTGTTTTCTTGTTCTGTAGAAAGTTATTGCTTGCAACAGAAAAAGGAGGTTTGGTTTTTCCCCCACTAGAAGAATGTGCAAATTAAGCACTGGAGTTTTTAATTTTTAAAGAAAGATATTAGGGAGGATTTGGGCAATGAACAGGTTTTCAACTTCAATGAATCACTGAAGTTTCATAATAATTAATTTAGTGCAGTTTTTTTCCAATTTCTGTTTACTACAGTTTTCCATTGCTGAAACTCAATCATTGTTAAAATGTGCTTGCTTCACTTTTTAAATATTGACACTATGTTTACACATTAGACAATATGTGAAAACAATTAGGAAAATTTTACTTAAGAGTTAATTTGTTAGCTGGAAGAACTTCTTAAATTTCAAGTGTCATAGTCATATATACTACAATTACAGTGTTTGTTTAATATCTAAGGATCTCCATAGATAATAATCTTGGAACCCATATTTATGAAAGCTGTTGAAAGTACCTTAAAACTTTAATATCGAACTGGAAGTATTTTAAACAAGAAAAAAAAAGACCTTCACTAAATTGTACTGTGATAAACATGCATAGAATTTTCCACAAAAGTAGAGCATGACTTCGAGTTTGTTTTGCTGTAAAAAACAATCTGACAAAGAAAAAAGAAATATATTCCTACACTTAACTGAAAATTTATACATATCTTTCTTTAGTACCTGCAAAAATAATGTAGAAGAAACTACACACACACATGCAGGGGATGATGATTTAACTCCTGGGATCGTCAGAAAAAATATCCTGCCATTTCCAATCAAATTTAGTCTGTATATTCTGTAAGAAAAAACAAAGAAGCTGTCATCACATCTAATGGCTTGCTTACATTCAGAATCCCCTCTGGAATAATAATTATATCAGTGTATCCATACCCATGTATCTCTGCTTTGCCTACTCCCACTGTTGTGCCTGCACTGTTAGATGTTACCTATGATTTATGCCAGGCATCTATACTGCTCTGTGCTGCACTGGTGGCTGCACATTTCCATATGGATGGGCATCCCGTTGTTTCTGGCACTGCTCCCAGCTCCTGCTGAATTCCAGGCCATTTTCATGTTAGATTTTGAGGTGTGTTCAGGAGGCCAGGAAAATTGTGAGGGGGGGAATTGCAGTTGAGTTTTTTTCTTTGTCACAACTCACTCAGCTTATCAGACATTGTGCCCACAATTTAGCTAAGCACATACCTCTGGGTGATTTTTTCCCATAAGCTTTGTGTACAGATATGAATATCATAAACATGTACCTGAAGACATCTTAGCTACTAATGAGTGCCTTTCAGGCTCTTAAAAAGTTAATTGGGTTTTAGGGAGCTGTAAACCAAGTTCCTTCATTAAGAGTGGGAAAATCAATGGAATCAGTAATTTCTGTTGTATTGAAATTACATATCTGTTTGAAATTCTTGGATTGCCTAATGCTTTAAACACTTTAATGAAAAATGTGGACTAGCTCTGGGCTACTAATGGCATACATCCATAATGGTAAACAACTGTTATTTTTTTTTTGTTCCTGCTATTTTTCTGTGGTGCTACCTAGAAATCTTTCTTTCTCATGTATTTGAGTGACCATCTCCTTCCTTATTTCACCTTACTATTACAATATAGATATTGTACCATACTCACTTTTTTACCATTGTGCTATTCTCCTGTTGTGGGAATGCAAATTCCAAGAACCAGGGAGAGAAACCCACCACAAAGGATTACAGTCACCACAGAAATGAGGTGGTTTGTGTCCTTTAGCTAAATAAACCAGCCTTCAGAAACCTATGCTCAAATGTTCCTGATTTTATTCCTGGTGGGAGGATGGAGGTCAACATTTCTAACCGTTTGGGGACTCTTAAAAATATCAAGGCAGTGGGCATGTGAGGAATCAACAGGAAATTGTTCTTGGCGTATCTTACATTTTTCTCAATGATAGCAGTGTATCAAAACAAGTCATCTGTGCTGTACCAGGAATCCTATGTAACATAACAAACCTCTAGTCAGACAACATCATCTGGTAAATTTTGTCTTCGGCCACAGATGCCGCAGAGGGAATGTTTTATATCGACAGCTTCAGCAAGAGCAGGAAAGCAGTGACACCGTATAATCTGAGCATTGTATGTTACATTTCATTGGATTTGGTCTTCATGTCTCTCAAATCTGTAATTGCTTTCTGCTCTTGGTTTGGTGGTGATCCAGGTTACATAAAGACTGTTTGACTGGAAAGATTTGGACGATCTCCCAGTGGCTGAAAGGTAATCTATGTGAAATGACAGGAAACAATATTTTTCTCCCTCTGTCTTCTTCAGCAAACCAAGTAAATTTCTTGCTTCATTGTTTTCCATTCTCCTTGTGCCTGTCAGTCACAATCACACAATCGATTCAGAGTGACTAATCATATCAATGAGTTGCCTTCCCAGAGCCTCCATGGCCCTTGGCAATTAAACATCTGCCAGTGCCCTGTGAAAACTTATATCAGATTTGCTGTGGAACTTCCTCTCATAGCTGGAAGAGACATTTTAATACATCTACAGTTTTGTCTGCTTCATTTACTGTGGTGTTCATTCTAACAGGCCACTACTGCAAAGCATATTTCCCTGTCAAGGAAGCTGTTTTATAACCTTTGCTGCAACATCTGACAAGGCTTTTCTTTCTCCACCAGTTGTGAGTAGGACCATACTTTTCCCTCAGGTCCTGTGCCCGATCCTATAGGCTTCAGTAGACATTTTGAATTCATGGTACTCTAAGCAGCTGTGTCTCTTGTTGATAGATTAGCAGTTTCAAATCCAGCAATCCCTAATCGCTTTTCCAGACAGCAGCGCTTATCCGAAGTAAAACACAGCTACACAGAGTAATCTGTGAAGCAATCACTGATACTGTTTCATAACAAATCCATTTGCTAGCAGTTTGCTCCTGGTTCACTAGTGCCATGACTTCCACATTAATATGGTATGTCAAATGGATGGGACCAAACGCCCCCTTTACATACCCCTTTTCCTACAGCATTAAAATGAAACTCAGCCTTATGTGTATTTCTGTTCCAAAGGTGCTGTTGAAAAACCACTTAAACTGTTAGCTGTGCAACTCTAAAGGTGTGTGGCACTTCAGACAGAGTACGAAAGGGGAGAACTCTATGTTTGATGAAGCTTTTCAGCAGATGTAACAGTAAGGTCACTCCTCTCCAAGTGTTATCCACTGCCAAATGTTGCAGCAAACTACATGAGAAGTTTAGAGTATTTTTCATAATAAGGCTGATCATAGAGCTTGTTTTAGTTTAGGTTTTCATTTGTGCTCCAAACTGGACTTACTGAATACCAACACAAAGTGTTATCATCTTGATTTTCAAGAGGACCATGACACAGCTGCTGTGACCTAATACTGCCTCACGTTTCTCTGCACTCTTTCTTCTCTTAATGATGGTGTAGTCCATTGAGGGAGTGGGGGGAATAGTAAATTCTTTTTCCAGATGGTGTTGGCTTACTTTTTTTCTCATTGAAGCCAGTGTGTGAAAAGTGGTTACAGTTAGGAAAACATTCATGTTTATTATTATGAGGTAATTTTAAATAGTCTCCACATTTACAAGCTTGTTTTTCATCCTACGCACTCAGGTTGTATCTGAATTGCTTCTCACCTTCATTTACTTGACCCTTTATAAAACAGGCTTTAAAAAATCCCCGTCTCCTATAAAAGCACTGTGGAAATTAATTAGTATTTAAAACACTCAGGATCTACAGCAGTGAGCATCATAAAACCAAAAAATAATGTTCTGTGGGAATTACTGGTTCATGGGGAAAAAAAATAATTGGAAGTTAGCTTCACCCAAGTGCAATTCAGAAAATGCAGGCATTTTTGAAATGATCAAATGCTTCTGAAATACAGAAACTTCCCTTCTTAAAGGTGAACCAGTTTCTTGGTAGTAGAGTAATTCACTGTCCCTGGAAGGGACTGTACTAGCTCTAGCAAAAACCCAAGCTATTAGGGAGTGAAGGGTAAAACACTTCCCTTCCCAAAGGGCTACAGGGAAAAAGGGGAAGGCTTGGGTCCTGTCCAGACTCTGAAAACAGTGATCCTTCCTGAGAAAGCAGAGAGAATGCCTAGTGTAGGCTGTTAAAGCTCTTTGTGAGCATCATTCCTATGAATGTAGAGAGATAAAGGAACCAGTCTCAAATCATGTAATTGAGTAATTCTGAAAACCACAGTAGGGTTCTTGCTCTTTCCTAGGGGCAGCATGGCAGTGAATTTCTTATATGTAGCCAGCACTGGAGAGACTATTTATATTTGTCTCCTTCATGACACACCATTTAACAGTGTGCAACAGAGACAAAACTCAGTTTCCCATACCTTATCACAACTGGGAAAATACCAGTGATCATGCCAAAGTCAGACCTTAGGTACATATCACCCAGTATACTCTTTCTTATAAAAGTTTATGGAAATAATTTTAAAAAATGAATGAGGATGAGCCATCTTAAGTGTGCTGTCTCACCAGTGTTTTAGGAATATCCTGAGACAGGCTGTGTGTCAAGCCCACTGCATCTAACCATCACTGGTAGAAGCATGAAGATGCCTGATGCTCTTTGGAATCTGTCATAGCACCCAGCCTTCCTGAGGAAGCAAGTTTCACAATGTAGGTATGTGTTATGTGAGAAAGGGCACCCTTTTCTTTGGTTTGAGCTTGCTGACTCACTATGTAGAACATAAGGCTGGAAGAAACCAGCTGACTGGTGTTTGTGTTGAGCATTCTGCCATTGTAGGTGACTGCAAGACTTTTTTAGTACACTGGGAAATGTGGGAATTAACTCTACTGTGTCCCCACACACCACAGCCAGCAAAACATTTCCCAGCACTGTAAATAAGGTCCTTTACTGTGTATCACCTTCTTTGAAGCTGAAGAGTCCTAATCTTTATCAGTCCTACTCATATGTAAGCTTTCTCCTGTCCTCAATCATTCCTGTTAGCTTTATCTACACTCTTCACATTCTGCTGTATCCTTACTGAGGAAGGGATTTAGAGTTTCATGTACTGTTCAAGAGACAGTACCTGGAATGTATACATCCCTAATAGCTTCTCAGCATTATTTGGTACTGTGCTGATATTTTTCAGTCAGCTGTCCAAAATTCTTCCAAAAATCTCTTAAGTATAAAAAAAAATCTTCAGGCTATACCTATCCTAAGAAATCAGAAGATTTCCAGTCATGCCATGGGCCCAGTGTATGCCCTGTTCCTGTGTCCCTTCTTCCAGACATGACCCAGGTAGATATGTGCTCCCAGGAGGGAGGTCCAGCTGAACTCCTACTTAGAGCAGTCTGGGCACCCTGAATACATGAGGCACCCTGAAGCATACCCACTTTCTAGCTACAGCCTTCTGGCTTACCATTAAGTCTATGTATAGATATACAGATAGATGTGTCTTCATGTTTGAGTGCATATATATGTATATGCAGAAGATGTAAAATGCTTAGTTTCCTAATGAAGTGGATTAACATGCTCTAATTGTCAATTCATCTGTCAGTTTCTTCTTGATAACTTTTAAATGTTTCAAATCATTGAGCACTACTGAATTTGACACAGCAGCAGTGATCTCTGGAAAGTTAGGCATTTCATCACTACTGCTGGTCAGCTTTTGGTAAACACTTAAACTGAGCCTCTACTATGACAGGCATTTTCATTTTAAGCTGACATTAACTGACAATATCACTGAAAGCATTCCTTCCCTCCCTGTATTTGAACTAGAAGTGAACTGGACTAGGAAACCAAGCCAACTGAAAAAAAAAAAGGACAAAAATACATCAGTGCTTACATGGGCATATGTGAAGAGTGCAGTAGCAAGGAAGAAGGTCCCGCCTCTTCTAGTGTCAGGGCCATCTGATGCTGTTAAGAAAATAACAGAACTGTTATGATTTGAAAAGACTTAAGATTGGAAATCACTGTGTCCAACCTTCAACATCCCCCTCTCCAGTAAAATAACTAAATGTATTTGTCTATATCTATATCACCATGTCCACTAGAGCATGTCCTAAAGTGCCTCATCTACACGGTTTCTAAATACTTCCAGGGATGGTGGCTCCACCATTTCCCAGGGCAGACTGTTCCAGCACCTAACTGCTCTCTCAGTAAAGAAATTTTTCCTAATATTTAGTCTAAGCCTCTGCTGGTGCAACTTCAGGCTATTTCCCCTACTCCTATCATTGTTCATGTGAGAGAAGAGGCCAGCACCCACCTCACCACAGCCTCCTTTCAGGTGATTGCAGAGAGCAATAAGGTCTCCTCTCAGCTTCCTCCAAACTAAACATTCCAAATTCCCTTAGTCTCTTCTCATAGGACTTGTCCTCCCTTCACCAGTTTGGTTGCCCTTCTCAGAACTTGCTCCAGCACCTCAATGTCCTTCCTGTAGTAGAGGCTCAGGAATGTACAAGCTACTCAAGGTGCAGCCTCACCAGTGCTGAGTACAGGGGCAGGATCACTTCCCTTCTCCTGATGGCCACACTGTTCCTGATAAAAGCCAGGATGTTGTTGGCCTTCTTGGCCAAAAATTGCTGACAGGCAGCCCAGGAAAGTTCTTCATCCCCAGCTCAGCAGTGAAATGCAGTATTTCAACAGCCAAGCAGCCAGTCAGCAGTGATCACACACCCTGTGGCTTCAGCTGCACAGCTCTGGTGGTTTGTGTCACAGATAGCAGCTGGGATATGGGGTGTGAGGGAGGTTAGGAAATGGAGAAGAGGAGAAGATAGATCCATAGGAAGGCAGAGTTGTTAGCTAGCTCTGCTGCTGTTGGAACAGCATGTTGCCCATCTATTTAGGCCATTGTACAACCAGAGATACATGGGAAAAAAAACAGGTAAGATAATTATCCCCTAATATACACTATTTATCTGTTTTCATACTATTCTGTTGTTTATTGTAGCTTCTTAACCAGCTTGTCTGGTACTGTATTAAAGATATTAATATGTACTTCCCAAGATCAGCCTTAGACTTCTTTGAAATAAGTATGATCCCATGTCAGCACAGACATTTCCTGTCTCAGTTGGAACCAGATGTCTCTCGTTCATTTCTGTACTTAAGGAGGATTTAAGTGAATATATTGAGAGGTTTTATTAATTTAAATATAATGACTTTTAACAAGCCTCATTTTACAATAAGTGCAGCAAAAGCAGATCCATGAAAGGACAAACAAATGTCTGTGTGACAAGGCAGGAAAAGCATCATAGCTTTGCATATTAACTATGTATACGTGTAATTGTTAAGAACATCAAGATGCGGGAGACCTATTTGTATGTTGCTTATAAGAGGCATTGTAGAAGAGAAAGTTAATAAAACAGTGCAATTAAAGCTGTGTGCAGCAGTAGTGGTTTCAAAACAGTGCCTTTTGCAGCATCCTATATGAATATTTTGCACATCATTCACCAAATGGTGGATTTATCTTTTCATAAAGTGCTTTCATAAAATCCTCCAGATGTGTTTATATTGGGTTTTGTTTGTGTTTTTATTATTATTATTATTATTATTATTATTATTATTATTATTATTATTATTATTATTTAGCTATTTCTAATAGCCTGTTATTCTGGTAACTAGAATAGATTTAGGAGTGACTAAATTCTTCCTGCCATTAAAGTTTATTTTTTGCAGAAAAAGTATCCCCTAGAAATTGTTTTCTACTGGACTTGCATTAGTATATAAAATGGGAGGACTCTACCACAATTCTTACTGAATTGCTTATTCTCTACAAGTTTGACACAGGGCATCAAGCTTTCATTAAATCTACATGGATTTCTGCATGGAATATTTTGGAAAAGCTGGATGGTTTGTGTGGCCTGTCCTAGGATGAATCAAATAACTGCCCCTGAAAATAGAGACAGCTCACTCCTGTTTCCCCGTGCTAAGCAAATTCTCTCTGCCACATTTTTGTCATGGGCAAAGTCATGTTGATTTCCATTTTAACACAGTAGCTGATCTCAAGATGGCATATGGAAGGTGGGAAATTTCTTGTTACAGAAATGGTGGCAGCCTTATATTGATTCAGTCAAAGTATCTTTGGTCTCTGTAGTTATCATGTAATGTGGGAAAATGGATCCACTGGTGATCCAAGAGTTCTCAGATACTCTTGAAAAAAGTAGAATTTGTTAAAGGTTTTATGCTATTTTGCAGCATGATTTTTAAACAGCCTTAATTTCACTACTGTAAATAAGAGAAGGTTGAGTTAGCAAAAAAATCACACATATGGCAAAACGACTGAGGAATTAATAGAGGCAGCTCATTGTAGCCAACTGTCTGAAAGAGTGCATAATTTATGCTAAGTTCTAACTTTCAGAAAATAGCACAGAATGTGCATGGATTGAAGCTCCACGATGAAGCTGGGAAATGTCTTGCGTTGGAACTATTTCACTGATTCCTGTACCTCTCAGCCCCAACTGTGATGTGTTTTAGAAGAACAGAGGATCTCTCAGGACAGAATAGGATCTGGAAAAATCTTTATTTGGAACGTGATGCTGAGATTAAAATTTTGGATGTACTGTTAATGACTGCAGCAAATGGCAGCTAGTGAGAAAATGCTCAAGTGGTCACCCTGATCTGCATGCAGGTTCTGGTTCAAAGCAGTGTTGTCCAAGAGCTACTCTGTACCAGTGGCTAAAAGGCACATCACTGCAAGAAAGACAAATGTAAGCAAAACACAACCAAATTTAAAAAAAGAGCACCAAAACCCCTCAAATACCATTCCAGTGTTTTAGTTTCCCGAACTAGCAAATAAAAAAATAAAAAAGAATTTTGCTTCAAGAAATTTAAAGGAGTTGCAAAAGGATATATATGTACAGTTATGCTTTATCATCTTGGAATCACACAGGAAACGCACATAATACCCTAAAAATATCTGTTAAAACGGTGAAGAAAAAATAAAATCCAGTAAAATCCAACCCACTGAGAGTAAGAAGTGACTTAAAAGGTAAAAAGACTATTCAAAATAACCATATATCATTCCAGGAATGATGCATTCTCACGCAAAGAATGAATCATTCATCATTCAAAGACAGAATGATGTCCTCTCTGAATAAGGAACTATAGAAGAAAATATGGCAAATTAAATATAAAAATGCAGTCAGAGAAAAAAAAATATTTTGAGTAAGTACTTGCTTGGGAATTAGTAAATAAATGCAATTTCATAAATAAATCCTTTGGAAACACACCAGGTATAGGAAGCTTATAAGACGTTATCGACTGCAAAGCGAATAGATGGCCAAAATCTAACTGGTCTGCTCTACTTACCCTGGAAAAGACCACACAAATGAACTCTTGACATTTGTGTTTGCCGTGAAGGAGCTGAAAGTGTTTTTTTCACACAAAGGAAGCCAACCTTTCCCTGGAGGGGGTTCAAAAATCTGTGTCATACCAAAATGTTTGTAGAAGAAATTTTGAACAGAACAGCAAATGAACTGCTGTTCACAGATAGCCAAGGCATTACCATATTCACCTTAGGTCCCTAAGCATTAAAAGATGAAATATTTACCCATCAGTTGTCAAAACTGTCAGAGGAATGTGCAAATGTGAGAGAAGAAGTCAAGGCAAGATCTGTGGAACTGCAGAGAACAGCATCTGGTACCTCTGCTGGACAGGCTGGTGGAGGCTCTAGTAAAGGAGCAGAGGTGAAAGATGAGATTAGACACTGGAAATCTATCAGTTTTCTAAAGAAATAAAAAACATACAGGACCTTGGGAAGATATAGTGGGATTTCCAAAAATTTTGTTAAATTTCTCCACCAAAGGCATTTAAATAAGGTATAGGATGATGACAGTCATCTGAAAGATAAGTAATGGCTAAAAGATCATACATAAGTTGGTTGTTGAAATAAATTTCTGTTCTTTTTTTCAGTTCTTCCAGTTTCCAGTGTGTGGGAGGTCACAAGGAAGGATCTTTCATGGTCTGCATAAATATCCACCCATAAATAACTGAGGAAAGGCAGAAATGACAAGACATACTTACGATATGACAAACCTTACTGATGATACAAACCCACTTAAAGCTGTAGAAAAGAAAGCTGATGAAGATCAGCTGCAGGATTTCATAGAACTCTGTGTGTGGTGCCTGAGCTTGGTGTGCAGCAGAAAGTGCATGGTAGCACATTTAAAAAGAAGAGTGAGGGCACTGAGCACAGGAGGGGAATGAATGGTGGGGAATGTGGTGCCCCTCATCACTCCAAGAGGGAGTTCCTTGCAGACTCTACTTATCTTGAGGGGCATTGTGACATACTAGGGACCTTTTATTTTCAAAGAAAATTATACATTTTTTACTGTATAATGATGTGAAAAGTAAGTGATTGTGAAAGATAGCTGAGTTTTTGTATATTAATCTGTGCTGACTTTGTGAGGTCAGGCAATTTTGACCTTTGCAGAAGGGATCAAAAGAAGAGTGGACACACAGCAAGGAATTCTGGCTGCAAGGGCTGAGAGAGATTGAAGGGAGAGTGTTTGGTTTGTATAACATGAAGGTAGAAGAAATGGGACAGTTACACAGCATATTAGAGATTAAGAAAGACAAATTATAATGGTTTTAGGTAGAGGAAAATGTTAAAAATGTTAAAAATAAGGTTAAAAATAAGATGTCTATGCCTTTAAGACAGCCTGCTCCAGATTATGAAATCCTGTCTATGTAAGAGTCCATCCAGGATCCACTTACCTCTGAATCCACTAACTCTCCTCTATGACTTGTCCACATATATTTTGAGTAAATACTTGCTTGGGAATTAGTAAATAAATGCAATTTCATAAATAAATCCTTTGGCACTTTTTTTGAGACTGTGGATGTGCTAAGAATTGGCCTATCTACATATTAAGATTTTCTTCTTTAAATTCACAATAAGACCAGGGTGAATATTGCTAGACACATTTAGTAGATTATGAGTAACATTAAACAGGGGAGAGAAGCCAGGCACTTTAAATTATTAACAGGAGAGACACTTTTAATCAGTGAGGAGGTGAGTTGCAGTTTAACTTGAAAAGCAAAAAATACTCAAAATCTCAGCTTCAGGCCATGGGGTTGCTGTTTCCAGTAAGAGGATGAAGAAACCTGTTTCTCAATAATTTTCAGAATATGCCACCTCTGAGGTAGTTTGTAGACTAGGCAACCTTGCAAGCTAACTAATGAATGAATGAAGATTCTGGTAATTGTTTCATTTATTAATAATACCTTCTATTACTAAAAAGACCACATTTTAATTTTTAACTGGCTAGAATATGGCTAGATTTTCTCCTTGAACCCATGGAGGGGTGGAATTTAATTGCACAGAAATAGATGTCTGCATGTGATTTCATCATTGGTGAACACCCATAAAGTCATTGAAGAGATACAAGACCTTTAGGGAATGCCATTGATTTTATCCTAAACTAGACATTTTCATTAGAGAAATCATGATGTATTTCTCTGTTAATTCTAAAGGATCCTCAAGTAACTACTTCATATCCAGCTTTCTATGTTGTAGATATACAAAGTTACATGCAATTAATCTTCTGAGTTACACAGACAAGGTATCCCACGGATCCCATTCTTGGGAAAGGCATATGAGAAGAGGTGAACTGGAAACTCATAGCAGGCTTTCATCCAGAGTGTATGGAGGAGTCTTATGAACTGGGCACATACATATATGCCAGTTACCCACCAAAGCCCCTCTACCACTCCCCTCCTCAGCTGGACAGGGGAGAGAAAATACAATGAAAGGCTCATGGGTCAAGATAAGGACTCACCATTTACCATCACAGGCAAAGCAGATTCAACTTGGCAAAATTAGTTTAATTTACCACCAATCAAATCAGAGTAGGGTAATGCGAAAACTAAAAACAAAACAAAGAAAAGCCCCCCCCAGGACTGAAACAAACACAAATTTTCTTCTTCCCAGGCTCAACTTTACCCCCCAGTTTCTGTACCTCCTGACCCCAGAGGCAAAGGGAAGAGGGAAGTGGGGGTTGTGGTCAGTTCATCACATGCTGTCTCTGCCACTCCATTTCCCTTAGGGGAAGGACTGCTCACACTCATCCTCTGCCCCAGCATGGGGTCACTCCCACAGGAGACAGTCCTCCAGGAACATCTCTGATGTGGGTCCTTTCAAGGGACCCACAAGTTCAAGTTCATGAACTGCTCTGTTCTGAGTCTTCCATGGGGTGCAGTCCTTCAGGAACAGATCCCTTCAGTGTGGGTCCTTCCAAGGGATGCAGCCCTTAGGAAACAGACTGATCCAATGTGGGTCCCCCACTTGGTCACAAGTGCTGCCAGCAAACCTACTCCTCTCTCCATGGTCTCACAGGTCCTACCAGAAGCCTGCTCTGGCACACACTTCCTATGGGGTCACAGCCTCCTCTGGTCATCTGCCTGCTCTGTCATGGGTACTTGGTGGGCTAGGGGTGGATATTTGCTCCACCATGGACCTTCATGGGCTGCAGGGGAATCTCTGCTTCCTCCTCCCCCTCCTTCTTCACTGACCTTGGTGTCTGCAGAGTTTTATCTCTCACATATTCTCACTCCTTTCCTCTGACTGCTGTTGCTCTGAATTTTTTTCCTCCTGCTTAACTGTGTTATCACAGAGACACTTCCACTGTCATTGATAGACTCAGCCTTGCCTAGCAATGGGTCCATCCTGGAGCCTGCTGGCATGGGCTGTGTTGGACATGGGGGAAGCTTCTAGGAGCTTTTCAAAGAAGCCACCACTGCAGCCCTCCCAGTTCTGGAATCTTGCCATGCAAACCAAATACAACTACCTCGTTAAAAAGGCACTGGTTTTCAGGATTGCTTCCTCTTTTCACACTATCACTCATCATATTAATGTTATTGAAGCTCAGAGATGTTTAAGCACAGCTTCCCTATAGTTTTCTTTTCATATCTTCTGTGAACCTGTTACTGAAAAACTGTCCACTGTGGATCCATGAGCCCATCTCACCTTTCACCTCACATTTTTACACACTTTCAGATCTGGTGAAGAAAAGAGGTATTGTTATGTCAGTGAAAATGAGATACTTTTGGACCATATTGTGTTATTCTCACCTTCAAAAATGGATTCAAGCTGCTAAAGGAAACACCAAACTAGAGTATGTTTATAAAACAGAGATCTCTTTAGTTAAACTAAAATCCAAAAAAGAAGATACAGTCATTGTTACTGCATGTGTGGTGTACTTACAACTGGTTTGCTTGAAGTACAGGTAAATTTTCTCATTTGTCATTATTAATTATGCACTTCCTTTTAGCTGCTCTGTCTTGGTTTGGGCCATGATAGAGCTGAATCTCCATCTTGTAATTTTGTTTTCAGCTAAGTCGTAAGTAGCTGTACTTGCTGAAATTCACAGCAAGTTTCTCAGTCAGTGTCTGCTTCTAGGTCTGATAATGCTTGATGTTTATAGTCACAGCGAGAGAATGGTCTACAGAACCAAGGCCACTGCTCAGTTCTGAGGAACATCTTGTGGTCCAGAAAGGGAATAAAGAGGTCACACCTGTGAACTTCCTTTAGAGAGGCGCAGACAGCACAGGTGACCAAAATTGACCAGAGTATTCTCTCTCATACACCCCATAGTTGGTATAAATTTGAGGGATCACAAGCATCAGCCCCCTTCCTCTTTGCCCTTCACCCTTCCCTTTGCCCCTTCTTCACCCGTTCCTGTTTGCTTTGGCATCCTGGGAGGATTCCATCCCTTCATCTGCCTCTGGTCCTGATCCATGCCAGCCTGAATCTGTGTGTTCCTGCCTCCAGCTCCTGACTGCTGCTGACTCCAGGATTCCAGGCTGGACTTTCCCAGGGCTGCCCTGAAGCCTTGGTGGTGATGTGAGAGTTACTGGAGGGGAAAGGGGGAGGAACGTGGAATTGTTTTTCTGTGTATTTGTATATATTCAATATTTTTTTCCTTTTTTATCATTACTGTTCCATTAAAGCTGTGTAGTTTAGTTTCCAACCCATAAGTCTCCCTCCCTTATTCTCTCTCCTTCCTTTATCTGGGAGGGGAGGGGGATTAATGGAGAGCATCTGTAGTTCATTTAATTGCCAGCCCAGTGTTAGACTGTGACGTGCTCCGAGGTCAGGCTTTAATGGGACTCTGGCAAATTCTGGCGTAGATAGACTCTTAGATATTTTTAGTGGCCTTTGTGCCTATGCTTGAGATTTATATCATGTGGCACAGCTATCTCTGCAGCTTAAATAAACATAGGGTAAAATTAAAACCTAATGTATTAGCTATTTTTCTTGTAGACATGGAAGCCTTTATAAGGTAAGGCAGCAAGCTGGTATTTAGGAAGATGAGGTTAAATCTTGGCTTTTTCACAGAATCCTCTGTGATATTTGATAGGCTACTTATGGACTTAGTCTGCAAAATAGAGATGTAGACCTTGCATTATCTGTAAGTCTAGTGTAATATTTAGCTACTGAGATGATTTCCTTGTGGAGAAGAACAGTTGCATGGAGAGTAGGAGTGCAGATAATGGGATTTCTCAACAAGATGCCCAAATCACCAGTCTTTAGGGGCTAAAACCACATTTGTTTGTCTTATCTTTGGAGATTATAGAGTACTTAGTGCTCAGTCTCTCAATCTAAGGTTTTAGAGCCATGAGGAGCACCAGGCTTCCAATGAGAGGGCCTCCTGTAACTACTGCAATGAAAATAAACAAAATACTGCTTATAGTAAGTTAATGAAATCCAGACATCTGCTTTAATTTATCCTCAGAAAGTTTTAACCTTAGATGATGAAAATGAGATTTCTGCTACATGATGATATGGGATATAGCACCACTTTCCTCACATTTTATGTCAATTAAATGTCACAGACTCCCCCGTACACTGGCTGTAAACCAGCAATAACTCATCAGAGAAAGAAAAGAAAAAAACTCCCACCCTCCAAAAAAGAAGCAGGGGAGTCTATGTGCGACTAGAAATACATTTGTGCCCAATAGAAATAGAAATACAGTCCACCCTGTTCTCCTCTTAATAACTGATAATGCAGCAATAAATAAAAAGCAGTAATAACGATATCAAGAACATACAGCTGAGTAAAAATGAATGGTTTGAGTAACTCATTAGTGCACCCTTATTCATCAGGGTGCTAAGCACTGTCTTCTCTCACCTGGTGCATCTTGGAGGTTCAAGACCCATTGATGGACATGTTTTTCAAATGAACCTTTCCTTCTAAAATACTCCAAGATCTTGAATGGAAGTAATTATGCAAGCTGCTTGAAGATAAACTCAATAGGAGGCATGTTTGCATGTTCAATTGGGGCCATTTTTCTTCTTTTTTTTTCTTAATTATTTTTAAGAAGGTAACTATTCTGCAAGGTGCAGCAAATTGATAAAGACACGCAGGGCATTCATTGCAGGGCATTAAGCAAAGCAGGGAGCTGTAAGCCTTTGATCCACATATCTGGCTCTGCTGAAAAATGAGATAAAAATAAAGTAAAAGTAAAACAATAAAAGTTATTAACAAATAAATCTTTTTGAGAGGTGAATACCTCGGTTTCCTCTTACAATAATTGGAGTCATGGCTCCACTGCACAATATAATACTCACGTAGGAGGAAAAGGTGGGGGTTTTCATTTGAATGTTACCATGCAAGTATAGTGTGCAGCATGGTCTGTATAATTTTTGTAAAGTTACATTAGTTGTGGGTTGGTGAGCTTTATTGTCTTCAGTGATTATAATGCTTACTTATAAAGTATGGTGAAACTTTGTTAGTAAGAGCAAGGAAACACAGTATGTGCTTTTAAGCAAAAGCAAAATATCCCATGACCCAATGGAGATAGAGTTCATACTGAATATCAAAACTAAAAGCTACTTTGAGAAAAAAGAAGCAATGCCTGAAAAGAATCGATTTCTGTGGTACTTGATTACAAAGAATCATCAAAAAAAAGGTGATTTGGATAATATAGGTAGAGAAGAAACATTTTTTTTTACTTCAATTAGGTAGAAAAGCAGATCCAGTCTTGAATCAGAGTGAAAAAAAGTAATGAAAATTTCAATTTTCAAAGAAAAATCTAGTCATATGAAAAAATTGCTTCAATAATTTTACATTTTTGTTTCAGTCTGGGCTTTAATGTTTTATTTCTCAAAATTAATTTACATTTGAAAGGTGAAAAAATGTTTCTTTGAAAAATGTCTTGCTAATCCAAAGCACATAGGATGGGTTCAAGGAGATTCGTTGTCCCTCAGGAAGGGGAAGGAAGAAATTATTTTCTTGCCATAAGTTAGTACCTGGCCCACTGTACAGTGTTAGCCCATGAACTGTTTTTACTAGCCAACTTCTACCAGAGTTTCTAATGCAGATAAAGCAGAATTGGCATAAGTCTAATAGGAAGGGAGGACAACTGAGGAAGCAACAATTTAGCCCACAAATGGTCACCAATGAACATTGAGAACAAAACCAATCCCTTTCTCCACCCCACCCCCCCAGAGTGCATAAAAATCATTCACATCTATGCTATATTTTTATATAGATAAATGCAAGGACTCCTCTAAGATACCCTGCATAGTTACTATTTCTAGGATGCATATGTTTAGCAGTTAAAATCTGTATGCAAAAAAACATTTAAGTTTAGTGCCAAGTCTCTAGAAATCAAGTTTTTCTTTCTACTTGTCTACTTCAGCCTGCATCTCCTTTCAGAACTTCTCTCCTTAAACTAAGCTCAGCCTCAGGTGACTCCTCTTTCTTCTGGCCTGCTTAGGGGGGTCAATGTCTCTAGGATACCTCATTCACTTGAGGGAAAAATCTTTCGTTTATGGTGTTGGTGGAGCTGATCCAAACCCAAATTTATCTTTATTTTATTAAAATTTGGATCCCTTTTAAACATGTTTCATACCCTCTTTCAGAAAAAAAAAAAGTTCTGTTTTTTTTCAAAGCTTTAATCTTTCTATTCTGGGAGTGCTGTTATGTAACTACCAAACCTTGTTATTGTAAATAGTATTTTTTAATTTGTTTATAAAGAATAAATGTGTTGGTTGGATGTAGAAGTAGGTGTTTGAAGGCTGAGACTGGAGGTGTAGCATATCGAGCACAGATCCTATGAGGAGAGGCTGAGGGAGCTGGGGCTGTTCAGCCTGGAGAAGAGGAGGCTCAGAGGAGACCTCATCACTCTCTACAACTCCCTGAAAGGAGGTTGTAGCCAGGTGGGGGTTGGTCTCTTTTCCCAGGCAACCCTCAGCAAGACAAGAGGGCACGGTTTTAAGTTGTGCCGGGGGAGGTTTAGGTTGGACATTAGAAAGAATTTCTTTACTGAGAGGGTGATCAGGCATTGGAATGGGCTGCCCCAGGAACTAGTGGATTCTCCATCCCTGGAGATATTTAAAAAGAGCCTGGATGTGGTACTCAGTGCCATGGTCTGGTAACTGCAGCGATAGTGGATCAAGGGTTGGACTTGATGATCTCTGAGGTCCCTTCCAACCCAGCCAATTCTATGATTCTATGATTCTATATGCTATTGGTGGAATTCTCTGTAGCCTTTGGGCTTCCAACAGATCCCACTGATCCCTCAGCAATGGAAAATTCAGCCAAGGGCTGAAAAAATACATTTGGCTCCATGGTTAGCCCAGGGTCATAAAGGGATGACATAGCTTTACATCACTACAGCCTTTTCTCTTGTCCTATCACCTTCTGCATGACATTAAGTAGAGACAGTGCCCCCACAGGTATTTAACACCTTAGCCAGAGTACAACAAAGCATATACATGGGGCACCAGTCAGATCATCAACACAGCAATTTATTATCATGTAATATCTGAAATGAGCAAAGAAAAGGATTTTTGCTCATGTTACTTTTGGCATTTTTTAGTTTATCATGAAATTCTTTAGTCTCTAAGTGTAGTGTGTTTGCATGTAATTACTGTACAGAATATAACTGCTGAAAGAGATTTGATGATTTGTTCTGAACTATGAAATATTTAAAGCTATTTTATCAAAATCAAGTAAGAAAAGAAACCCAATCTTTTAAGGACCACATATAACAAACAATCCACGTGCAAAAGATTGTAAGAAGCTTTTTTTCAGCTTCTGTGGTATCACACACAGTGCTATTATACAGAAGCCAAAATTGGAGTTTTAACTTAAGCATTAACTCAAATGGATATTAATCTCTTGGGTGCTGTTTGGAAAGTAGGCTGAGAGGTAGAAGACAATAGCACAAGTGCATATATTGCATATCCACAGGGCAAACTACTACTGTACTTATTAGACTTATACTCTTTGACCTTGGGCATAAAGATGTGAAACAAGGATTGAAATAAAAGATAATACAGTATGATTTGCAAGAGTTAAATGAAAAAAGAAGGCCTGAGGCAAAGAAAACCCCACAAAACCCCTCCCCCCCCCAAAAAAAAAACCCAAACAGAAAACCTCCCACCAAAACCAACAACAAAATCCACAAGAAGCCTGTATCCAAGAAAACCACTTTTATTTTTAATTAAAAATGAGCCTCTGCATTGTTAAGTTGCCATTTATTTCTATAGTTCCAAAGGTGGTCGTATGGGGAGCCCTGAGTATACAGAGTGTATGGTGTTTTCTGAACTGTAGGCCAAAGAAATTATTTGGATTAAGTTGTTCTATTAAGCAAGTCGCTTCCATTTAGTAAGTCTCGCTGTATGAGTCTAGATTGAAGAAATAATTTTCACAAGCAAAGAGTTGGTGTTCAACTTCATGGAAGTAAAGGAAAATATAGAATTACACGATTACACAAGATATTTTGGATGTTAGTATCCTGCAAAAAATGTGTATTAGGGCAGCACCATGAAGCTCTAGAAGCACACTGGAATTAATGGTATAGCTTCCTTAGGTGGTTTCCAGTGCTTATCAGAGTTGCTTTTTTGTTTTTCAGCTCTATGGCAGAAGACTTGCAAGATCAATGTTCTTGTTTTTTTCCTGTCTTCCCCTGTTTGCTGATGTCCAGAAGGAATTTATGACTCTCTCCCTTCTGTCCCTCAAAATTATTCCTTCCCTGAAAAATTAATCTTATGTTAAAATAAATAAATAAAATAAAATTATTAATAGGGTTGTGTCAGCTAAAATTTTAGCTTGGAAAAATTGACTTAAGACTTCAGACCTGTGAAGCAGGTACATTTCTATTGCCTTTTTTGTGGGAGCTGCAGCCTGTTCATCTACCTATTCCAGTAGCTGACAGTTAACTCATTTAGGTCTTCTCCAAACCAGTGTTTGTTTTTTTAAAAACACTGTGAGATAAACTGGGGTGCAGCACTTCTTCTTGAAGCTTTTTTTTACCGATGCAAAAATTTCATATCCCATCCCCAAATTCCTTTTGCCTTGTGCCACAGATGCTAGTCTGAAAGAATCCAGTCTTTTTTTCCTCTCTCTAAATTAGTAAAAATTTAAACTGGATGAAACAGAGTTTTTCCCTCACTGAACTGCCAAGGGCTGAACAACTGAACTGCAGTCAGCTCCCAAATTTAAATGAAAATGTTTAAATAACATCAAGTCACTGAGTATTAGCTTATAAAGATGTTAATGTAAACCCAAGTAGTATTTTGAAAAAGCAACTCACAAAATATTTTCTTCAGAAATTCCTAATTCACCGTGAATAGAGTTGTAGATTTAAAACCGAATGCTATCTGAAAAAATCAGTAAAGCTTCAGTGAAAATTTTGGCAATTAAATTCCATATTAAGCAGAGCTGTTGCCAGGAAATATTATCTCTCCATCAAATAATGACAAGTTCTGGGTAAAAGCCATACATTTCTGGGTTGTGACTGAACCTCAAATATCTTCACTGAAAAAAAAAAATAAAAATCCTTGAATTCTTCCTGTCATCTCCTGATGAATTGGACAAATACTGCTACAACAAGGGCTTTACATATGAGGAAAAGAAGGTGATACTTTCCACCTTCTCTGGCTCCAGGGTATATAACACAGTCCCCATTTTGTCCCTGTTTCAGGTGGAAATGTTTGCACTGCTGCAGAGAAGAGCAGAAGCTCCAACACTGAACCCTGGTCCTCACGGTGAGCCTGTTTCCAGGTAGTGCTGCAATCCAGCTCCAAGACAAACCTGCTGCAGTAGATGTGGAAAGAGCTGCTTGTGCCACTCCTCTCAAGGGCTAGGAACTGGTCCCTTTACCATGTTTCACAGTGTGGACCTGTTGAAAGTCTGGGGATCCTGAAAGTGGCATCAGCACCCAGACAACTGTGGCAGAAACATCTCACTGCAGAGAGGGGAGTTTCTGGTGTGAGCTCAGCCCACGAGGGGAGAGGGGGTGGCTGCTGATGGAGGAATCTGCACTCTTCCATTTCCCTGGGCCACCTCTCTGGGTCAGGGAGGACACAGCATCTGTCTAGATTGTCCTGAGTCACCCTAAGAAGAAGAAAATTTTTCACCTTGCAACAGAGATTTTGTAGCTGCTTTTCTTGAAATTTTTCTCCCCCTTGTGCTTAATGCTGAATCAGAAAGGATAAGATGATGGAAGAAATAGCCGATGGAAAAAAAAAAAAAAAGGGAGACAAAAATCTTCTAATGGAAAATAACAGCAATACATATTTCATGTCAAAGGCAGTAAACCATAACACACACAAAAAATGCAGTAAAACGGTACCAGCATTGTTCCTACAAGAATTAAGTGGTGCAAATATTCAGCTACAGCCAATGTCTTTTATTAGAACATGTGGTGTCTATAATGTCTACACAAAAAAAACCCCATTACAGAATTATAATCATTATGTGAAACATGTAGACATGGCTTAAGGCAGTTAAATATTTTGGGTGGAAATCAAATCCTTTCAGATATCACGGGAAAAAAGTGATTTTGCATAGTCCTTCCTGAAACTTGTGATACAATGACTGCAATTTGTTAACCACATGCAGATTTGCATACAGAATAAGTACATTAAAAGAATCTTGAAGGCCCTGATTGTAAGCAGCAAGCAAAATGGCATGAATGGAAAGTCAGATTGTATGGCAATATTCTAATGTTACATCTATATGCAGTTAGGGTGAATTGTATAATTGAAATCAAGTGATCTGAAGAAAGGAAGAAAAGAACTGCTGGGAAGTTTTTACATGCCAGCCTGACAGCTGAGCTTACAATCAAAATTTTATATCTGAATCAGAAAGCAAATTCTCAGAATGAGTTAATGCCTTTTTTTAAAAAACAAAAGCAAAACAACCCCCTCGAAAGCAGGCAGGGATCACAAAGAATGAGCAATCAAGTAGGCTGATCAGGAGCTTCTGAAAGTCACCTAACCTGCACTGTGGAGGTCTTTGACTATGATATTACAAGCAATTCAGTCAGAAGACGGGAAAGAAAAAAGAAAAAAACCCAAACAAAATGTGTGTAACAATTGTGAGAATACATGGGAGTAGGAAGGGAACAGGTCTGATGATTGTACTTTTCAGCTCAAATAAAGTTTCTAGTCACAGCCTGTTACCTGTAATTTTTGAAGACTGAAAAACTGTGTGGAACTAATAAAGGTGGAAATCATAAAGAAAATCATAGCAGTAGAAGAGCCACAAAGAAATCTTGGCAGGGATGCTTGTGATTTGGTGGATAACATCAAACTCAGTGGGAAGGAAGAACATACACAAGAAATATACTGCTCGATCACTGGCAGTAAAAACCTGAAGAAATGAAGAATGAGTATTTTTGAGTATGAGCTAATTCGTAGTGAGTACCATGCCCCAGTACTTTGAAGCAATCTCAGTAAATTACAGTGTATTGAACCACAAGTCTTAAAATATTACTTTAATGCCATACTTAGTGCCCTGGTGTAAACAGCATTCATATTCCCTGGAAATTATAAAACACTTTCACTGCAACATCTGCTAAAATATTGACTGAAGCACAGATGGGGGACAGTATCAGATCCTGCATTTCGTTGTCTTTATATAGACTTTGAAGGATGTGAAAGAAGTTTTCTTGCTTTCCATTCTGCCCCCCTATGAGAAGATTGTCAAGCTCTGGATCAAAATATAGTAGTGATTATTTAAAGTTAGCATGGTGTATGAAAAAAGTATGGACCAACATGTTTTGCTGTGCCCTGAGGTAATTCAAATAAGGACCTGTGCTGTTTGTAGGAAGTCTGTGGAGATCCTAATTCAAAAAAGAAAAAACCCCAAAACACTTAGCCATGCACCAAACTATTTTAGCTGGCACAATACTGACACACAGCGATGCCTTTTTCTAAACAGAGGCAAAGTAAAACACAGGCTTAAAGTCAGGTTTAACAATGATAGTAAATGGAAATGTGAGTACTGAAACACATCTGTGAAGGACTGACAAACCCTGTGCAAATCAGCCCAACACACTGGGCATCATAGCACATAGCTGTAAATGAGCAAGGGTATGATGGGATATAATGGGAAAATTATGTTCTAGTATGTATTCTCCATTCTTTCTGGAATGTCAGTATTCCCCCCTTTGAGTCTTCCCTGTGGATTTCTCTTGATAAAACTCCCTCAATGAGAGGAGAAGGGCCAAAGAAAACGAACAAGATCAGGCATTCAAAATAGCATAGCTGCTACATAGAAAAGGCCCAGAGCTACAGTGAGATTTCATGAGGCAAAGTAAAAATCACCCAGGAAATTTAGTAACAGCAACAATGAGCTCTTCTCTTGTTTTGTAACATTCAGCCTTTGTTCTTAAATACCCTCTGCAGGAAAAAAAGCAACTCTCTCTTTTGATTCTTCCTTTTTTTACACAGACTGCCCATACTTAGCACACTTGTAGCACATTCTGGCTGTTTTAACTCTGTATTTGTAGTTCTTACACTCCCAATTTGCAGGCTATGTAGAGAAATTCTCTTCCTCTCTAACTTTTTGTGTCAGTTTCAGTTTAATATGATCAGGCTGAAGAGGCTCTGGCAGTACTGCTGGCTGCCATCGTGGAAAATACCTTTTATGGCCTAATGCATAAGTGTGTATGTAACCTTTTACCCTCATGATTCTTGTTTGTTACTTTTTATAGTTGTTAGTGTGATTATATAATTAGCTGACCTAGTTCATTATGCTTGTTCCATCATTTGCTCCTGGATCAGAACAAGATCATAAATAACAGGCAAAGAGCATTTATTTCCATATGGAGTCACTCAAAATTTCCCCCAATAGATTTTTGTAAAGAGGTCTGATAGGAGAAAAAAACTTATGATGTAAGATTTAAGCATGAAATATTCTTCATCTGACAGGGACTGGATATTTCCCCTCTTTGATGGCAATTTTTACTTAAAAAGGAGAAAATGGTATTTTATTTCAAAATAATTCATACTTCCTTGGAGGCACTGAGGAGATCTGGATGCTCTTGAAAACTCACATGACCAAGGCTCCAGTATATCAATTAATAAAAAGCTATAGAGAATGTTAGTGTTTACTAACACTATTTAGCTATCTCCAGTGATACCTTACAGCAAAAATAATTGTGATGGAAATTATACCATAGATCTGAACTCTTTTTCTTGTCACCCAGTACCCTGTTATTTTGATTATTTGTTGGTTTTGCCACTAGTTACCTCCTGTGCATCTGCTCAGCATGCAGTACTGGTTTGATCTGTAGAGACAACCACAGCATAAATGCCAACCATAAAGAAGAACATTTAAAATGGACAATTAGGAAGTAATCTGCCCTTGAGGAAATCACCTCCCTCATTCTCTTATTAGTGGCAGATGCTACCAACTGATCTAGAAATGTTTTCATTCCTTCAGCCTAAGCAAATCACTTCTGCATTCTACAGGCTTTCCACTGTGTTTGAAGCAAACATTATAAATGACTGCTGTTCTGGAAACAGAAGTACTGTATGATGTAGTGGGAAATTGTAATTTTGCTGTATTTTTTGTATAACATTTTGTAATGTTATATTAGCACAGCCTTTGTAAGGTACTTTATACCCCTGAATTCTCTTCCCACAGAAAGGAAATCACATTTTATACTCTGCAGCTTTTTAGAATAATTGTTATGGAAGTGAATTGTTGAACTCTTACTAAAAATCTTCAGGAAGTTTATCTAAAGACCTTTTAACAGGGCACTTAAATGACTGAAACTATTTCTGCATTAAGTGTTAAATGTTCACTTTAGAAATCTTACCTATGCAGAAAAAGTTCGGTTGCCACTCGTCTCAAAGGCAATTGGTTCTTCCAGCATTAACTTGAAACAGAGAGAAAAAAGTAATTCCCCTTCCCTCTCCAGACAATTTAACTAAGGACTGACTCATTTTCCAGCCCAGCAGTTCTTTATAAAGTGCATACATTTATCAGGTTTAAAAATGTAATTCTGCTATGTACCTATAGCTGCTGGATGTAGGTAGGGAGGTTTCATAGCCAAACATCTGTCTTCTGAAAAAGCAAATGAGATAAAGTTCATTATGGAGCTACAAGGAACAAATTGACTTGCTTAAGAAGACAGAGCACAAGGCACAGGTTTCTGTGACTTCTTTGTCTGCTGCCAGCACTAACCAAGCCACTCCTTAGGTGCATACCAAAACTTTGAAGCTGGTGCCTCAGGATGAAAACAGCAGTGAAAGGAAAAGCAGAAATGACATTTTAAACCTAAGTTAACATCTGTCCTAAGCAGGAAAAAAACCCTCAAACCTCCCAGTTTTTTCATTTCTCTTATACATTATATCGTACATTAAAACCTTTGTTTAAAATACCTAGAATTATTATGAGAGAACAGAGTTACCTGGATTTACATTTTCATGAGGGACTGCAAGAGATATTTTCTGAAGATCCTATATGTTTAACTGTGGACAGTGTATGATAGAAACATGATAGGAATTATTAAGAGTCTGATGGGAGAACCTTCAGAGATGCACAGGAAAGCATAGAGACACCAGAATAAATTGTTAGCCCTTACTGACAGAGTAACACTACTGCAGAGCTGCTGTGACTGCTATGTCAGCCTATGCTACTCCACCTCAACAAATTGTTTGAAACCTTATATATAATTAAGCTGTATTTTCATTTTAGCACCCTGGTGTCACCTACCAACCTATTATGCTTTAGGTTTGCAATAAAATATACAAACCTATTATGCATAGTATGAAGTAGAAATCAGGAATAGAATGTTACCACCTTTCTCTCTGTTTGCTGCTTATTCAGATGCTAAAGTCTTCTGACAGGCATTTGTCTTACTGTGCAAACTATCTGCTGTCTGTGGAAATTAAATCCATAGAAGATTAATGAATAAATAATAGTAATGCATACACTTCACTTTCCTTTGCTGTGAGATGATAAGTTTATTCACAGTAAATATAAAGTATCAATGTAGTTTAAGAGGTATAATAGTGATGAGATACCAGAGAATTCCATTTCCATCACCCATATATAAACAATTTGTTACAGAGCACATTAAGTTATTGCTGTATTGAAAATGATAGTGGTTGTCCTACCAGAAGCCATTGATTAACACAAGACCTTTCAGATTTGGAACATGGTAAATTTTTCATCACTTCACACTTCTAATTAAAGAAGATTTCTTTTAAAAAGAGAATGGAAATGTAAATAAAATTCTAGGCTAAATTTAGATATCATTGTGGCCTGCCAGTGTTTTGTAAGGCTCTATACTTATTCCTTGCCCTCAACTCTCCTTTAGAAAGGGAGACCAAGATTGTGTTAGAGGTGGCAACATTCATTCCTGCTGTGAAGGCAGCACCAATCAGCATTTGCAGATATTCTGAATCATCCTGTAGTTACAGCAGCTTCTCCATGCCCTCCTAACCCCTAGGAAAAAGTTTAATTATTTTTATGTACATTGCTTTTTCTAATACTTTGCAGCCTCCAAGTGAAATGCATCCACAGTCTGAGAAATAACCTAATGAAACCAATGGCTTTAGATTCCATGGTTATAAGTCACAATATACCTAAAGTCTTCCTGTGACTCATACCAAACTCAGAAATATAAAGTAATCTGGTTGTACCCTTCAAACAACCTGAATCTTTCATAAACAAGTGAAGTTGTCCTTCAGGCATGTAATACCTGATCTGGTGCTGCTGAGCAATAAACATATCAATGTTTTTTAAAGAAAATACTTCTATTTATACCCATTTCAAAGACTGCTTTAATGTTTCTTTTTTTTGTTGTTTTCACGGAGATCACTCCCACTGGCTATTGAAAGTCAAACAATAGGAAACCCAGAGGTCTTCTTCTCTTTTCAGTTTATGCCTACTCATAACTACAAGAAGAATGGAATGCCATTTTATAAATAATATTGCAATCTATCAGATACTTCTGTGTAAAAAAAGTCTCACTGGAAACAAAACTATTTTCAAATACTCTTTGAATTTATACAATACATTTATTTTTACTGAAGCTTTTGGTGCTCAGTGCTTGTGAAACTGAGTCCATTAGGTATGATAAGCCTAAGAGGAGAGTGTTGTGGGTCAGTTTTCCTCAGACTGTTGGCATTTACTTAAAGTTGACTGCTAAAATAAAAGCAGAATTATTTTTGATTTACCTGATTCACCAATTAATGCAGTATTTGATTGCACTTCCAGAGATACCTTTCACCCCAAATTCCTGTGCTCCTATCTCACATGTTTATTTTAGGAATATTTTTAATGTACGCATATAGATTGTGGGTGCAGTGAATGGCAGATTACTCACCAAATTGTGCCAAATAAGTACCAGGGGGAGAGGGTGGAAGATCCTTTTCTCTTGTATAAAGAGTTGTTCTCTAAGTAATTAAGTACAAGAGATACCGTTTGATCTAACAAAGAGAGATTTTCATGCATAAAGAAGGGAAATAACCTTTATCTGAACTGAGAGAGTGGCCAGTTAAGAAGGAAATAATTTCCAGAGAAAAGATTAAACCTGTTCTTCACTTTAACGAGAGCTCTGCCTCTCAGTACATCTTCTGCTCTACACAGAGGGTAACAGAACTATTTGAGCTCTGTGAGAACGTGTAGGTCTTGCACTACAACAACACGGGGAGATGAAAGCCTTGCCTGGTGGCTACAGGTGGGATGTCTCTAACATGCAGTAAGGTATTGGAGTATTTTCCACAGGGTCAAGAGGAGGGTTTTGCACTGTGCTTTTTGGGTGCTTTGAAGATCCAAAACTTTAAAGCTTTGGTCAGCCAGGCCAGGACAGAGTGGCACAAATAGTCTTCTGTCTGGTTAATTAGCACTAGTTGCCAGAACAATTTTAATGTCAGAGTTTTAGCTGCTTGGATAACTCTAGCTGATTTCTTATTAACAGTTTAAATTTTTAGAGCATTTCTTTAAGAGGGGCTTCTAGAGCTCCTACTTTAAATACTTCCCAGTAAAAATGGAAGCCTAAGGATGTAAAATGCTAAAATAAGTACACCTTTCATTTAGGCTCTTAAACTGTGAGTCTCCTGGCAGCTAATCTTTCATACTATCATAGTGTAGAGCAATCAGTACTAGCAAAACTGGTTTAGGAAAGCAAGTTTAACAAGTCAAAAAGAATTGAGCAAATACATCTTAAGGGCCTGTGAATTCTGATCACGTGAACTCTTGTCTTTCATAAGGTGCTGTTATTGACAGCTTTGCCAGTCATTCTCTTAGCTGTATATCTGGAAAAAAAAAAAGCCAACAAACCTTTTCAAACCTGCGACATACCTGAACTGATTTCTGAACCACCTGCAGGGTAGGCTGGGTGCAAGGGGAGGGAAAGGGGGATTGGATGGAGAATGGTGGGCAGTGCTCCTGCAAAAGTGCTGTAGCTTTGTAACTGCTAAGCACAGAGCAAGTTTTCATGGATGATGCGATCTCTCTGCAGTGCTTAACATGTTTAATGTATAAACAGCACTTTTTTTACACTACAGATATCTTTGAAATATTCCCAACTGTTGCCAACAATGGTTAAATATTAAACCCCTCTACTGGCCATTTACCTGCTTTCAGTACCATCATATATACTTCCCCTGATAAATATTAGAAGACACAGTGGTATCAGACCCTGTGGAAGCTTTTCTACATCAGTTTCAAAATACTGAAAGATTGTAGCTCTACCAGTCTGGATTTTTTTTTTTCCACCTTACTGTAGCTATTGCCACATGCTTTCTCCGAAGTGCAGACTTTGAAAGTTTACAAAAACAAGCAACTATCAAACATGAACTTCAAGGATTAGCTAACTTGAAGCTCAGGGAAGGTACTGAAACTTGAAGAAGTCTGTGTTTCAGATGAGTTCCTGGCATTTCCCAAAAGGTGGAAACAATTGTAACTGATGGAAATGTGCCCTCTCCTGCATCAGATCTTTATCCACCTTTGCTTCTGTCGCTTTTGATTATTTTAGGAAGGTTACGCCAGCTTAAAGTGCTCCCTTAGAATCAGATTGATGACTCGATGCAGGGGTCTTCAAAAATATTTTCTGCTGCTGAGAAGATTCACCTGAAGTAACTGTCACTGTTGAATGAGTAGGTACACTTTCTTAGTCTTTCTTTCACTGTTGTAGGATCTTATATAGCCAAAATTTTTAATGCATTGGGATTAAAGAGCTGATTTTTCTACTTCAGCCTGATTTTTGGGCTTACAGTGCACTGTGGAGAAATTATAATTCTATCCAGATGGGTTCCTGTACAGCTGTATCCAGCAGAAAAACATGACTTCATGTAACCTCTTAAAAGCAAAGTATTGTTTAAAAGTAGCAATATCTATACTGAGTAACAAGTGAAAATGAACATTAAAATAATCTGTGTGTTTATTCAAATTATTTGTATGGTTAGTCAAGCCCCTTTTGCTGTGAGCTCTGAACTGTGGTATTTTAATATTAATCTCCTCTCCTCTCTTCTTGGTGTTTCTCTTCAACTATCTGCTATCACCAAGAAAGTATATGATGCATTAAACTTTTCTGGAGTTGTGACCTCCAGATAAATCTGGGAGTCTGAAGTACTCCTAGGAACTCTTGAAAATTCCCAAGGACAAGCATAACTGCACCATTACAAATTAACAGCTCCTGCATGATCTTCTTAAAGTGCATTCCTAACAGCTACTGCTAAATCTACGAAAAAAAAAAAAAAAAAAAAAAAGAAAAAAAAAAAGCATTATAGGAAACAGCACCGATTACCTGCTTAAGAAAAGTCCTGGACTTTTATCCCATCTTATATTTTAATTTGGATTGATTCACTAAGTTTTCTATGAAAATTCAATTTCAGGTATAATACTTTCCTCATATTATATTCCGGTATTTTAAGAGGAAAGCTTCATGAGTCTCTGATGCATTATTTGGCTGTCTGACATCTTATAATATTATTCTGTAGCAGTTTTAGCCGCAAGAGTTCGTAGGAAATTCCATATCAACTACTTTTAAAGGATAAGAAAAGAAATGAATGGTAGGAGAAAAATTAGGCTAAAACCTTTCAGTTCTGGGACATTGAGTCAAGGGCAGACTACAAGAAACTCTTGTTCCCCTGAAGGGCAGCCACAGACTAGGAAGGTTGGAGGTGTGCAAAACATTATGACTATTTCATTCAAAGCCTGAACTCCCTTAAAAACTCTTCTCTTAAATGGAGGGAAAAACATTTAATTAGATGTACTCTTAAAGCTTGTTTCTGTCTTTGATCAAATACTAAATGCATCTCTGTTCTTACAGTGGTGGCCCTTGCACAGTACTTGTTTTTGCCTGGGATCTTCCCCACTCTTTTCCCAGATATTTGGTTGGCAGTCAAGTCTGAACTCAGCTGTCTGGTCAGGGGCTACGAATTCCAGGTGAAGTTACATCAGCACACAGCCAGGTCCCAGCAGCACCGTGTTGTTCTGGGTTCTTCAAGTGGTGTTTTACAACTCGTCTGGTTTGACTGAAGGAATTACCCTGCATGTAGATAAGGTGAGCTAACACTGCAGGGAAAGGAAGTGCCAGGGAAGACTTCTGAAGTGAGACCTGCGTGCCACTCCTTCAGAAGTAGGAACAGGAAGGCTACTTGAGGTTGGCCAAAGGAGCCACAATTACCTCTGCATCTGCAAAGATTTGCAGCATAGCTGGGATTTCATTGTGAATCCACAGTGCCATGAAACTGCCTCCCCCAAATGCAGGTGCTTTGCAAGAGGCCTATTAGCAGACATGGTCAATACAAATGCAGTCCCAGGAAAGGTTGGAATCGACCTTGGTAGAAATAAATTGTATGTGGGTGTCAGAGGATGCATGTATGTGAACAAACAGAGGTACATACTTACCTATTACACAGTGCATGTATTTTCTGTATAACATCTCCAGCTGAAGAGTTTCATTTTCCTCACTGTAAAGACACAGGGAATTGACACAGTCTGTAAGGTTTTTTTTTTCACTGAGGTGATGAGCACTACTGTTGAGAGTGTCAGGCTTTAAAAGAGGTTATGGAAGTGAGTAGGGAAGAGTTTAGGAAAGATGCCATGCTGGATGAGAGGTGTGGAGCATGGGATTTTTGGGTGGTAAGAGCCATCCATCTGGTTCATCCCTTCCCTTTGAGGAGATAGACCAAGCTTTGTAAGAGTCCCTCAGTGCTCTTGAGGTGCAAGCTCAGATGCTTGTGATGCAACTACTTCCCTTGGCAGCCTCTTTTATTCTCTAATAACTCTGTGAACTGAAAGGACTCTTCCTAATTTTCAGTACACAACAGGCATGGAGAAACTATCTCAGTTAAGTAAGACCTGGCCAGAAGCCTTGTTCATCTTTAGATGCCAGGGCAAAATCTTTTGGGTTTAAAAAAGATTTAGCTCTCACCTTCTTTTATGTTACCCCTTCTTCGTGTTGCTCCTGTTGGGGTGTGCAGATGAACATGCAGTTCTTGTTCATGGAATATACAGCACTTATCACAGGATGGGAATAGGTTTCTGATCCAACTGGAAGAGACTCACAGTTCCTTTGCTCTGCCTCTGCAGTCTGCTGACTCTTCTAAAGCTGCGTTGATGAGGATCACATGAACTTTTACAATCTGACAGCACACAGGATGGCAGCAACACAAAGTATTCCCATAGAGACAAGTTCCAAGAAGGCCAAGAGAGCTACTAATATTAAATAATTGCATTGCATAGCATTTCCCTTTCTAGAATTGATTTATTACACATATAAAAGTATTATGATCTTTCCTCCCCATTATTTCAAAGTAAAATGCTTAAAGGGCTAATAAAATCAGTATTTAGTACACTTTTTATTTTGGAGTTCAAAACTTCAAGCTTGGCATGAGAAACATTATCTCTAGGGCATGAAAATAGCCTTACCCAGCAGCTTCAAATACAATTATCTGAGTCATTCTTTCTTCTACTCCTCAAAAAATACCAAAATGAGGTAGAAACTCCTTTTGGCTGATAGACAAAAGGAAATTACAGCTGTCTGGAGTTCAAAAGAGTTGCAATAAAACTTGAATTATGACAGAAAAATACTGTTTTTTATTAAAGCCTTAGCAGTCCACGAATTAAACAACTGTATGTTTCTCTGCATGCTTGATACTGCTTATGGTTTCCTGGGCAAATATCTTTCTGCAAGATAAAATGCATTTCCCTATCTTTGCATACAAAATTATTTTATTCACATCTCCTTATACACCTAGATCAATATTTTGGTGAGATTATGACAATTTACAGTAGATGAGAATCAGGTCTGTTGAGATGACTCATGAGGGCAATGGACAATAATTTGTTTATAACTTGCTGCTGTCACCAAACTGTGGGAAGAAGTTGCTCTATAGGCAGAATATACTTTATAGATTACCTTGGGTAAAATGTAGGCCAAGAACATTTAAGCCAGCACACAGAATTTCATGAAAGGAATGAAACAAGGGTTTTCTGATGGAACTGCAATATTTATTTTAATTGAACGAGTGCACTAGGATTTCACTTTTGAATGGGATCTTAGGATTAACAAGTTATTGTTCACATTTCACGTAAAGATATGTTGGCAATTGTGTTAATTCCAAAAATTGCTTTCATGTTTTAAATGACCCATTATGGCCTATAAAACAAGTGGATTAAGGGGACCTAATTCCCTGTACTTTGAGTTTAGCTCTTGATCACACTTTCAGCAGTTTTTAAGCGGTGGCGGCTGCCCAAGCCCCTGCCTGCACCCTGGCTGCCCCAGCACTTGTTGTGCCCTTGCAGGGCAGGGAGCTGTAGAAATGTAGGACCAGATCAGGCCAATAACCCAGCAAGCTCAGGGTGCACTCTCCCACCCACCACTACTGGATTTTGCAAGCATACTCTCAAACAACACTCACCAGCAGTTATTTAACTCTCTGCCTGGAGGCTAAATTGCTTTTTCTTGCCACTTCGGTATCTGCATGCACCTCAATGTGTGAAGCACTGATATCATACCTAAAATTTTGAACTTAGAGCTCAGCATGTTTTAATTATCCCTAAGAGCACACTCTGTGCTTTGGATTCAAATACACGTTGTGCTAATTGGCTCCTCACAGCTGGGAAAACAATATTTAGCTTAAAGCATGTCCACTAAGTGTTGCTGCCATTTAATTTTATTGGCATTTCCCTTACCCTGGCACTCTTGCAGGATTGTGTTGTGTTCTGAATACCATAGAGGAATCTTCGTATACCTTACGTGTCACATTTTCTCTGAGACTGTCTTTTCCTTGATTATTTATCTTTTCTCTGAAGTAATGGTCCCAGTCTGTGGAGTTTTCTTGAAAGGAATCTTTTCCCATGGCAGGTGTCTATGGTCAGGCAGATCACCCAGCCCTGAGCCCCTGAGTTTCTGCTGAAGGTTTCTGTGAAGGTTGACCAGAACCAAATGTAGTGTTCAAGGTCAGTACATGCTACTGATTCATAACCTTGCTCCTTCCCATTCCTCTATCTTCCATAAATTTTTTTCAATAAATAAAAAGTGGAAAAAAAAAAAAAAAGCTTTGCTGCCTCTTAAGCCTATTAAGTTCTTAATATGTACCCTCTAACTTCCTTCTCAATGAAGTTTTAATTTTAAAAAGTAAAATGTTTCAAGTTTTCACCAGACAAGTAAAGACTTATTTTTTTACTTTCAGCAATTTTCTGGTTACAGAAAAAAAAAAAAAAAAAAGGAGCTTTATTTGAAATTTTGCATTGCTTTTCACATGTTAAACTAATGCTTGACACTTTAGTTGAATGTGTATTTTATAATTACACAACTCAAAAGTATTTAGAATAATTTATTAAAAAATTTCTCTTTCTTTCTCTCAGACAGTCCTATTTTGATGAAGTTTTAAAATAAACTTAGTTTTTTCCTATTTCTTTAATCTTTTTTTTTTTTTTTTTTTTTAATGTTTCCCATTTTGTTGCATTTTACCTGTAAGGCTACTTGGTATCGTTGCTGTGAAAGAGACTGGAATCTCATATCATATTTATGCTTTTTTAACAAGAGCTCTTGAAGAAGATGATCCGGGTATGTTGCAAAATTAGGCTTTGTTATCCCACCTTCATCTTAATTTAAGGGGAATAAAATAATAGGGAATACCAGTATGAATTGTAATAGTTAAACAAAATGCTTCAACATTGTCTTTAGACACTCATCATTCCAGTGATCTTAGGACATACCCCAATGCACACCCTCCATGGTAAAAAATATATTACTCCTATTCATACAAATCAATCTATCACTCTGATAGAAATTAAATCATTTCATGTTGGAAAGCAAACACACACTGTGGGGGTGCTGTGGAAAAATTATTTTGATTTAGCTGCCTTAGTACTTTACCCATTTGCCAGAATACAGATATCAACATCCAAGAGTATTCTTTACTACTTGGGGCTGTCAAACCTTTGATGCTGCCTCAGTGTGTATGACTACAGTCTGAAGAGACATAAAACCATCTATAATTCATTTGACCAATTACATAGATCTATTTAATGATTTAAAACAAAATTACTTCTTGATCCTAGCAGCAAAAGGTTGTTTTTATGAAGAATGACATCTGATTACTTTTATCTTAGCACATGGGATGGGGTTATTATTGTTAGAAAACACAGTAGTCATCTTCTTAAAAAAAACCAGCCACACTGCTGAATTTTGGAGGATGGCTACTTCCAGCAGGCTGCAACACTAAGCCATTTTTTCTCAACTCATCCTTTAAATTATTTCTATCAAGCTGATAGCCTGGTCTGCCCAGCCCAGCAGCGACACTTCTTAAACATGTACCATTTGAACAAGTTCTGCTTGAGCAAATATTTTATTCTCAAGCCTAATGACTTTGCCTTGGTCAAGGTTGTCCAAGTTGCCTCTGTCAGTCTGAGCCTTGAGGGTGTCAGTTCCAGGGTCAGGGAACCAACTGTGAGTCTGGGTCTGAGGCTGTTACAGGCTACAGAAATCTGATTAACACAGCCAGTGAGCTATGGAGAGCTGCTCCTCAGATGCTGCAGCAGACACTTGTGTCTGGGCAGCTAAGCAGACCTAAGATGCCCATTTTGACCAGATCTCCATCAATTACAGGAGCCTAGATACTAGGATAACATGGACACTGGTAAGTTTTAGATTCCTATTTAGGTTTCTGTATTTACAACTGAATCCCATCTTGATTTCCCTCTATCACTTCTAATCTTTTCAACTGTGGATGAAGATGCAGGTTTGTTGAGAAATGGAAAGCTAACACAAAAGGCTGCAAAGACCCATAGCTGGTCCCTGCTCCTCTTGGGTTTGGTTTATTTGTTGGGGTTTTTTTTAGATAGCTTTTTTTAAAGCCATTTACTCATTTCCACCACCTACCTCTCTCATCGCTCTCATTTCCTGGTGCTCTGAGACTACATCTGCAGGCATAGATGCATCTCAACCAGCTCTCTTCCTGTGGTACCAGGTTATCTGGTATCAGGTCCTAGTCTCCACAGAAATGAGAATTCCTTGTCCAGAAGGATCAGCCAGGGCTACTACAGCACCTCTGATGGTGCAAGCCCAACAGATGCAGCTTTCTTCACATGCCCTTTACTAACTTAATGAGGCCTTTTCAAAACCAATAGTCCAGATCATCTTAGATATTGCTGAATGTTATATATGGCACCATATTTGGCCACCTATAGCTTTCCAAATGCCCAGACACCCTCTCTTCATCTGGGTTGACTGAAAGCAACCATCAACATTCAACTCAGACCTCAGACTTGTACTTTCTTGTACTTTCAAGCACTTTCTAGCAAGTTGCTTGAACTGCTATGCATTAGGTGCCTACAGAGTTATATAGAAATAAAATGTTAGCACACAAAGGAGAGTAGTTCTTTCAGAATGTATTGCCTTAATCATCATTTAATTTGATGGAATGAATAACACTGGGATAAACAAAAAAGTGGAAGAATGAGTGTGCCAGAGATACAGAATGCTGGAGACATAAATTTTCCATGAACACAACTCGTCCAAAATAGAGCAATATTGTAAAAGGTTTCCTACCCAAACTAGGGAAAGAGCAGTATGCAGGCAGTGTTCAGTAGTCTGGATGACAGAAATACATTGCTATTTCAGTGACCACATTTCTACTAAAGATTAAACGTAACGGTTTCAAAACGTCATGATTTTTTACTTCTAATGAGCCTGTTGTAGCCTCAGAGCTGAGTGTGCATTCTTGCTAGACTTACTCATTACATTTTCTCTAATAACTGATATTCCCAGTGCAATTTCCTTTCTGAAAACTCCTCCCAAGTCACTTTGTTCATGATGCTATTGTAAAAAGAAGGCAGAAGAATGTGTAAATCAGTGTCTAATCATGGCTGAACCTAATGTAATGTGTGGGATGGCAGCCACAACAGAAATGCTTGCATTTGAGTTAAATATTTTAGGGGTTTATTTGGCATGTATACCTTGATATTGCCTGACTCAGATGTGGTCTTTTTTGGATGTAAAAACAAAGAAATCTGTTAAAGAATTGTTTCTCTAGAACTGCTGATTTTGTAACTAACTCTTTGCCTGAGGTCTGCATATTTGCAAAGCATAACAAGTCACGAGGAACTCCAAATTTAATTGGAGAAATGAGTTGGTAGCTTTTGCTGTCAATAGTGAAGTTACTTGGGAGTCAAGCTCTACATTTAGGTATTTGGACTTGAAAGTAGTTTTAGCTACTGACTTGTGCTTTTTATTGTGATTAATACATTGTGTTTGCACTTAAGAACACTAAAAAAAATAAAAATCTCTGTTTTGAAACAGCCACAGTCTGCCAGGCATAGAAGCAATACCTTGAATACAACAAAAAGGAAGCCTGATAGTGCCTTTTAATATTAGAATTCTGAACATGATGATGAAAAATGTTTTTGCTGGTGAGAAGGGAGGAAACACAAGAAAATTAGAAGAATTCTTGGGTGAAACCAGAAAGCCTTTATTAGCTGTGGGGAAATTCCTCCTTTACTTTAATGGCTGAACACTCTTAGGGGAATACATGTATTGATCCTTTTTCTAGTCCATGTGATTCCCTTTACTGTAATTAGCTCCTTTTATGTCTAGCAGAGCCTGAAAGGCAGATCCAAAATGGAGCTCTGGGTCTTGTATCTGAGCCATGCTCTATGCTGTTAGAAAACAAAACAAAACCAACCCCAAAACATGAGCAAATTTCACTTAAATTAACAGCTCTCTTGTGATTATTTTAAAAACACTTCATCATTGCATAAATAACTGTTTTGTTTAATAGAATGTAATTTGTTACACAGAAGTGAAAACGTCTGAAGTTGTTTTTACAACACAACAGTGTTGTCTTTAGCAGAGAACAGACACTGATAATGAGGCAGAAAATTGTGTGAGTGCCCAAAACATTGATTCATTGTTTAAGCTGTCTTTTAAACTTCCTCATGAAAATAGTGGGTAGTCTGTAGCCAAATGCCTCCCATGCCCCATCAGAATTAAGGAGGGCACTTTCTTTGCCCTGAGCTTTCTTAGATCTTAATAACATTAAAAAATTAGAATCCAGTTCTTAAGAAAGCCCCAAGTGCCTGACATGATTCCCACACTGGAACCTCTGTGATGATTTTGCAAATCTGTCTGTGTATAATCTAGGGATTCAGTTGATACTGCAAATCAATAATAAAAAAAAAATAAATGTAATGAACTTTCTTAATGGATGCAACTTTTGGATTAAAAATCGATTGTAAAACTTTAATGACTAAAGAAAACACATCAGGCAAGGTCAAGCCTACTAAGAGTTTTCTTGAGAAGCCTTTCTGCAGGGTGTGGTGGATTTGGGAGAGGCAAATTCCCAGACACAGCAAAATGAAGCCATGTGTGAGTTAGGTGAAATATAAACCTGGAAAGACACAGAGTCAGCTCTGAGGCAGAGAAAGAATGAGGTGGGTATGGTCTCACAGGGAAACCTGAAGCTTGGATTTGCTTTTAGGGTGAAGTAAAGTTAGACTAAATAGCTGACCTAAGAAGTTCTGCAATTTTGAAGGGAAGTCTTCAGCCTCTGGAACAAGACCCTGGGAGCCAGAGACAAAGAGCGTTCCAGTGCAATGGGAGGAAGGCCTCTAGGAGGCTGTGGATTGGGGAATTTTTAGTGCTTTTGTGTTTAAGAAACAGCAAAACTCAGTTCAGCTTTCAAGAAGTTTGCACATTTGCTTTCATTTTCCATTTGCATGGAAAAAAATTGGACAGGAGGGTCTGAATAAGTAATCATGGTATCCTGGCTATCTCCTTTAGAATTGAAAGGAGAGTCTGACAGTTTTGTACTAGTCTCAGAAGCTGGAAGGTGGGACTGCTGAGAAGGGAGGTCTGAGAGAGACTGCATTCTATTTAATACCTTTATTGACGATTTAGATGAGGGGATTGAGTCCATCATCAGCAAATTTGCAGATGACACTAAGCTGGGGGGAAGTGTCGATCAGCTGGAAGGCAGGAGGGCTCTGCAGAGGGACCTGGACAGACTGGAGAGTTGGGCTGATTCCAATGGGATGAGGTTCAACAAGGCCAAGTGCTGGGTCCTGCACTTTGGCCACAACAACCCCATGGGGAGCTCCAGGCTGGGCACAGAGTGGCTGAGAGCAGCCAGACAGAAAGGGACCTGGGAGTCTGGATTGCCAGGAAGATGAACATGAGTGTTCCTAGGTGGCCAAGAAGGCCAATGGCATCCTGGCCTGTATCAGAAACAGCGTGGCCGGCAGGTCCAGGGAAGTGATTCTGCCCCTGTACTCAGCTCTGGTGAGGCCACACCTCGAGTACTGTGCCCAGTTCTGGCCCCTCAGTTTAGGAAGGATATCGAGGTCCTGGAGCAGGTCCAAAGGAGGGCAACCAGGCTGGTGAAGGGACTCGAGCACAGACCCTATGAAGAGAGGCTGAGGGAGCTGGGGCTGTTCAGCCTGGAGAAGAGGAGGCTCAGGGGAGACCTCATCACTCTCTACAACTCCCTGAAAGGAGGTTGTAGCCAGGTGGGGGTTGGCCTCTTTTCCCAGGCAACTCTCAGCAAGACAAGAGGGCACAGTCTCAGGTTGTGCCGGGGGAGGTTTAGGTTGGACATTAGAAAGAATTACTTTACTGAGAGGGTGATCAAGCATTGGAATGGGCTGCCCTGGGAAGTGGTGGATTCTCCATCTCTGGAGATATTTAAAAAGAGACTGGATGTGGCACTCAGTGCCAGGGTCTGGTAACTGCAGCGGTAGTGGATGAAGGGTTGGACTTGATGATCTCTGAGGTCCCTTCCAACCCAGCCAATTTTATGATTCTAGGATACCTTTGAGCAGCTTGCTTCTCAGGGCTCAAGCAGAGGCAAGAAGGTTGATCCCAGAGAGAGCCATCCAGTATCCATCCTGACAGCGCTGTGGGCAGAACATGAGCGGCCCTGACACAGGGGAAATTCTAAAGAAAGGGGCCCACAGAATGAACATATAGCAATCAATATTGAAGGTACAACCCTGGACGGAGCAGTTCCAGCTGTGCACTGTAGCCACACATGAATGTGATCGCTCGGGTGGCCTCAGCCCCTGCCCTTCCCTCCCCGGGAAAGATACTAAAACCATGGATCTGGGAGGGCAGCCCCGGCGCAGTGTAGCAGCAGGTAACTGCAGAAGGAGCCATATGGCAACTGTCTCTATGCAAGTCACATTTTCCACCCTGCTGGAGATTTTAGATTCAAGACTCCCACTGACTCTAAAAGAGAAATAAATGGAGCTTGTTTTGTTTTCTGCAAACACGGCATTTTCTGCAGCCGTTTCACTAGGCAGGCTGGTGGCCTCCTTCAGGCATATATCTCTTATACAGACAGGTGATTTTCCACAAACTGGGCTGTGAGATGTGACTGGATGTAAAGTGGACCCTGACCTTTTGCAGAACCAGATGGAACCATGGAGGTCTAGTCAGGGCCCTGTTAGTAGGTCCTCAAGTAGTTTTGATGAGTATAATTAGATTCTACAATTTTTATGAGTTACTGAACTGTGCAAGTCTGCATCAACAAGAAACATGAGGTTCTGGGGTATTTCTACTGAGTAGCCTCTTAGGGAAAAAATCTTTGAAGTAATTTGCAGGACAGGCTTTTGTTCATGAAGGAGGTCATGAGGAAGTGATTATTCCTGTTTTGGAGATATAAGTGATAATATCCATTCCACTAGACTTTGAAAGAGCAGGCATGTGAACAGACTAACATTTTAAGACTGCTGTGGTAATTTATAATGAGGTTTGCTTTAAGTGATTTATTCTTCTGATATCTTGCTACTCACAATTCTGATAGTGAGGATGATAGAAAATACGAAATAAAAAAATCTTATTCTATGAGTTATATCTCTGTATACAGCCTCTTTCACATCTGTGGGTGCCAGGATCCACCTACAGCTTGAATTACAGTGATGGCTCATATTTAGTATAAATATACTAAGTTAAGCTGATTGAATATTTCACGCTTTGCAACTTGTCTGGCAATTTTGACATCTTTTTCTGCTCACCTAATATTTGTAGAAAGATTGTAATTTCTCAGATTATGTTGTACTCAGATGTACACTTTCTGCATACAGCTCAGCAGACATGATTGGAATTGTGCTGATCAATTGTGTACAGCAAGATGAGAAATTACCACTATATAATTGTTGCTCCCTGAGGCTCACATCCAGATCCCAGCAGTTCTCCTCCCAGTTTATTGAGCTGTAGTTAAAACAAAAGGGGGCACTAACCTTGCAGTGAATATTCATGGGGAAAAAAACCTTTAAATTTGTGCTTATTTTCAATGCAGTTTTATTCTAACAAATTCATTGCCATCCCTTTTTTAAAACAAAGATGATGTCAGCATGACAGAGGGAACTCATAAGAATCTCTGCATGGGTGTTCACCCTAATTCTTCCTGTTGCATCCGCAGAGCTTCACCCAGAACCTTTCAGCTGACAAGGATTTATATTTAGTGCTTGAGGGGAAGAGCTGCCCTTCCCTAAAATACCTTTCCTATTTAACACGTTTTTATTTCAGACAATAAGTTCTCCTTTCTTGCCTGAATGATAAACTTTTATTCTAAATGCTGTGAATGTGCTGTAAACGTTCTAATGTTCTGTAAATGAGCAGCAATCATTTGTGACTGTTCTGATCCTGGAGAAAACATGGACAACATACAATTGATAGCACTGCAACTATTATTTTATCTATTTATTTATTTATTTATTTATTTATTTATTTATTTATTTTACCAGTTAGACTGACATATGTGAGGATTCTCAGGAGAGCAGCAAGGGGATGGTCTTTTTCTTCGGGAATTCAGAAATGAAACTGAATGGGCAGAGCACTTGGTAACACATCCTGTTGAGCAGAATGCCTCAGAGTGTTGACAGATTGTCAGTACTAAGTTTTGCAACGTTTGACTGAACTCTGTAGTGAGTTTATTAAAGTGATTTAGTTCAGAGCAAGCAAGTGCAATATGCATTCCACCCATTTTGATTAAAACAAGGCAGAGTGCTGGAAAAATGCCAGGGAAAAAAAAACCAAAACAAAAACCAAACCCTAAGTAATCCATTCATATCTTTTGACAAACTTTCTACAAATACATGCCTACTTCATGACTGATGGGACATGCCGAGAACAAAAAAGAAATTAGTAATCGAGCAGGCAGCATAGAACCCCCTCCTCATTTGTATTTAAGAGTTCACAGTGTGAGTATGTGGGAATAGCTGCTGACAAATAGTTCCCTAGGGGACTGGGTCCAGCACTGTTGTGTTAGGGCAGCTGAGCAGGGAGAGGGCTGTGTGTCCATGTAAGGGTCTAGCAGGGCAAGCAATGGCAACAGCCCTTCCTTGCCAAAACAACCCGGCTAACTTTAGCAAAGATTGCAACTTAACGGCATGAAACCCCCCCTCCAGCTGTACTAGTAAATAACAAAATGGAAAATGAAACCCTGTTAACAGCAACCTGATTCTGTTTCAGCCAACTGGATGATTTACTGGCTAGAGGGTAGAGGTTTTGTCAGTAGTTCAGTTAACGGGCCTGACGCACCAGCATCCCCCTCCAGTCGGTGTTGCAAAGAATGAGTGGTTAAGAGACAATGTTCAGGTTGCAGCTATATGACAAGTGGCTTCTTAGAGATAAATCATATATTATGAGTGCTCACCTACAATCTTCTGCCTTTTCAGCTACTGGCAGAGCACCTTGATCTCTTTCTACCTATCACTGACAAACACCCAATCTTCCCATCCTTATTTTCCTTTGGCGACACATATAAACTCTGATATGTCAACAGAATATTTTGCATCGAGTGCTTCTGAGATGTATAAGTAAGTTTGTAGCTGATCAAACAATGCCCCACTTGACACTAAAGATTTCTTTGCATTGATGTTCTTAACATTCTGACAAGAATAAGTGTCATCCACTGAGGATTTTGACACATATCACATTTGGTATACTTCTGGACATTATCCATTTAGGATGTACAAAAGTCTATTGTAAAGATGGTTTTATTAAGTGGAGAAAATATCGTCCTGCTGCAATATCACTCTAGGCTGCAATACAATCAGAGTTTGGATTTGTTTTTATTATTGTTTTACACCACCACTGGTTGGAGGGAAAATTTTATGAAGCTGTCAGCATCCAAAATTGCCAGGGGAACCAAGTTCAGGATATAATAACACCCATATATTCAAGCAGGCAGGATAGCTGGCTTGTGCAAGTTAGTGACAAAACTCAGCTGCTAAGTCTGTCTTGATGGCCCAGGAAAAACTGTGCCTTTGCTGGGGAAAAGTGGTAAATACTTAGCACTAGGACCCATAGAGCATTTGTTCAGGCTGGAGGTGAACACAAGCTAAAAATTCCCAATTGGAAGCAGATGTAATTTGCTTGGATAGAGCACTGTATTAATACAGCTATGTTTTTTTATTAAACTAGCAGAACTACATCAGGGATTGTTGTGACATTATTTTGCCAGCAAGTGCATAGAGCTATCCTGGGTTTGTTTACGTAGCTCTCTGTAGCTCTCCTCATCTTTCTTTGGCACTTCCCTCGTAACAGCAGTAACACAGCAGTGTATATGTTTTACAGCAGGTATTTCAAACAAAGTTGCTGCACTTGCTTCATCAAACTGCAAGCTTCCTGCATTGCTCATATGTCAAACCATGTCAGATCACAAGGTTTGTCTAATATCCTTCCTTTGACACCACTTTACTGCCTGACCTTAGGCAAATTACCAGATGAGTTTCCTTCCCTGACGAGTTTCCCCCAACACTTTTAGACTCCTGAGATTCAGTGAAGAGCTCTTTAGAAGTGAAAGCACTTGCTAGTGTTAATTTACATTCATACACCTATGAGAAACATATATAAAGACTTAGTTATGGCTAGATTCCATAATTTTAGTCATCCTAATTAGCCTCTAAATTAGAATGGTCCATTGATTACAGTACTCTGAAAGACTGATAGAACATGCCCATTTATGTTGAAAATAGGTGTTTTAAGAAAGCTAACTTATTGTGAGAGATAATGAATTTCAAGTCACTTCTTAAAAGCCTGCAAATGTTTATTCAGTAATGTGTAAGTGCAAGAAAGGTGTTACTCAGGGTTAAAAATACCACACATCTATAAAGCATGGGAACAGTTTAGGTTTTATGCCCTCTTTGCACCTGAGATTTGGAGGTCATGTGGTACATTTTATTCTTTCCTTGCCTTTTTCCTTCTCAACCATAATATTCTTTGTATTTTTTTAACCATAGGTTGTTGGACTCCAGACACAACACTGTAAAAATCTGTCAGCTCAGTTCAAGTCAGACAATGCCCTTGGCTTCTTTTATTTTCCAGTATGTCACAAATGACCATTCATTTCTTGACAGAGGTGTCTGAGTCAGAATACACCCAGCTTCCTGCTGGTAGCAATTAAAATTATCCACTTCCCATAGGTAGATTTGAATTTAAGTATCAGCAGAAAAATGACTCTCGTAGCCAGCTAGGTCATGCATCAATAGCAATGTATAAGCAAAGGTGGCACTAGAAGGTGAACTGCATGTTGCAAAAGGATGAAAGAGAAAAGGGAGAGAAATTCTAACCTCAGTGTCATGGTAATAATGGAGAAATAGCACCACTAACATAGGAACAGGCTACCACAAAGCTGGGAGAAAAGTGCCTCAAAAGGAAATGATAGTTATAATACCTGGGAAAAGAGAAGGAATAGTCAGGTAAAACATTGGCATTCCCAGAAGGGTAATTCCTAAATCTGAGGATGGGAAGGGCCACTGGATGTTTAAGGCAGTGGTGAAAATGTTTCCAGTTGACACAGATATCTAAAGGAGGTATCTAAAGGCCCTGTTCTGTCCTTAGCTGATTTCAGCAGGTTTCGTGAATGAACATAATTGACCAGTGGCCATAAATGACTATAAAAATACCTTTTGTTAAACTGTTAAAAATCAGTGTTTAGAAATTATGAAAATAAAATATCAGTAATTTCTCTTGGTCAAGGTCTCGAGGTTTCCAAACTGATTTATGGTCCTTTAACTGATCATTCATCTCTTTCTGTCTACCTGCAGGGGACTGGGTTGAATAAGCTCCCCCTCTTACTAGATTACAGTAATCTACAGTAAAGTAATTTTACTTGGCTGTAATTTTACTGTTGCTGATACTGCATTATTACACAGTTTCAAATGTGTTGGTAAGTTGCCTGCATAACTGTATGAAAGCAGTAGTCCATAAAGAATCATAGAATCATAGAATCATAGAATTGGCTGGGTTGGAAGGGACCTCAGAGATCATCAAGTCCAACCCTTCATCCACTACCACTGCAGTTACCAGACCATGGCACTGAGTGCCACATCCAGTCTCTTTTTAAATATCTCCAGGGATGGAGAATCCACCACTTCCCGGGGCAGCCCATTCCAATCCTTGATCACCCTCTCGGTAAAGAAATTCTTTCTAATGTCCAACCTAAACCTCCCCTGACACAACTTGAGACCGTGCCCTCTTGTCTTGCTGAGAGTTGCCTGGGAAAAGAGACCAACCCCCACCTGGCTACAACCTCCTTTCAGGGAGTTGTAGAGAGTGATGAGGTCTCCCCTGAGCCTCCTCTTCTCCAGGCTGAACAGCCCCAGCTCCCTCAGCCTCTCCTCATAGGATCTGTACTCGAGTCCTTTCACCAGCCTGGTTGCCCTCCTTTGGACCTGCTCCAGGACCTCGATATCCTTCCTGAACTGAGGGGCCCAGAACTGGACACAGTAGAAGAAGCATTGCTACACGTGTGGGTTCGTTCTGTGGAAATTTGTGAGGACTTTGCTCTTGTTCGTGAAAGTTGCCCTTATATCTATAAACTTTTGCCTTGCTGTTCTGCTTACTCCAAAGTAAGCATCAAGCAAAGTCCAAGCATCTCCATAGCAGGGCTTATTTTTCTTTAACTATCTAGGTAATTTAGGATAAGATTAAGAATTAAAATATCTGTTCAAATTATTTTTACCATAGTAATTCTACAGGAAACTGCAAAACATTCAAAGCCTCCTAAGAAAAAAAAATTAAATGATGGCATGAGCTTTTAATTATACACAATATTTTATTGACTTATATGTTCTTCCCTAGTGGAATTTATACCTCTAAATAAGAGTGTGTGATCTACAGAGAAAATACCAAAACGATTGTCTTTCAAGACTGCTGCTGCTTCTAATTTTAAGAAGACCAAAAAAATTAAAACAATTTGATCCAGGTAACACCTGGGTTGGACTTAAGTTATTTGATATGTATCCAGCTAGCTATACTTAAATGCATATTTTAAAAAAACTACACTTATCATTGTGTATCCTATATTCTTTGTACACAGTTATTATCCCCACTAATGTGTGTATTCTGGATGCTGTAATGCAAACGTCCATGCTCCTCCAGAAGACCATGGGGAAGAGATGGCACCAGAGTTCTCTTTAGGGTATGATGTTTATCCTTTGATTTACCTTCTTTTTCCATTTACTATAGGGCATAAACCTGGGCAACATACTGAGTGGCTGTAACTTATATGGCTGAAATTAAGATAAAGTAATCCTAGTTTTGGTGCCTGTTAGTACAAAGTTTTGTACTAAGATGGATAGAACACAGCAAGTGTAGAAGACTGTAATTCTTTAGGAATATCAGTAGTTTTTAAATGAAAAATTTTTGTTGTATGTCTTCCTGCTTCCTAAATGTACTCTGCCACAGAGCTTTTGCAGTGCTTGAAGTTCAACAAAATTATTTTTGGACCTACTTTCATATTTGAAGAACTCATCTATAATGGCAGAACAGCATGGAAACTATAGGAGTAAAAAAATATTAAAGTATTTGTAAAAGATTTGGTTGGTTAAAATCTTAATTGGTGTTGCATTTCATCATCCAATTTCCCTACCTGGACTTTCACACATCTCAAAAGAAATTAATTACATAATGATTTCATAAGGATCTGCTAAGACAAATTATAGATGTGAGATTTCTATTTTATGGTTATTTATTAGTGCCACTTTGAGTTGTAAGCATTAAAAATGTTTAGTCTCTCTCTAATCTGTCAAATCTTGCCCAAGTACAGAGTGATCAAAAAGGTGTGCACAGCAAGTCAATTACAGATGTGATTTTCCAGGAAAAACTGCAAGGCAGTTTGGGTAATCAGTATCACTGAATTAAACTCTGGAAAAAAATGTGAAAAAACCCCTCCTCCGGGAGAACTTGACATTCCTTTGGCTTGCCTGCACTGAGCACCCCTGTCTAATTGTGCCAGACAACCACTGGCAATGTGGAAAAGCCTGAAGGGGTAACTAAACACAGCATTCTCCTGCCTGTACCTTGGGTGGGTGTGCTCTGTGCTGGTCACAAGTGATGTACCCAAGGCCTCAGTACTGGGGCCAGTTCTGTTTAATGTTTTTAGCAATGATCTGGACGTGGGGATCGAGTGTACCCTCAGTAAGTTTGCAGATGACACCAAGCTGGGTGGGACTATTGATCTGCCTGAGGGTAGGAGGGCTCTACAGAGGGATCTGGACAGGCTGGGGCCTGGATGGTTCAAGGCCACTTGCATGAGGTTCAACAAGGCCAAAAAAGGTGACTTTCCACCTGGGTCGCAACATCCGCAGGCAATGTGCTGCTAGAAAGCTGCCCAGGGGAAAAGGAGCTGGGGGTGCTGGCTGACACCTGGCTGAACCTGAGCCAGCAGTGTGCCCAGGTGGCCAAGAAGGCCAACAGCATCCTGGCTTGTATCAAATGTAGTGTGGCCAGCAGGAGAAGGGAAGTGATCCTTCCCCTGTACTCAGCACTGGTGAGGCTGCACCTTGAGTACTGTGTTAGGTTTTGGGCCTCACTACAAGAAAGACCTTGAGGTGCTGGAACATGTCTAAAGAAGGGCAACAAAGCTGGTGCAGGGTTGAGAGCATTAAGTCTTACAAGGAGTATCTAAAGGAACTGGAGTTGTTCATTCTAAAAAAAGATGGCTGAGTGGAGACCTTATGATTTTCTACAACTACCTGAAAGGAAGTGAGTCTCCTAACTAAGTGGGTGTTAGTCTCTTATCTCAAGTAACAGAATAGATTAGATATTAGGAAAAAATTCTTCACTAAAAGGGTTGTCAGGCATTGGAACAGGCTGCCCATTGAAGTGGTGGAGTCACAATCCTGAAAGTATTTAAGACATAAAGCTGTGGTGCTACATGTGGACAGGGTTTAGTGATGGACTTGGCAGTGCTAGGTTAATGGTTGGACACAGTGATCTCAAAGGTACTTCCCAACCTAAATGATTCTATGATTCTAAAGTCTGGAAAGGTTTATTTATTCAGTCAGTTGGGAATCACAGGTAGTTCAGTGACAGCAGAACTAATGAGGTCTGGTTTGCTTCGTGTGTCATGGACCCTGTCTTCGGTGTGCATGAGGCTCATCAGAGGCTGAGGGAATGAAAACTGAGCTCATGCAGCAGCCAGGGAACCAAATGGGTCTCTCTCCCCTGTCCAGCACACCAGAACCACAAGAGCTAGAGGTATCTCATACATTCAGGAGTCAGGAAGAGATATGGTATCTGTAAAGAATGCATAAAGTTTACATTATTAGAAAAGCTGGCTACAAAGATCTAAGCATCAGGTATACACCACTGCATGAATTCAATCAAAAGCAATCCCTACTAAGCAATACTTTCTATTACTAATGCAGAAAAGATATCAAAGCTAAAGCAACACAAAACTGGTCCTACTTTGAGCCTCTCCACTGCCTCCAGAATGGACAGCACGTAAGCTTTTAACACTCCAGTGGCACAACATGAACCGAATGCTGGTGTCTCTTTCCCAGACTGGCATCAGAAGGAGGAACTGTCTGACCTTACCTGCCTGCTTTCAGAGTGCATGTTAAAAGAAGTCCTGTTACATGTTCATGGGTAAATGAATAATATCAACAATATGACCCAAATAAACCCCTGAAGCATTAACCCCAACAAATTATAAGCTCTATGCAGAAATTATAGATTAGGAGGCAAAATAATTTCATCCAATACAGAAAATGAAGTGCAACAAAGCTACCCTGTTAACACAGATTTATAGTATAATTGTATCCTGCTGTTTGCTGAGCAAAATTGCAAATGAGGTCCAAAATTAATTTACTCAAATCCATTAGTAGACAATATCACTAAACAATCACATTTGTAAAGAGGAAGAAGATTTCTGCTAATTTCAGTATCTCGAGATATGTGTTCCTTGTCAGGAAAAGCAACCAACACTATGATCTGCAGAGAAGTAATGGGTATGCTGCTATTCCTATAAATGGAGCACTGCAGACAGCAGAGCTCATTTTGTTCCACCTGTGGGAGATGGTGTTGTGAGTTAACAGGAGACATGTTATGAGCCAGACTCTGTGATCAGCTACATCATTAACTCAACCCTACTGATTTCAATGAGGCTTAATAGGGGTAAAGGAGGACAAACTTGCCCCTACCTGAGATTTCTTCATGTCTGATAAAACAAGAATGGAAAGTCCTTGCAACTTTCTCTCTTTTTCTATTAATATTTTTTTTAAATTATGTATGTACAAGGCTGGCTGTTATTAAAGGCAAGCAAGAGGCTACTATTGTGAGATATATGACAGTGCATACTAAACAAGGAATCATTTGTTTTGTAAAGGTGATTGGCTATAATTTGGGGCTCAAAGGCAAGGTCACTATTAATACTTGAAAGTTTGGATTCTGGGGCAAGAAGAACTAGAGAAAATACTGACTGTGTCCATTCAGTTTATCAGGAAAAAAAATTAAAGAAAAGAAGTTTCCACATAAAAAATTACATTAATTAAATATAATGTAGGGATTTTCTCCTTGAGGTCTCCATGGTGAAGTGAATCCTTTTTTCCCCGCAGGAGAACATGTTCTTTGCTTTTTCCAAGGAAACAACTTCTGTGCTTTGCAAAGATGAAACTTCTGCCTCCAAGTGGGAAATGGAAGCTGAATGTCAAAGGCTAAATTCCATGAGAGATGACAAGTGCTGATGGGCTTGAATTTGCACAATCAGCGGCATTCAGTCTCTCCAGGGGAGGTAATGTGGGGAGTTGAGGGAAGGAGGAAGAGAAAACGAGCTCAGGCTGTAATCTCAGAAAGAAAGATCGTTAAAAACATGTTCAGAATTTGGACTTTGCCAACGAAATTAGCTGAAGTGCCTTAAAATATTTATTTGAGGGGTTTGTTTCATGTTAATAAAGAATGGAACAGTCTCTTCAAGTTCTTGTTTTGCAAAAAGAGGAGCTGGGTGTGGTGGGTTATAACACAGGGCAAGCTTATTGTTTACCCATTTTTTTTTTTCTTTCTGTGTTTTGGAAAAATAGTCCATAAGGAATTTTAGAAGAAATTGGCAAAGTATGAAAAAGAAGAGAATGTGATTTTTCAGGAGGTTAAGTACCTACTTGGAAATGCAGAAGCACACAGCTGGGTATTATATCTCCCATACTATACAAATTATACGAAGTACATGAGAAAAAGAATCAGCTAAGAGCTTGTCTCATTTGAATTTGAGGTTCAAGAACTATCCCTGAATAAATTTTGAACTGAAAGTGTCTCTACAGGCTAGAAATCCTTTCAAGAATGGGCAGTAGTGAATTCCAAGTATCGTTACGTAGTGCAAAGTATAGCACACTGAAAGAAGGAATCTTTCATCTTCCTGAGAAGAGCATTTGTGGGGTCTCCTTAAGAAACACATCCTGGTCCCCTCAAAACATGTCTAAAAATACCAGATTGTCATGTATCCATATGTATGTGGATACACATCCACCCAGAGATAAAGTGTATCCACAACAAAAGCAGAAGATGAATAATCCCGCTGGAATAAAGTTTGGAGGCACAATGCATGAAGCTATCTTTCTATGAATTGAATATTAATGCACTGCCCTGCCATGCTGTTTTTACCCCCCAGGAAACTCCTTTCAGAGGAGGGGAAGTAGATGTTATACAGACAAAGACTCATATTATGTATGGCAGTTGCATGGATAACTGACCAAAGTCCGGAGGGAGAGAAGACCCTTCTTACTAAAAGAAAAAAGGGCTGTGAATATGTTATAAAAGAAATTCAGCCACATACAGCGCTACAGCATTCTGCAAAAACCTGGCTTTTGCAGGGACAGAGAGTATCTTCTGGCAGATTTTCAGAGTGTTTTCCCTACTTTCAGAAGCTTTTTAATGCAGCAGCTAACGATCTGGTTACCGTCACGCAGAAGACTAGCACAGGCAAGGCCCAGAAACCTTTCAGGTGCTAGGTCTGGCTGAGGTCAATGCTGTGAGCCTTCCCAGAGCTCATTACACTGTAATGGAAACTGGAAGCCTCTGTTTCCCCTGGGATTTTGCAGTGAGGCAGCTGGTGTACATTCATTACCTTTTTGTCACTATGCACCTTTAGGGCGGTGAAGATGTAACCTTATTCTCAAGTTGCTTCAGAGACCTGACAGCTTTTGTGCTTCAAAGGCAGACTGGATCTGATGTTTCTCAATTCTACAACCAGGACTCCTTTCAGCTGATACCAGCCTGTCCCCTGCTGGGACAATAATGTGGGATCAGACTGACATAAATGCCAATTGACAAGAAATCCCTGCTAATAGAGAAAGCCAGGAATCATAAGCCTTGTGTAATATTCTTAATTTCCTGGCTTATTCCATGAGTGAGAAATGGACCAAAATGGAAAGATGACATTTCTTTATCTGTTGAAAACATTAGGCACAAGGAATAAAGGGGCATTAATTTTTATTATTTGAAGTGGGGTAGAAACAGAAATATTCTGTAGTGTGGAAATTCCTGCCTGCTATACAAATTTAGACTTTTATCAGTCATTTGTTTGCCTCAAAATCAAAGGAACTGAGTTTGTAAAAGCATCCACCTGACTGTCTTGACAGAGGAATTTCTACTGGGGATGTTACCTGGTGCCTCTTTGAAACTCATTCTTTTATGAGGGAGCATTAGCAGTAGGATACAGATAATACTATGGATAGGAAGCACTGAAAACATCTTCAGTGCAGAATGATTTTAAATTACTGATTTTTAAAAAATTAAAAGTTGCAACAGAAGGTTTTTACCCTCTGAATGTGGGAGAAAACATGTCCCCTAAAAAAGATCTAGTGTAAAACAACTTCTGGACAATATACTGTGCTGAAGATATGTATGTAAAGGGGACTTTGGATTTCACAGAGTATCTTTTTAACTTTTCAGTGAAATAAATCCAGGTGTTACTAAAAAGAAATAAAGAAATACAAAGAAATAAAAGAAATAAAGCATCGGAATACCGAAGCTCATTGTATTGTAATTACAAGAGAAGCAGCTGAAGAAAATTAGAGAGGATAACTAAAATAGGGAATATATCTATAAAAAATTTTACATTGGCTATGGTCCTGTAGATGTCTGAATACCTGAGTGTTGTCCTAGAAGGGTTGGAAAGAGAATAAACTTTATTTTATTGTGTAATTTTTCATAGAATGTGTGAGCGTGGCAATCTGACAGCTCTGCTAGGTACATTTCTCCATTTAGTCAGAGAGGATACAGAGCACAGGGCTGAGATGATTAACATTTATAAATGTACAGACAGATGGAAGGGCGGGTAAAAGCAGTGAATCTGGCCAGCTACAGGTTGGGCTGAGAAAGAAAGAGCAAAATACTTGATGTGGCATAGTAAGATAGTAAAATCTGCCTCTGTATTGAAGAATTAATACTTCTGTAACACAGAACAAGGGTGAGTAGAAACTGTTTTTCAGTATGCTATCAATATAGTAAAAAAACACGTTTCTTGCACTCTGGAATATACGAATTTTACTACAATAATCTTATTCTTGAGACATACAGGTGCAGAACCACCTTGAAAAGTCAAAAGCACCAGAATATGTGCCAGAAATAGGGATTCAGACTCAGTTCAGTCATCGGAATCATAGCTAGAAAACAGCTAGAGAAATATCACCTCAATCTTTCTTGTTGGAATATACTAACCATCATATATCAAAACCTGGAAAATGACATTTTTATATTAATGGAGAGAAATACTTCTCTCTTAAACAAATGACTGAACTCACATTATTTATGAGTTCCACCCATAAGCAAATGAAGAATGAATTTTACGTTGGATTCTTTCTGTATAAACCCAGTTACTCTTGTGTCAGATTACATTTTAATTCACTCTTGGACAGAATAATTTTTATTGGTAGGAGTCAAGATGTCTGTCATGATGCAAATGTCACATAAAGTCACAAAAGTATTCCGTATAACAGTGCAGAGAGTTGCATGCTTTTTTTTTTTTTTTTTTTTTTTTTCCCATTTCTTCAAGAGACTTGTCCAGTTTTCTGGCACTGATCTGTGAAGACTTCAGTGCATCTCTCAAGTCAGTTGAAGTCATCTGGAATATACAGCAAGTCCAAAAAGCTGCTGGTGTTTCCCTCTGGAGTGTTGAACAAAAAATGATGAGAGTTATTTGTAAGGAAGGGTAATACTGCTAATGGGGCTCCAGAGGCAGGATGAGTTCGAGAAGCATGGGCACTAAATGGTGGCCAAGCATTAGAGCCCTCCAATCCATTTGTACAATAATTCAGAAGAATTCTTAGGATGCTCTTGACAAAAATAAATAAACCACTCCATCTATCTGAAAGGAACTTTTGTGGCATGTCTTTGACTCACCAGTACCTTTCCTGTCAGTTTTAAAGCAATGGATGCTACACACAGAGCAACCTAGGGGCAGGGCATCAGTGAGTAGGACCTGTAGAAGATCCTTTAATCTGGTGGACAATGGGGCTTATTGGTCTATTTACTGAAACTGCCAGGAGAAACCTGGAATGCTACCAACTTTCCACTCTATCAGAGAGGGATAGTGCACTGCATAAAGCAAAAGAGCATCTATTACCCTTTTTTTTCCCTGAGTCAAAAGCCTACTAGTTGTTTTAAATGAGGAGATTATGTGGAATTCAAAATTTCCACGACCCATTCTGTGTTCATACTTGCTGATTGTGAAGGTTCTGAACAAAGTTGTGTGTGTAGGCAGCAATGTGAGGAAGGGTCTGAAAAATATGCAGATTTTTCAAAGAATTTGCTTCTTCACAGAAGCCCATCATTTTATCTTGTGCCTTTACTAATAGCAGAAGGCAATACTGGTGAAAAAAGACATGCATGCTCCCCGTGGTCCTAGAGGTGACCATGAAAAGACATTTTTCAGAATGTCTCTAGCTGAGAACAGTGATTTTCCTGCATGTCTATAAGATTTATTTTTTTGTATCAGATGAGGTAAACTAGGTTTTTTCAGACTTTCTTAAGAAGCTGGGGGCAAGTGTGAAGAACTGAAAAATTAGGCTCTGGAGATGGAATTTGAACCAGCAGGGCAGACCATCTGAATTTAATGAAGCTCTGCTTGACATCAGCAGGAGCATTGGAAGGCCAAAGTATGCAGGATTAGACCTCAAATTAATGATGCAGTGAAAAGGAAAAATGCATAATTTTAGGGAACATCATTTTGATGATTGATTTTATAATTATTCATGGCACCTAAAGTGAATTATCAGGATGTTTTTATTGATGGCATTTATTAATGCATTAAATTTTAAACTCTGTTCTGGAAGACAGTAGAATACAGGCAGGAAACAGAAAAAGCACATGAAATCCTTCAGAAGAAGCTGAGAAATAAGGATGCTTGATGCAATTAAATGGTGCATAGAACATCCAGCTACTCTGTCATTGTTTTAAATCTACACCTTTATTACAGGGCAGCTTCAGCAATTTAGGATTAAATGGTTATATCAGATCTTTAAATTTTTTTGTACTGTAATCAATCAAAGAAATATTTTTAAAAATCCTTTTCAAATGCATATTCCAAAAGAAATTTAGTTAATATCGGCTTAAAATCCCCTTGAGCTGCTTCACTTACACAGTGCTTCTGTGGGCCCAAAAATGTGAAGTTTCTTTCCAAACTACTAATAATTGCACCTTTTCCATAGTTGTTAGGGACTCCGTTGCTTCTGAAGCTGCAGTACTTAAAATATTATTTTGGTCACGGTAGATATTTGCACCTGAAAAAAACTGTGGTAGTTTTCCCACAGTGAAATTGCTGCTCATTAGGCCATAAGAGATCATAATTGTTCATAGTATAAATGAACTTGCTGATTTTAAAGTCAGAGGTTTTTGCCTGCTCAGAATTTAGTGCAGCATGCATTAATTTTCATTTTCATACAGATGGACTCCTTAGGTGTTTGAGACGTTATCCTGTGTGTACTGTAAGGTATCTAAAACAACTTTAGGACCTTAGGCATTCAGAGTTTCCTTACTTCACCAATAGTGGGAAACATGGTCTGCCAGGTAAGTGAGATGGCAGGAAAATTTCTTTGTGCTCATGAATATCCAGTTTCCTCTTTACCACCTGGTAACATTTCATCTTCAAGCAGCAGAGAAATAGGAAAACCCTGAATACTAAGAACAGTACCTTTTATGTTAAAAAATTTTCATTTCCATACTGTTCTGTAGAGCAATACATCAAATATCTCTGCATCAGGTAAAACATAATGTTTTGTATACTCTGCCACATCAAAAGGTTAGTAAGACAAATCCCACTTAGCAGTCTAGGTGTTCTAACAGAGCAGAGCTTTGTGAAATGTAAAGCGTTCTCCTGCTTCCAAAATTTCAATGTTTTCAGCAGTAAAATGTGTGACATTCTTCAAGATATCCCTGGCATTAAACACAGAACTGTTTATTTCATGCCAGCAGCACTGGCAGGAAAGCTTTTGCTGGATTAGAATGTGATTCCAAATAGGGCTGACTGTGTTTCGTCTCCATAAAACTCCAGTCCAGATGCAACTATGTGCTCACTAACTTGCTTTTCAACACCTGACTGGCTGACATCAGAGGAATTAACTTGCTCTTGCTCCTCCCTTTGTGAAATAGTATAAAGAGTAAAGTCCTGAAAACCTCTCAATTTTTCACCTCCCCCGCAAATGCTACTGAAAAAATGGAATTTATTCTTTTCACTGGCAGATAGCTTATTCCCTCTACTAAATAATAATAAATAAAGTGGAATTTAGGTAGACATTTGGACCATTGTCTGTGAAATAGGAGGCTGGCAGCTCTACCATATAGCTGCAGAGTATTAAGCCGAGGATCCAAATACAAGCTAGGGCACATTTCCCCCACTCCATCTCAACATGCTTTACATGGACAAATCTTTCTATAAAGATGGAGTAGCAGCTTTTAATTTTTCCTTTAGCTCCGTGCTTCAGCTGTGTATGATCCCAGTACTGCTGCATGGGCTGGTATTATGCATGCTTACCTTTGAAACCTCCATGGAAGCATGTGATGGAGCAAGAAGGTCTTGCCACTTACAAGCTTATCCAAATTCTCATTTCCTACTCTCCTGTTCAATCCAGTGGACAAGACAGACAGCGCTAGGCAGGGCCAGATCTTGCTGTGGATCTAGGAGCTCCAGGAAGGGATGGAGGGGAGGGCACTGTCTCTCCTCAGCAGCTTCCAAAGTCTTTCTAGTGCAGCTGCACACACCCAGCGCCGGGGGAGGCTGGAGAGGTCCGACAATGATCTCTGGCACAGCGTTTCTGTGTGTGCCAGCAGAGATGTGTCAGCCCTGGCACCCCCCTCACAGCAAGGCAAGGATAGGAGCACTTTGCTTTCTCCAGCAAGGGACTCACCAGCTGTGTCAGAGGGCCCTCAGGCACTCAGAGCTTGGTCTTTGCCTGGTCCTGAGGTGATAAATCTGCTTCACTCTCTGTTCTCCCCTGACCATCCTCACTTTTCCTGCTGCAGAGAAAGTCATGCTCATGCACAGGTGGGGGATGCTCCATGCTCCCCAAAATGTTCTTCCAGTCACCTTTGCCTGCAAAGGCTTTCTCAGGATTGTGAATTGTTTTTTAGTGACAATGTGCCTGTCACTTCTGGAGGCCCGAAGTGATGATATCCAGCCAGTGTAATGGCTGCCCAGTGATCCAAACGGGATCATCAGCAGTAAATGTACACGGTTTCAGGTCTCCTGAGCTACATTTCTTCAAGCGTGTGCTGTTATTCTTCCTCCTGTACAGGCTCAAGATGAAGACTGTTTTAAAGACTCTCACTTGAGCTGTTTATTAGCTGAGTTAACGCAAACATTTCACTTCAGGTGCTTGAGAAAAGTTTATGGTTTTCCCTTCCAGGGTGGCTGACCTGAAACTTCTCTAACAATACTTTTGAGGAGAAGTGCAGAAATGTTCTTGAAATAAATTTCAGATGGCTATTAACAATCACAATCAGTATAGCAATAGAAAAAAAGAAGTAAACTGTACTGTAACACTTCCTAGGCCTCTGTGTGTTTAATGAAATGCCACATAGCTGGTTTAGAATTGATATTTCCTTTAATAGTGCTATTACAATGGCACATAGTATAGAGAGAGGTATTACTCTTGGCTTTACTACTTGCAGGCTCTGCTGACTTAAAAATTAATTAGAGCTCGAATTCATAACAGGTCTGGGGTTTTGCCATCTCATGAGATAGAGCACTGTTACCCTGTTTGTAGGAGAAATGACTGAACTCACAGTCATTCTTCACTGGATGGATGCTCTTCCTGGTAAGAGGGATGCTGAGAATCTAAACTTATATACCAGTTAGCAAGACCATAAACAAAATTTCCTGGTCCCCCTTTTCTCACAGTATTTGCTAGAGCAGACAAGATTAATCCTCTGGCCAGGATGGTCTGGTAAACATTTAGAGTGTTAGTCATGTGCATCAAGCATAAACCCATACAATGTTTCCAGCAGACCATACAGTCAATTTTTTCAGTGCTAAGAAGCCATCAGGATGGTACAATTCACTCACTCTTTTTTTTGTTTGTTTTGTTTTGTTTTGTTACATTTGATGAGACTTTCTCTAAAGAATTGCTTTATTCCTACAGGAAAACTCTCTGGTTTGTCCTCAGCTTGTTCCTTTTTATGTATTCTGCACTTCTTCCTGGATTAAGTAAAGCAGCAGTCAGCACGCCAGATTTGAAGTCATCTGCAACCCAGGTATGCTGTGATTAAAAATTATAGTACTGATAGCCTAAACTAGATTTTAATAGGTATTGTGATAAGAGAGTTGTTATCGGATTACTGGCCTTGAATGAATTTTAATTTTCTTTCTTTCATTTAATTAATCATTTTTGCCTCCCTCCTCTCTTGCACCGAGAGTCCAGTAAGACCTAATGGGCACTGGGGAAGTGGGGTGAAGGGAGAATAAATGGAATATGATGTTGCAGAAGCAACAATTTTCTTAAATAACTGAGGCTATGTAAAGGAAGGAATTAATCTTTTAAATTAATTAGACACATTAGCAGAAAAAGATTAAAAGGACTGGAGAAAGCCCTTTTGTGATCAGCCTGAAGTTATGAATCTTACAAATTATACCTAACATTATTCAATTCCTTCAAAATGAAATGCGGTCTCACATTTTAAACAGACTTTCAGAACGTGAGGCAGAAGTTATGTTTTTAAAATATAGTGGCCATTGCTATAGAAAAATTGGTGGAAGGACTGAGAGGAAAGTGTAACACTTGTCTTGTACATGTCTTAGAAAGGGAGGTTAATGGAGATCACTGGAATTTGATGGTCTGTTTCATACTGGCATTTGTCAAGGCTCACTCAGATTTCATGGAACAAGTCCATTGGAGTTTTAGGTCATACTTAGTCTTCTGAGGACCTTCAGGTACGTACCATGTATAGAGCCCAGGTCACTACTAACATCTTAGGCCTTTGAAATGTAAATAACTGATATGATAAGGTATACCTGGATAATCTAGCCAGGTCTAGGATACAAGCTCCATCAATATCCCAAGCTGGTACAAGATCTCTTCCTTATCTAGACCCAACTATGAGTCTCAGGCCACAATGACCAAGACACTTGCCAGGTGCCTAGGAGTGTTTTAGCAGAGCTCTGGTCCAATATTCTTGCCTTCATCCAGGTCCAACCCTCAGTGATACAGAGATCAAGCCCCACAGAATGTGCAGTGATGATGATGGGAGTCCCTTTTTGGTCTCTGCTGACAAATGGTTAAACCTTGAAGTGACTTCTACAATCTCCTGTTCTGGTCTCTCAGTCACTTTTCCCTTCATCATAACTTTATTACTATATTTAAAAAATTTCTATTAACTCTTTTCTAATACAATTCTTAATTTTTCAAATTGAAAGGGTTATTTGCAGAATTGGAAATACTATTTCATATTTTGTGAAGGAAACTTGAAATCTAATACTCGAGGTGCTACACAAATGTTGGGGAACTCTGCTCAAGTAAGAAGACATCCAGCTGGGTCACTATGAAGATAAGAAGAACAAGAACAAGAACAACCTTGCCTTGACACTCAATGAATGGCAGCTTCAGAAGAACCTGGCAACTTCAGAAGCAATGGCACTGCTCCTGATCACTGCAGCGGAGCCAGAGCCAGTATCAAACAGTATTAAATCAGTAGCAAAAAATATTGAGTCAGTGAGATAGAGAACAGCATAATAAATGCCTAACAGGAAAAGAGAAGTAACCATTTGACACTGCTCTAATTAATATCAAGTGCACAATTTTCTCTGGCTTTTTCAAGTTTAAATCAGCATAAGCCAAAATGGCACTTCTGAAAAAAAAATTACTCTATCCAAACACAAATTCTCCATATGAATGCTTACGAGCTCTGAATGATTCAAAGCCAGTACTACATTCTGTGACTCTGAATAGGTGTTTTATACTTAGAAGTGCTAAGTAGGAGGTAATTTACTAGGAGGTCTAGCTCCAAAGTCAGGAACTCCTTCCACTATCTTGTTCTCAGGCAGCCACCACTGGACAGTTGTCTCAGAGATGGGAAATTATTTGTCAGTGTCTCTAAAGATGATTCAGAATGCTTCAAGGGATCCCAGTAAGCCCTTTCCTGAGAGAAAAACACAGTCTGGCTGAGCTGTCAGAATGCTGGATGTGCCCCTTCCCATTACTGACATCCTGCTCAATGGATAAATCTCAACATCACAAATGGTTTAACCTAGCCAAGTAAGCCACATGTTGGCTGATCAGCCAAAGCTTATCTGAACCACTCGGGATAGGAAAACTGGGGAATGAAATCTCACAGCAGGCTTTCTTGTGATATTTCCAGTGTTTCCTAATATTGAGGCCAAAAATAATGGGCAACTGATTTGCCAGTGGTTTTATTTTGTTGTTATTACTTAACCCCTCTGTTGCCAATGCCAAATTTCTTTTTTTTCTTTTTTTCTTTTTTTTTTTTTTTTCAATGTTCAGAAAACATAAAATAAAGCCAACACTTGTTGATTTGCAATCTGCATTTGTACCTCAAAAAAATTTGCTATTTCTGCTTGGAGTATTTGGGAAGCTGTTTGAGAGGAGACAAGAATCAAGACACAGAGCTCTGTCTTCTCACACCAAGCTGGATAGTGGAGGGAGATGGTCACACAAGAGGGAAATGGCAGTGCAAATATCTTTGTATAGAACAATTTTATTAGTGTGTGAGATGTTTAGGGCATGCTTTGCACAGCAGGGTGACCTCCTTTATTAGCATATTTCAAAACAAATAAGTGAGCTCAGATTCCAATAAAAAGTTGAAAAGCTGTTGGTTTTGATGCACATAGCATCTTGCCTTCTGAGTGACAAAGAGAAACGTGTGAGGGAAAGGCCTACAGTAGAGTATAAGATAGAACAAATTTCATTGAATAATCTTGTTCCCTTTTGTAGGAGAGGGTTTTAACTCCAGGTGCAGACAGTTATGCGAGGGCTAGCCCTGGTTGTGTGAAACCACAAGAACACCTAGAGTATAAATTCTCCTATTCATGGCTTCTCCCTGCCCTTGCCTTTTCTTTGTCCACACCCCAGAGCCAGCAAGAAAGTAAGTGAAAACAGAACATCTCCTACTCCAGCAAGGTAGAAGGGATGTAAGGATTAAGAGGATTCTTACACTTTTGCATAAACCCCAAAACAATGGACTGTTTAATCTTTTAAACTAATCTTTTACTGGGCTAGATGAGAGTTTCTGCTAATAAAGGAAGCTTCTTTCAGTCCTTTTTTTTTTTTGTTTTTTTTTTTGTTTTTTTTTTTCTTTTGAGAGAGAGATACTAATGCTTCTGCAGAGAAAATGAAAGCAGAACACCCCCTTGCACCACACTCCATAGTGCACAGAAAGTGTGATGTCCCATTCTGAGGCACTGCCTATGCTGCCTGGATGGCTCCTTTATATAAACACATTAATAAAGAATGTCTCCCCTTTTAACCACCCTGAAGCTGATTTCTCATCTGGGAGGTCATAAATTATTTTTAGAGGTTAATTGCTATGCAAATCTGCTCATCATGGGGCTCCAGCATCCAGAGAAATGAGAAAACATTCACTTCCCCAGTGGTAGAGGCTCATAGAGGACACCTTTTCATTTCTAAAACCATTTGGAAAGGATTATGTGCCATATGTTTTCTCAAACATATCACACACTGAATGTAATAAACCTATATTAGCATGGTGTTCAGGTTGCAGAGTTACAACATAATTGTATATTAATGTTCCTATTTTGTGTATCTGTATATTTCACTGTATTCATTTTGAAACATAGTGCCCAGTCCAGTAAATTCTGCTCAGATGAACAGTTATTACATGGGAAAGTCACCCCCTGACATCTTCAGGCAAGCTTTGCAGAGTCAAATCACAAAGTATACATGGATTTTAAGTTTATGTTTAACACGAAAAATGGGGATAACAAGTATTGTTGTCCAGATGATGAAGACAAAAGGATTTTGCAATGAGATTTTTTTTTTTTAATCTAAGACCAAACAGGAAAAAATATGTTAATTTCTCACTAATTTCTCATTTCTTGTACTGTAATATTTAACTTTCATTGTTATCTTCATGTACCAGGTCAGATAGTGTTAAAAGCCCCTTTGATGGGAGTTTGTGTGAATGGGCTGTATATGTGTCAGTGGGGTGGTGTGGATGAAGAAACTGTTTCCAGTAAACAGGGAAGCAAATGACACATTCTGAGAGGTAGAATATGAAAGACTCCCAAACCCTGAAGCTCCAGAGACTGAGGGTCCTGTTGAATCCACAAGAACTGGTGAACTCAGGACACCCCAGAGTCTGCCACATCTACCCAGGGCCAGCAGCACTCACTGGTATCAATGAGCCACACAGCTCATTCCTGATTCTATTAATTATAACAACTCTAACAGTAAAAAGTGTTATATGAAATATTTGGTGTAATCTGCAGCTGTCTAACTTGGTCCCCTGTCAGGGAATTCTGCAGCACTGCCCTTTGAAATAGGTACAAAATGTTGTCACTGGATTAGCACATGGGCCTGATAATTGTCTCTGCTGCCCATAGAGGTTTTCAGGGGTACAGGATGCTCCCATCATTCAGAAACCACGAGGGTCCTGAGCAGTCAGGTTCCTTTCCTGAGACCTTGGTACAGGGCTGTGGAATTAAAACTTGGAGAATCTTTGCAATGGGGAAAACTAAGAGTGTGTAAGTCCCATCAATTTTTGCTAAGTCTTGTGTGAGGCTAGAGAAGTCTCTTCCATCAGATAGGGGACAAGATAGAGTAGGACAACACTAACTCAACTCAAGGAAAATTACATTACAGCAATTATCAACACTACAATCTGCTGCTATTTCCTCCTAGCATATGTAATGTACTTATAGTTACTTTTAATATTAGAAGTAATAGCTCTGCCGGTGGTATTTCTGAAATTTTGCTGAATAATTCTCTAAACTGGAAGTTAGTACTCAGTCAAGTTCCAAAAGAAGCCCAAGAGCTGCATTTTTTTAGATACAAGGAAATGTGGATAAGTTAGGAACACAGATCAAAAGACTTCTGACATAGAACTATGTAATCATAGAGTCATAATGGTTGGAAAGGATCTACAAGATCATCAAGCCCAACCATCAGTCCTACACCACCTTAACCACTAAGTTATCTTCCAAAACTCCACACCTACCCATTTTTTTTAATACCTCCAGGGATGGTGACTCCACCACCTCCACATAGTCATAAACAAATGAAAGGCCATTTTATGGGTGATGTTTGATCCTAATATACACAGCACAGATTTATGGAAGAATGTTGGAAATATGAAAAATAAATTTCAACAAATAAACCACACCACTTAAAGCAGTGGATGGTAACTTTTTCCTTCAGCATCAGAAAATTGTAGCTTTTTTCCAAATTTTCATTGACAAAAAGGTGTAATAATCTATAAGCTTAAAGTGAAAATGACTGTAAGTTTTTGACAAAAATATAGTACATTCAAATATTAATGATTATGCTGTATTTTTCCAAAAAAAAGGTCTGCAAGATGCTTTAAGTACTCAATTTGTTCCCACTCCACCCTATTCTGAAATCCAATGCCTTGTAGGGAATAAATATTTTCATCGTGTCAGTGCTGTGGGAAAATCTCTACCATTTAAGGCCTCTCGTAGCAGACCAGAGGTTCTACTTCCAGGATACTTCAAAGCTTTCCCCATTGAATGCTCTGTCCCCAGTCAGAGTGGGTGTTTGTTCTGGATGTCCAAATTCCTCCTAAAGGAATGGACTCTGTAAAACTTAGTAGGGTCCAAAGTTCTCCCCAGAAAAAGGGAGGTGCCTAAAATAACCACATAGCAGCTTGTAAAAATGTGGTCCACAATTAAAACATTTTAAATGTGCATTTTAAACCTGAAACGTTTAACATTAGATTAACAGTAACAATAGATTCTGACAGTTACCTCCGTTTGAACTTCCAGATAATGCCTCATTGAGTGACAAAGTATTTAGGTGAATAATTTTTTTAAAGAAGGAGTTTACTTAGAATTTTATTATGTGTGTAAATTGAAGTTAAAATAGTGTTTGGGATCTGTTTGGAAGCAGGTTCTTTCCAAATACTTTAAGAAAGATTAGGTGTCCTCCAAATCATGTTGAAACATTTTGAGGGGAAGAAATAAAGATGGTATTTTAGCATGACTTGGATGCATCCAGAGAACAACATGAAGCTGAATGAGAAGAAATTACAAATGGGGCAGCTCTACCGAGGTGACCACAGAAGAAGAGCCCTTAGAACCAGAGTCTTCTTCTCTGAAGAGAAGAAAGAAAAGTACTTGAATATAACATCTGGGCCTTATTTCCCAAATTCATCCAGAGGAAAGAGTCAACAAAAGCAATAGTAGCTGCCCTAATAGAAGTGGGTCAACAAGAAGACTGTATGGGATAGTTTTAATGCATTTTTTTAAAAATCGCACTGAAATGGATGAATGCTACAAAGAGATATAAATTTAAGGAGGAAAGGGGCTGGATAGTGCCCTGTATGAAAAAGAATACAGAGCATTTACCTCTAAGAACTGAGCCCTTTGGTATCTTGAACCCAATTGGAAGCCTGGACTGCCGAGAGAGTTGCCAGAGCTCCATAAAGCTGTGGGAGTGAAACCCTGCACATCACATGAAGGGATGCCAGGCCCATGCAGAAAGCTGTTTTTGCTAAAGCTGCAGCTGCCTGTAGTTACTGGGGACAGACAATGAATTCCTTGATGGGCGTCCTGCTAATAATTTCAACACTACATATTTCTTTTCTCTATGAAATACTGACTTTGCTCTATGGTGGATGTGGTTGCTTTGTTATACCAAAAGTCAATAAATTCTCTTAAAGTTCTCATGAGAGTGAATTTTTTTTTATTTTTTTTTTAACATGCAAGAGGATGTTCTCCTACCCTGTGACACAGCTGCAGTTGGCAATTGTGCTGGAATGGAACTCTCTACAATAAAAAAATAAAAATGGCTACTCATGGAGCATTTTACACAACATCCCTTTAATTTTGCAAATTGCACACAGCCTCCTTGATATCCTGCCCTGTTGAGAACTGCTTGAGTTAACCTTCAGGCATGCTGCAAAACTCTTAAGTTTCCAACAATTTTTTTGCTGGCTTATGAGGGGTAGAAGCAATTGCAAGCGCAGGTAGATTTTGGGGTCAGACAAGAAGATTGCAATTATTGCCTGGATTCTTTCATATTTGGGTCTTGCAGAATTTTTAGAAATGGAGTAGGACAGTTTTGATATTATTGCTATTTTAGATTAAGCCAATCCCATCTCCAGTAACTGACTCATCTTTTAACTTTCAGCAGGTTGAGGTAAACAGTTTAAAAACTGAGTTCAGAGTTTGGAGACATCTCCAGTATGAGTTTTAGTTAATGTAGGAACATTAACTGAACATGGATTTCCTGAATTTGAGCATGTAAAACATCAATTTGAACCCCCTGTGGTTTAAATGCAGATCGAATGCAATGTATAAAACTCTAAAAATGGAAGAAAAAGAAACATTACTAAATACCTAGCAAATGAAATTGTGTCCATCAGAAATCATTTTTGCTTTAGGCAGAAACCTTTTTGTCAGGTGATTTCTTTATCAGAAATTTTTAATGACTTTTTGTTTTAAATAGTATTATTCAGTCAGTAAGGTTGACAAGTACAAATATTTCCCATCATTGCCCATTCAGCATTTTTCTCTAGCATTTCACATGCCAAATAGAATTGTAGATTTTTCTTGTAAAACTACTTTAGTTTTTACAAGTTAAGGGGGAAGGGACAAAAGTAACTCAGCTTGTTTTAATAAAAATGTTGACTCATCGCTTCACAGAACAGAGCTGAAAGGGAAAATCTCCCTGATCTTTTTTTCCTCCTGTTATTTTAAAAATTAGATTTCTCCTCAAAATCCAAAGGGTAACTTTGTTTCAATCACAGAAGATGAGCTTCTCATTTGTAGAATATCCCAACTGAGTAAACCATTCCCACCAGAGCATTTTTGGCAAGAGGGAGGTGGGCAATGGTTAAAAAGAGAAGGCATAGATCCAGCAGAGCACTTAAGCAGGTGCTTGACACATACTACTAATTGCATATTTAAAGTTAAACATGTGCTTAAGTGCTGTGCTGGTTTGGTGCCTACCTCCATAATTTTTGGTCAGGAATGCTTACTGGTTGCTGTGGTGCCTGACTTCAGAAAATTCATAACTTATACTTTTTCTAGAGCCTTTTTGCCGAACACCACTGTCATTAACCCCATCAATTTACTCAGAAGAGAAACCAGAGGTGAAACTGTTCATCAAATTCATTCTTTCAGCTCCATCTGTAACAACAGAGAGGGAACCATGGGTTGAGATTCTCCAGGTTGAGGCATTTGCACGTGCCTAGCTGTCTGGGCTCTCCTTATGGACAATGCAGAGAAATGGACACATGTAGAAACAAATTCACCTGAATACTTCAGAGAAGAAGCAAACGAAGCATTATAATCCTTACAAGTGCTTGCTTCTCTCTACTGACTGTAGAGCAAAATGAGAGGGTGCAAAGTAAGCATCTTGGTTGGTCACAGAGTGTAAGGGTAAGTGACATGTAACTCACCTCACTCCTCCACTCAGCGCCTGAGTTGCTGTTCCAGGGCTTTACCTAAGTAATATGCTAAAGAATTAAAAACTGACAAGGTTAAATTCACAAGAACATTTTAAACAACTGTTGGGCATGGTTCTCAAAAACACAATGTATTTCCATTCGTGTTCTTCCTGGCAGTGGCAAATAGTTTCAGTTTGCATACAATTCATGTTAGCACTAATCTGCAGGCTATCCTACTTATTCTCACAGTGCTTCTCAGTCTGTCTCTGGAAAAAGTAAGAGCCATGGTCTCATCTGGTTCACATTAAGAATCCATGGTTAGCTTCCCCATTGCAGGTCCTCAGAACACTAATCACAATTTCCCCAGCTGTAGCTATGCACCTGAGGGTTGTTCAGTCAGCACTCCCAACAAAAAATAGCTGTATGAGCTCAGCAAGAGACTGCTCTGGCCCTCCTGATCCTCTGACAAGGGCCTGCAAAAAATCAAAAAAGGGCAGAAATCAGTGAAGAGATGAAGCACGTGTAATTCTTAAGGTTGTTTTCCTACCTCACCAACAGGTCTACATTTGCTTTGTCACAGTTTTAGTGGAAAATAATGCAGCTCCTTCCCCCACCGTCCCCAATTTGTAATTGATTTGCCAGTTTAAACATATGCATTGCATTTTAAACTACTTTGCACATTTAGTAAAACTTGCATAAGCATAATAAATAAACTTTGGGGAAAAAAGAACACATCTTACATGCATTTGAAAATGCTTATTTTCTCTGGGATTTTTTTAGGCTTGCGAGAGATTACAGAAGGGCTTTATTGAGCATAAAGTTGGCAAAGAGCTTACAATTGATATTAAACACAAGGCAGAGTGCCATTATGTAAATGAAAGTCAGCTAAGAAAGTTTTCTGGTACACTGCAAAGGAATCTGGTGCTGAGACTCAGTGAGCAATGGGACATGAGGGTCATATATGAGGAAGCATAGTGTGGTGATATGCATAAGACCAAGGTTCCCATTTTACTTGCTGACAGGTAGCAATCTACAAAGTGTGTCTTGAACCTTGCTGCTTTGTGGTGATATTTAGAGAATTTAATTATATCTCTTCTCCTCATTCTAGATATAATCACCAAAGAGGCTGGAAAGGATCTTGAGAACTCACCTCGAGACCCTGAGAATTATTTTATTTCACCAAGATAGGACTGGCTGTGTTTGCAGTAAGTAGTGTGTTCTTTCACTGCTGGAGGTTCCATGTCATCTCCAAACAAATTACTGGGATGCATAGTGGCAGCTATTTCTCAGCTACACCTGTCTTACTGCAACTTAAGCTTCATTATATCTTTTCCATGTCTTATTGGATGGACATTAGGGGTGTCAAAGGCTCAGTCCCAGGGTTGGAAAACCTCTCCTCTCATTCTGACTTTTTACATGAGAGCTTGTTATCCTAGCAACCCACTTTGATGGAAATAAATAAGCACTTTTAAAACTCAGTTAAAGTCATCTATTTCATCTCTGTTTCAGGCTGAGATGAATTTTGCTCTTGAGTGTCTTTTCTTCACAGGGTTCGTAATGGGAGTCCAGATGTACATCACAAATACCTCTTTGGTCAAACAAACCCTACGCTGTTCATAGTAGGATGGTGGGAATATTTAATTTTCATCTGTTATCCCAAGAGCCCCTGTATGTTGGGCACTGCAGGGATCTCTGACTGTGAGATGGGACCTGCACCAATGTGATGAAGAACTTGCTCTTCTGTCCCATTAGCCTTCAGTATGTCAGATTGCCACCAGAGGAACTAAAACAGCATCTGGTTCTAGGGAATCCTTCAGTTCTTGCCTAACTGCAGTATTATGAAATGAGAAGATCCTGCATTTTTTTTTTCACCTCATTTAAGGAACAGTAGTAGTGTAAGAGAGCCAATGTACGTTTCCAGATGTGTATTTTCCTCATACTGAGATTTTTCTGCTTGTTTGGATTCCTGCAGAGATGGAATGTGCAGCTGCAGCAATCATGACTCTCTATAGCAAGATTAACTCCTCTTAACTGAAGAGCAGAAGACAAATTAAAACAAAGCAAATGGTTTCCTGAATTTACAGCATGTTTTAGAAATGTGGTCGAAGTCAGTAATTGTTACTAGGATGCAAGTTGATTCAAGTCCAGAGAATTATTCCTGGCTTTTTAAGCTTCTCATTGTAAGTGGCTATTGCACTATACACAGTTCATGGCTGTCAGTGAAATTTTAGTAGTCACAGTTTCACTGATCATTAAAAAAAAAAAAAAAAAAAAAAAAGTATGCATAAACACTGCTGTTGCTCTGTATTAAAAAACGCTTGAGTCTGATCCTCAGGATGGTCCCTGAAATGGCTACGGACCTGTGCTGGTTTAATTAATGTCATCATGCAGCTGTCATAGTTTTTAATTAGGGTAAGGGGGTCTTCAGAGAAGAACTTGACAATATTTATCAAGTAAGGCTCTGTGACAAATTCTGGTTACACTCTGATCACAATGTGGTGATAAGGGAAATGTTACTGAGTCACAATTTTCTGGAATGAGGCAAGTGGACAGGGCTGTCACCATCTCTTGCTGCTGCATAATTGTCTAAGCTGAAAACACAGTATGTATGCAAGCATAGGAATACTGGAGTACTTACCTTTTATTTTCATATTGTTACATCAAAGTAGGTCCAGGACTGTGACTGATTTGAAATTAAATCAGCAGGAGGACATTTTCCTTCTGTGAAAATTCTGATGCTTTCAGTTGCATCCCACAAAACATCGACCTTCATCCACAGCAAAAGGAGTATCAGAGCTTTCAAAATCTTGTATTCTTGTGTTGAGTGCTCCTCAGTGAAGTGATAACCTCTTGTCTTTATGAAGAAATTTGAGTTCTGTCTGAAAGTTTTGAGTTCTTCTGTTTCCAGAACTCCCTTCCTCTTTGTAAATCAATTTATTTCTGTCTACTTGCCATGCTTCTAGTCTGACTGAAATATTTAACAGGCTGCTATGGCCTTCCTTCTCTCACCTTTGCAAACAGAATCTTCCAAAGTCAATATTAACCATTTACTGGAAGAGTCTCACTCAAGTTTATTTTAATATTATCCTAAAGTCTGTTAGAAGGAGGTTTCTGCTTTGATTGCTGAGGGCCTTGTACATCAGCCAGTGCAGATGTACAAGAACAGTAAGTTCTGCAATTAAGTACAGACCCCCTTTACCAATAAAGCCATTTGCTTTTCTAGCTGTGTGGTAAGAAAGAAAACCAAGCTGAAGCTTTGGCCAAGCTAGTAGTTGTACTGAAGTAGGATCATAGAATGGTTTGAGTTGGAAGGGACCCTAAAATTCAACCAGTTCCAACCCCCCTGCATGGGCAGGGACACCTCACACTACATCAGGTTGCTCAGAGCCCCAACCAACTTCAACTTGAATGCTTCCAGGGATGGAGCTTCCACAACTTCCCTGAACAACCTGATCCAGTGCCTCACCACCCTCGACCTAAAGAATTTGCTTCTAATCTCTAACCTAAATCTCCCCTCTTCAAGTTTAAAACCATTACCCCTTGTCCTCTCCCTACAAGCCCTTGTAAAGTAGAGATACAAGAAAGCAGAACAACCAAAATGCACCATGGTGGGTATTGTTATGGGTCATGGGGAGGTTATTAATCTTGTTAAGAATGTTAATGTTAAGAAATGTTGATGATAAGAAGCTGTCTTTTAATAGTTTGATGTGCATTATGGCTGGATAGCAAAGCTGATCAGTCCCACTATTTACAGCAGTTATAGTTGTCTCTGCATGGAAAACAAGATCATAAGGAATGACTATAGATACAATTCTTTGTTTGTAGTAGAAATCGTGTTTACAAGCAACTATTTTAGAGCAATCTTATAACAAATTTAAATTACTTCAAACAGCTTAGTATGGGACAGAAGAGCTGTCTGAAGTCTATGTTATTTCATTAACATCTTAGATGCCGTTGCTATTAAAAACCAAACCAAAACAAAAAATGAAAAACAAAAACAGAAAAAAAGGAAACAGAAGTATCACCACACTTCTGCTCTGTTGGTTCTTTCCCCATTGGTGAGAGAGCTGCCACAATAGGTACCTGCAAACCAGCAGCACTATGCTGTGGGATGGATTTAGTCTTATTAAAACAGGAGTATGTAACTGTCAGCATTCTTTAAAGCAGTTGTAAAAAATTCCTGATGGACCTGTGCATCTTAAACAACTGGGTCTCCTGCTGCCAACACTGGCACATACAACAATAAAATTGCTCAGGAGTGTAAAAGGCATTGATAGAGGAGCCTTTCAAAGGAAATACTAAAGAAAACCACCAAGAAGTCAAAAAGAAATAATCTTATGTAATAGTAGTTTGACAGAGAACATCTTTTTTTTCCAAAATGCAGTGCTAAAAGCAAGAAATAAGAGTTTTCAATTGTGTGTTTGGCTGAAATAGGTTTAGAATTTGGACTGAAGAAATAATTTCTTGTTTGATTCTCCTTGTAGTCACTGAAACAAGACCTGTATATCCTTTGTGCACTTGTAGTTCCATCAAGGAAATCTGAACTCCATCAGCAGCAGCTTTCTTTTATGGAAATGGCTACAAGACCTCAAGCCAGTTGCTCAGATCCAAAGTTCTTTCACTGTGAGGGCTGTAATGCAGATTTCCCAACCTGAGTCCAAGCAATCCACTGACTCACAGCCATGCTGGCTGAAGCAGAAGGTCTGAAGTTCTGGAGGTGGGATTTCCAAGTTGAAGGTTCCCTATCATCTCCCTTTCCTTCTCTGCAGAAGAAGCCATCTATCACTCCTCTGAGAGCAATCTTTCATTGTCTGCTATAACTGCCTCAAACAGAGCTTTTAAAATAAGAGCCTCTTTTTGTTAACCTGTGTAAATCTAAAAAGAAGCATTTTATATATTTCATATATATATGCAGTCTGCATGTAGAAGAGAGGGAGATGGAGAAGAAAAGAATAAAGGAAAGAAAGCAGGTCCAAACTTGACATCAGGGACCTTTTCTTCTCTCAGAGAATTCTATCTTCAGTCAGTCATCCTTGCTGTAAGTTTCTTTAAACTATAGCTGGATCTTCCATATTCTGAGGGACCCCTTTGTCAGAGGAACTCCTGGAGGTATAGCCCCTATTTGAAGGAACTGAGACTTGCTAGATGAGCAAAAGACTGACAGTGCATTTGATTCTTTCTTTGTTTGTAGTAGAAATCCTGGTTTACCAGCCACTATTTTTAATGAATCTTATAACAAAGTATGTGTGCTTGTACACTCCATGTTCATTTCTTTTTTCTATCAAATGTAAAAATCTAAATTTATGAATATGATAATCTGTTTATGTGTGCTTTACTGGGAATTTGATCTTTAGACTGTGTGCCCCCTTCCTGGAAGTGTTCATGGCCAGGTTGGATGAGGTGGAAAGTGTCCATGTCCAGGGCAGGAGGGTTGGAACTAAGTGATCTGTAGCATCCTTTCCAACCCAAGCTACTCTATAATTCTATGATACTCTTGACCTTAGAGATTCCAAATGTGTAGACCCATTTCACCAAATCACTTTAATTTTCTCTCTGAATATACATGTGGATCTTAGTTGTGTGCAGAAGCCTTACATGCAGTGAAGGGAACACACCTTTAGTTAGAATGAACCAGAAATCAGCCAAGGCCAGGATTGGTGAGGGAATCCATACGGGATGACCTGCTGATCCTACTAAAGTCTGTGAGACTTTTCCTATTGATGTTAATAAACCTACACTTCCAGTTATGCCCTTCGGAAGATGATCTGAACTGTTCTGGTCTAGGCATTGCATTGAATCAGTAGGTGCTAAAGGACAGATGTGGTTTTAAATAGCACTGTAATAACATCTAAATATTATGAGAAGTGTTTTATTAGTATGTAATTAATCACAGGTTGTGCTTCTTAGGTGAGCTTTTGCTCCCAAAACAATAAATCCACAAACTAAGTGCAAACCTGACTTCTGCTTGACAGCTTTCCAGCTTTCAAAACCGATAGTCACATATATTTTTCCCCCTCCCTAATTCCCCCTTCCAGTTTTTATTCTAAGTGACCACCACAAAAACTGCTACAATAGATTTCATGAAGTACAAAAATTGTATGATAGAAACTGCAGAGTTGATTATTGCTGATCCTATAGTGGCTTTCTGAATTAGCATAGATGACTTGACTAATGTGGAAATGAAAATATTTATCTTGCCACTGCTACACACTCAGATACAGATCCTGAGTAACACCCTCTTTTTCTTATTTGTCTCGGCATACTGTAAGAAAATATTGCTTGAATATTTAAGACAGGTAGGCTGTATCTCCATACTGACACTAAATTCTTAGAGCAGCAAGAATGAACAATATAGGTGACTCAGAATGGGAATAGTTTCATTGACAGATACAGACAAAAACTATTTCTCATTTACAAGCAGAAGAAATGACCTATGGTGTCTCATTTTCTTTGCAGAACTTTTTGTTTATGTTGGTAGCTCCCAGAATGGCTGATTAAGAAAAAGCTCAGAACTTGGAGCTGGTGCTGTTTGATTTTGGTAACCCATTGTTTCCCTCTATAAAGGTTTTTTTTCTGAGTATTCACAGTTACACGGGAAGCCTAAGGGGTAGATGGGTCACTAAAGACTGGGTGGTGTTATCACAGAAAGAAAGGACCACAGAGAGCTGCTTGGGGATGTGAGCCCTTCAGTAGGAAAGCTTTGCACAGACTCTGGTAACAGGGATGTAGAGATAAGTACTAATTGGTAACTTGACCACAATAAGAAATGGAGAGAGAATGGCTTCAGAACAGTGTCAACAGGAATGGACTTAGAAATGTGTGCAAAGAAATTACCTCCTGCTGCCTGCAGATAGTTTTTGGAGGCACTATCTTGGGGTTTGAAGATAGCTGTGCAGGCCAGATCGGGTTACACCTATCACATGGCCAACATTTGACTGAACGGTGTTATTTCACAACAGAACCACTTGGGTCAAGTCTGTCAGAGGCAGAAGCCAGAGCTAAGTCAGGCTTTGAACACGCTGTATTTGCTGCATCTTCAAATTGTCAACTTTCTGACTGTAAGGGGTGTGGTAGACTGGGTTATGGGGGATTTTCCCAGAAGAAAGGCTCAGTGAACCCAGGCTCTCAAATGAAAGTACATCTCCTGTGTATATTCCTCTCCAGCTGGCAAATGGATGCATTTTAACAGCTTCCCCACCCTCATCTATTGAGCTCTAAAGCACAAATGACATGGTCTTCAATGCCATAAACGATGCCTGAGTTCCCAGAATGCTTTTCAGGTCTCTAAATAGTCTTTCTTTAAATGTCTTGTTAAAGAACAGACATGTCTTTTCCAGGGATTGAAAGGTCTGCGGGGAGAACCACCTGGAGCAGTACTTGGCTTCTGCAGAGTCAGGTGGACATCAGCAAGAACTGAACTGGGCTCAAGGCTATCAGACACCTTCCTTCTTATTGCTTCAGAAGCTGTCACTCACACCAAAAGTGTTACAGCATAAAACCCATGAAAAAGTATCTACTGCTAGTTGTCTATCATCTGCTTATTCAATTTGCTAGCATTTAAAGATCAAGGGCTTATTTTTTACATGTGGGTTCTGATTCCTGGTATGATTAGCTGTGTGTGTAACAACAAATAGGAAGACATTTATCTAATAGAAAGTGTTAAAAGGATTGTTTTTTGTCAGCCAAATGTAATATTTTCTCCCCCAAACCGAGTAAAACTTCATTAAAAATTAAGAAAGTTCATATGTTCTGATTCTTTTTTTTTTTCCTTTAAACCAACCTCTTCAGTGTTTGTCTTATTTTCTCATCAGCCTTATGGCATTCTCTCTTTTTCTTTCTTCTGTGGCAGTTTTAGAGTCTGTTTCAAAATGGAGGATCTTTAAAAAAACTGAACGCTTGTGACATTTCTGACAAGATGAATTCACATTTCTGTGTCAGTGTTGACACCAGTTTCTCCAGTATCCTGCTTCTCTCACACAACAGCAAGGGTTTTGTTTGTTTGTTTGTTTTACTTATATATTAAGGCCTCCTCCAACCTGTACACATGTATATGCACTGGTGCTCACCACACCAAGGGGTAGGTGACAGAAACAACAATGCACCCTCAGTCTTTGACAGTTTATTTCTTCACCATCACTACCAGTTTCCCAGAAGGACAAACTGCTTTGCTGCAGCTCCACTGAAGGGTTAAATTAACATGTGCTTCCAGATACAGAACTCTCCCTGAGGGGAAAACATGTACAAAAATGAAACAACACAAATATCCATTATTGTAAAATTCTCAAAGGCAGATGCGTACACAAAATAACTCCTTGTTCTCTACTAACATTGGACAGCTCTGGAATCTCTCCAAGCACAACACTTAGATGAAGGAAGCATTTTAAAATAAGAATTAAATGCAATTAAATATGAATGGGTATTTTGGAGAGGTACTATGCTTTGCACTCCATGCCCCTTTGCCTGCTCCTGTTAGAATAAATACACACTTCAGGTGACAGCCTGCTGGAGACGCTGCCAAGTAAGGACACCAAACTTCCTCCCATAGCCTGTAAAGAATTGTTTCTGTAAATTTGGTGATGTCTTTTTGACTTTCTGGAGGGCAAGCCCCATGAAGAGAGACTGAGAGAATTGGGATTCTTGAGTCTGACAAAGAGGAAAGTGATGGGAGACCTTATCCCTGTCTGCAACTACCTGGAAGGAGGTTATAGTGAGGTGGGGTTTGGTCTTTTGTTACAAATAACAAGTGATAGGGCAAGAGAAAAAGGGCTCAAGCTGTGCCAGGGGAGGTTTAGGTTGGATATTAGGAAGAATTACTTTACTGAGAGAGTATCTTGGTGTTGGAACAGGCTGGTGGAGGTGGTGGACTCACCATCCCTGGAAGTATTAAGAAAACATGTAGATGAGGCACTTCAGGACATGCTCTAGCTGGATGGTGATTTTTATTCTTTTAATTTTTTTTTTGAGGGGGAGATGTGAAGATGAAGAGATTTTAGAGATCTTTTTCAAGTGTGACAGTCCTGTGATTAACCACTGTTTACAGCAGCCAATGCAATGATAGGTCCTTTGTCGAATAGTGATCCTTTTAAACGGGTCAGCACAGGGCTTTTTTATCTGAACCTCAGGTGAAAAGCAGTCCCCCAGGAAGGGAATCTACAAAAACAGCCCAAAATTTCTTAAGCTTAGTTTTGAATAAAATAAATAAATAAATAAATCTTACTTTGGAAATTACCATACCAAAGAATCTGATTAAAAAATGGCATATGTGTTCAAATAAAGACATAATAATTTAAGTTTTGGTATCTTGGTAGTCCCTTTTTGTCTGTTTGAACAAATGTAGGAGCACATATATATGTGTCAGCCTGAGCCTTTACCTACCTGCACCCCCCTAGATGATCAGAGTTGATTGAGATGAGGAGCTCAACCATGGATCCATGCAGGACTTTCCAGCCTTATGTTTTCCTCAAGCACAGGCAGCTGGCCCCAGATTTTTGATGCAGCTCAATCCAGCACTGGCAAAATCAGGACCATACATGCAGATCACCTTCGTTTGCCTGACCCTGTGCAAAAAATCTGCTATCAGTTCAGTCAGCTGTTTCTCACTGCCACACAGGGTATCTTTAACACGAATGCCGTTTTCTTTCCACAAACCTTCCTAGGGTCAGCTCTCTTCAGGAAGTTTGTGTAGCCAAGCTAATAGAAAGGTTCAGAGCTTTTCATGCCTGAATAAGGAAAGCCAGAGCAAAACAGAACAATTAGACATCTCTGTAATGAAGAATTTTCCCCTTTCTTTACTTCACTGGACCCAAGATTCATAGTTCAAGCTTCATTTATTTTATGCCCTCATTGTGGTCCCTTGCTGAGTCCCTAAACCCTCCTTTAGACACTAATGATAATCAGTCCTCACACCCGCTACTTGAAAGTTAAAGAAATATTGAGAAAACCGAAATTAAACCACACAACTTTCAGTGCAGTGTCTCACTGTCCCAACTTGTCTTTCCTATTTTTGAGGCAAGGAAGGTCCCAAACTTCTTTGAGGTCATCCACAGGAGGCAGCACACTCAGGTGACACTCCCAGAAGGTTTGATCCTTTCCCCACTCAAGTGAGCTGAAAAATTTCCATCAGATTTAAAGGTGCAAGCTCCACTTTTTAGGGCCAGGTTGTGTTTTGTGTCACATAGGTGGCTGACTCTTTCTGACTGAAGAACAAACCCCTGTCTGGGAGGAAAGGATGGATTTGGGACCAAGTGGCAGAGAACAGAGTGCTCGTGTGTCTACCCATCTCATGGCTTTCACAGGTAGCTTGAGGACACAGCAGTAACTAGTTCTTGGATAGGTTGTCAAGAAGGTCCAGCTGTGTTGCAATGATGTAGTATCACACTAACACCCACTATACAAATGGGAATGGTGTGCAGAGCCCTGTGTGCTCCTGCCACAGCCTCTGCCCAGACCCAGGGATGCACTGCCAGGTTTCTCTGTTCAGGCAGTGGACCACATATTAAAAGCAGCTCACTTATACTTCACCTAAACAGAGCATGGGTTGCTCTGATTTTGAAAACTATGCATAGCAGAACATGGTTTAGAAGCAGGACCATGTTTTTGTCTATTCTACAAGGAAGAATTAAAAAAAAAAAAAAGTTGTGCAACACAATCTCTCCCTTTAAAATATATCACCTGAACCTGCAGCAATAATTATAGAATCATAGAATGGTTTGGGTTAGAAGTGACCTTAAAATTCATCTAGTTCCACTCCCCCTGCCATGGGCAGGGACACCTCCCACTAGATCTGGTCACTCAAAACCCTATTTAGCCTGGTCTTGAGCTCCTCCAGGGATGGAGCATCCACAACTTCCCTCTGCAGCCTGTTCCAGTGTCTTACCACACTCACTAAATAAGTTCTTCCTAATATGTAATCTAAACCCTCTTTCAGTTTGAAAACATTCCCCCTCATCCTGTCACAACATGCCCTTGTCAAAAACCCCTCAGTGGCTTTTTTTGCACCCTTCAGGTGCTGAAACATTACTAAAAGTTCTCCCCTTTATATGAGACTCTCTCCCTGGAGACTTTTTAGTGGTAATAATGAACCACTAGAATAATTTGACATCTTATGAAGTGTACTTAATTGTGGATTCTTGCAGTGTGTGCAAAGGCAATCTGGATGCCATGGCCATAACTGTTTCACCTCTTGCTGGCTCATTGCTGAACTTCTTGCTGATGTAGTTACAAAGGCATAGTACTTGGTTCCCTCACTGCTATTATTTAAAAGCATGGTAGCTTTGTTATATTTATTTCAATAAATATTTTTAAAATGTCGTCTAATGAAGTTACTGAATTATAAACAGGAGCAAGAGAATAAACCTCACCAGGAATGAAGATGCTAAAGGCAAAGCACAGCTTTGCTGAGCTCAGGGACAAAACTCCCTTGACAAGCCCCTAAACCCAAACTCCCAGAACTCAGCACTTCACTTAAGAACTTCACTCAGAACTTCACTTAAATTACATACAGCTGTAATTCTTGTTCTGTTAGGCACCAACAATGTGGTACAAGAATAAGGAAGAAACTTACCTACATGATAAAAACTTTTTAATATAATTCATTTTTTGGAACCTTTATTCCAAAAAACCCCAAACAAACTCTCAAAGTTGATACAAAACATCTTTACTTTAAGGATTATAACACAGTCTCACAATCAGGTTATCTAATGCAATAGACTATTACAGATATGTCACAGTTTCAAATCACAGTGCCAAGCAGCAATACGAAAAGCATGGACATGAAAGCTCTAAATGAAGACCCAGTTGGTGGCCTTACATTCATCAGCAGGTGAGCAGATGGGTTCAGTTGGCACTATTTTCTCCACTGGTAGTATAAAATGAAAAAGGCACTCCCTTCAGTCAGTGGTTTGCATATCCCAGGAGTCCCATATTAATCTCCGTGTCACAGTCTGCATGCAAAAAATGTGGTTCCATGGAGAGGAAGAAGTTAAAAAGTCAATATATTTTATGGCCCTACAAGGAGCTGACAGACGAATCCTGTCCTTTCCAGAGGCACTCAGTGAGGCTGCACATAAGGGAAACTGGATTTTTTTGCTGGGTCTAGGGGCTCCCATTATTATCATATTTATCATTAGCAGCATGAGCACACGTGGCACAGCAGTACTTCATCAATATTCATGTTTTATGTGTTGGTGACTTGCAATCACCAAGCTCAAAGCCACCACCCCACAGTTTCAAAGACAGACTGCCATGGTGTTGGGAGTCACCCTGGTCTGCAGATGCCCTGTGGAGGTATCAGCTGCTCAGATGAAAGGGAAGATGGGATCTGGGAGATAAGTCATGCAAGATTCAGAATGAAGAGAACTTGCAGAAAAGGATTCAAAACAGTTGATTCAAGCAGACATAAACGAATGGTATTACTTCAATCCCAGACATTGTTTTTTATCCTGTCCCTTCAAGGCACTTTACTCAAGAAGTCACTATCGTGATCCAAATTTTCCTGAAGCAGAAGAGCTCCCACATCCTCAGAGTTCACCCTCTCCTTCCTTGGGGCCCTGCCTTGCTCCAGGGGTGGCTCAGTCTGTTTCCTCTGTCCTTGAACAAGACACTGCACCAAGAAGAAGGTGAGCAGGAAGGCTGTCTTCCTGCTGCCCACCTGCACCCATAACGCACAAAGAAAAATAAATGGCACGGAAATGAAGAGCTATGGTTTCATCAATCATGTGGCATCGTTGCTGTTTTCAGAAATTGGACCTTTCTGAACTCATCTGAGGACTCTTGAGATGCAAAACCAATGACTTCATTTGTCACCCCACAAATGCTTCCCTCCTGTGGAGCTGGTGGATGATGTAAATCTTTGTGTGATGAGACACCAGCTTTGAAGGAAGAAAAGACTACTGGCAGTGATAGGAACTCAGAGCAGATATAAGTCACCTTTCCAGGAGAGTTCAGCTCTGATTAAAACAGTTAAAAAATGTGCTTCTCCCAGGAATTCCCCCTGTAAAATTCCCTGTTAGATTTTCCAGACTAGATCATCAAATGACATACCAGAGAGGAAATACAACTACAATTTTGAGCATTGAAGCAATTAAAAAAATGAAAGATTTTTTTGAGTGTTAATGGTAAAACCATAAACTTTTGCTGCTAAGTTAAAAAGAGCACTGATTCATGTAATGATATTAAAAATTCTACAGCCTATGTCGTGTAAGACATCAATACAAATGATACAGCAAGTCCCTTCTGCCTTAAGTGTCATTGTTGATGAGAGTAAAGTAGATCAGGGACAACTAAAGCAAGACTAGGTGATGAAAATGGATGGGGTTTTATAATTTTATTTTTTTTAAAAATCACAACTTAAAGATGGATCATTGCTTATTAAAAAAAAGGAAAAAAATCACAAAACAAAACAAGTGTGTCTCTGTATTCTTAAGCAGGTAGCATAGTGAAAAAGTTCTATTTTGAAAATATGTTGGTGCTTCTTAGATGTCATTATCTCAGCAGGAAGTCATAAAAAATGGGTTTCTGCGGTTGGGATCAGACCAAATTTGTTCTGTTTTGAAAAAAAAAAAAAGTTTCAAATAAGAGAAAAATCTTTTTGGCTCTCCAGTGTCAAAGAGCCAAAATATTTTCTTCAAACATGTCTTGGTGTTGTCTTTGGAAGCTTCTGTGTCACTAATAAGAATGTCACACTTGAAGAAGTATTGGACTGTTTTGTAACCTACTGTATGAATTCTGGTGCCCAGCCACAGGTTAAATGCACACAGTGAAATTCTCTTTCCTCTCACTGCCAGTTCTACCACTTACTACACTGAAGTCCACAAAAAGACAATATGACTCAGAATATGTAGGCTGTGGTTAAGCAGAGAAAGTTCATTCGAATTGATTTTCTTTCAGGCATCCCTGATATCCCCTGTTTCAGTTGCTCACCTACTGTACAGTTGAGTGCACACTTAAAGGAAGTTGCAAAGCAATGCAGCCTGTCTGGGACATGAAGGAATGTAGAGCAGGATAATCACAACATCATCAACCCAATTCTCCAAGGTAGCTGGCCAATAATGCTGTTCTAATTGAATAACTTATCCACAGCTATTTCCCTCGGGAAAGCCTACGGCTTAGGCTCTCTGTGTAGGCAGATGGTGCAGCATACACAATGAAACCTGTAATTTCCTCTCACTACTGGGCATGTTAACAGTGAGCTGTTTTCCCAGTTCTGCTAGCCCCTTAATATTTTATTTTAACTGTTTTCTTCAAGTTATTATGCGCCACGCAGCATAGAATGGCGAAATCTGTAATACATTACATATTTATTTTACAGCTAGCTCACTAAGCTGCCTCCTGCTCATTAAGGCTTCTGCTTTGCTAATCAACAATTGTATCTGTCATCATCAGGTATATGCTGAAACGAAACTGTCATAATTAAAAACAAAGGTGCACGAGTCATCGGAGCCCTGAATTACTAACTAGCAGCAAAGCATAGCAAATAGGCTGCAAGCAAATTGCAAATCCGTGGGGCTGCTTTATTTTTTTTTTTTTAAAGCATGCATTAGAGAGCATGTGCCAAGCATATTCCTGACTGTGCTGAGAGTGCTGTCCTGGTCTTGCACTCTGAACTACACATTTTAGCAATCTGCTGCCATCCCCTTGCCCTTCAGTGGTGGAACAGCAGCGTAATCCTCAGCAGCTGAAAGGCAAATGCAGCCTGGGAGGGCAAGGCAGCAGAGACAGCCCATCAACAGCCTAACAACATGACAGATGACAGACCCAGAGGCAAATCCAGGCCTGCCAGTGGATCAGCCTGTAGAGCCTGCCAACGAGCCAGATGCAGCTACTGAAAAGATATCATCCCTAGCTTAGCATCTGGGTCTTGCTGTGGCCAACCATACTTCATGTGCTCCATGTCCTTACTGCTGACCCCAACTGCTGGGAGAGGCTGGAACAATGAGGAAGAGCTTGACTGCATCAACACTACTGCATTTAAATTTTGGTAGCACAAACATTGTGACTATAAAAAATGTCAATCTGTGTACTGTATAATTATCACTTTTGCGTTTATTTTAGGCTTTCTGGCAGTGTGTATACATTGCTTTCCCTCTCCCGCTGTCTCTGAAAAAAGACAGCTCAGGGATTCATTCTTTGTTTGCCTTTATGCCCCAGAAATACATGTTTAGCTGCTTCACCATCTTGTAGAAGTAGCACTACACTGCAAATCTATGTGTAATTAAACCTCAGCATAAAGATCCACCAGTCCTTGTCCCTGAAATGGTACAATTCCTCCTAATTCACAAGTATTTTCAGAGCCTGGCTTGTAGTATTAGACATGAAATAAATCTTTGTCAAGCGACTGGTGTGACAATTAAAGTGAAAACTAATGATGTGCTATCATGGAAAAGGTAATTGCACCCATTGTCAGGCACTTCCCAGGTCAGGATACATGCACAGTTTTTCAAAAGTGACATTCATTCGTTCACCCTGGCATCCTTGTCTGACTGTAGAAGAGTATTAATGAAGTCGGCATCTTTCCTTTTACAGAAGTTAGGGACATTCTTTTTGGATTATCCTACCCCCCTCGAACTTCACTACTGCTTTTCTGCATACTCGTAATTGGCTCAGTCAGTCAAGCAAAATGTAAATGCAGATACTCAAAAATGCCCTGTTGAGGACAGGGTGGGAAAGAGGAAGATATTGTTCTCTTCCTTTCTTATATAGACAAGTGACTAAGAAATACCTTAAGCAAATGTTTATAACAGTGTTCTTCATAAAAAGGGAAGCGTAGAAAATCACTGATCTGCAATGGAAATGTCTGTAGTCTCATCAAAGTCTGTGTTCATTTATAGAAGTGAAATCCTGTGGTCCCTGTAGGTTCAAGGTAGGATTAATCTCACCTCAGCCATCTAAGTCACACTAGGGTCCCTTTTAAATCAATGGAAAAAGATAGGCACCTTCAGAAGGCAATTCATCTCGTCCTAATGTAGGCATCAGAAGAATTCATCTGAAATGAATCCTTCTGTGAAGGTACCTGTGTCTTTCTATTAATTATAAAGGAAGCCTATGGAGACTGGCTTTGAATTAGGTTCCTATTTTCTACTTTTGGAAGATCAGGTGAGATTTATCCCCCTCTTGGTGTTTCTTTGGCTAAAGAGAAATGTGTACACAAAACAATGGGAAATTAAAAGAGCACAGGCTTTCATTTTAAATTCATATATATTCCTATAATTAAGAAAGGATTACCAAATAAGCTGAACCTTAAAGCTACTTTTCTGTGTTTAACACTGTAAAGCTGGAAATAGCACAATTATCCATATATAGCCTTTGAGACATTTGCAGTGGGAATATCCAGTTCTTTTAGTGAATCATGCAAAGCTGGAAGATCACTCGACACTGATTCCCTCTTCTTTCCATTAATTTATTCAGACAGATAAGAAGATCCCAGCTGTATAAAGGCAGCCTGCACAGAGGACTTGGGTTATTCTGATGTAATTCTTGTGGTTACTACAGGGGTGCTGAGAAAATGTGGTATTGAAAGGGACACTGGGTACATTTCAAATCATACAATCACAGCTATTTTCGGGGGGACACTTATGTGATCACTTCTGGTGAAGGTATGGTCCAGCTCCAACTAAAGGTGCTTGATGACCCTGTGGATAGTATAATGAAATAAATTTTTTTTTCTCCCAGTAAAATCTTGTTATTTTTTCTACATCTTGATGGATGAACACAGTATAAACCAATTTTTCAAAAAGTGTTAAAAATCTGAAAACCACCAAAACATCCCATTTTAAATTTTTTCCAAAATAAAGTTTTTTAAAAACCCCAAAATGTATTATATTTTTTTAAACTATGCAGAGAAATACTAACTCTTCTGAAGAAATTAATCATTCAATGATGGGATTTTATTTTCTTTTGCTTTTATCTAACTGAATACTCTGTGTGAAAAATCACTTTAGAGGTCAGCCTAAAACAAACGCAGAACTGCCAGAAAAGTGAAAAATTGGTTATTCACATAGCAGTACTATGGGGTCAGTACTTCATCTATTGTTCTGCTTTTGCTGTGTAATAAAGACAGTTAAAAAGTGATGCTGTTGCTCCTCAGAAGAGGTAGAGTATAGCGATGTAAGGTTTCCCACAGCATCCTGTTGTTTCTCTGGGGTCACCAATAGAAAGGAAACGGGGTCACCAACACAAAGGAAACAGGGTCACCAGCACGTTTATACCCACAGTGGGCTCTGAAGAGAAACAAGTGTGGCAGCTCATTTCACTTATGCTGCTATTGGTGTTTTCTGTGTAGCATGTACTGTACTACATCAACTGAATTAATATCAGAAAATCTAATAGCCTCCAATTTGATGCAAGCTGCAAGAGGAATTACTTTTTTAATCTATTATACAGTCATTTGTATCAACCAAAACTTTTATTGACACCTTTTACAGAGGTGTTTTTCTGCTGCATAGACAAACAGAAGCAGATACATGCAGCACTTTCAATGAGTTCTTATTTATTGGACAAAATGGATCTTTTTTATTATACATAGGTATTTTGAATATATAGAACCTTAACAACAGAGGCAAGAAACTAAGCCATCTGTTGCCTTAAAGTATGGAGGGGATGTGGAAATTTTTTAATGGAAAACAATACTGTCAAAACCTGCAACTTCTTCCATGGGTCAGTCTCTTGTTTTCATTAATGCAAGACCAGATGCAGATGGTAGGAACTTCTCCAGGTAGTTTATTAAAACATAACTTTCAATATTAATGGCAGGAAGCAAGGTTCTTTTTATGGGTGCTTTCATCAATACATTAGGTCTAAAAAAGCTCCATTTGTATTGAAGCAAAACTTGCAGGGTCTTGGCTTACTTCAGATCCTAAAGCAGGGGACACACACTGACATCCCTTTCTCCCATTTTATCTCATCTTAAGGGTAGGAAACCAATAAGCAGAAAACAGCTTTTCCAAGGGCACAGGAAGGCAGATCCACAGCAAGGCCTGTTCCATTTCCTAGAGAGATTAATAGGGGGCCTTTTATTGACTGTGGTTGAGACTGAGGGCAGCAATAAAGACTCTTGGCTCACAATTCTGTACTCAAACCTACTCTAGTAAAACATGTTTGTAAAATAGTTCCCTGCTGATCACCTGAGACAACACTGTGACTGGTATCTCCATCCATTAGTAGGAGACTACTATCAAAGTCAAAATAGTGAAACCATAATTTCCTGTAGAAAATAAGCACATTGTCTGCAAAAAGAATAATTGCTTACAGCTGGATGGTTCAACAAAATAATGATGATTTCCTGCAAATGCCATAGGATTTATTTAGGTGAGCTGAAGGAGAGAAGATGGGATCCAAATCATTCCTAACTTTGCTTCACTACTGGTGCTGTTCTTATACTGGCATAGTGTGAAGCAGATGAAAGGGTCCTCTGAGTTAATGTGGGATCACCCCAGATCCATAAACAGAAGCAGGCAATCATAATAAAGAAAAAGCCTCATGCCTTGATCCTCCTCCTCTGAAAAAAAAAAAAAAAATTGGAACAAGAACAAATCTGTCTCTGACCTGTTTTATCTCCTCTGTCTAATATTCTTTCCCAGATTTCTAATATAAGTATGTAGTAAATATTACACATTCTGACTTTACCTGCTGTCATGCTTCTTTGATCACGGTATTCAACACAGTGCAATATGACAGAATGCAATCTCCATAACAGAATGCAATCAGATCAACTGATTTAGTATCTTCCTAATTTTTATCTAAATAGTTTGATACAAGAAAAAGAGCATAAGCTGTTCACAGGAAAACATAAGTCTTTGGGAGAAAGCACTTATATTTATTTATGTAGAGGAATATATGTACATATATAAACAAATTTGGAATAAACAGAGGAGAAAAATACTGACAGGAAATGGAGCAAATGAGTTATAAACTCTAAGCATAGGAAAAATAAATCATGTAAGTAAATGCTGCAGTAAAACCCTGTTTTATAAGCAGTTGTGACCTGTTTGAGGGGGAAATGCAAAAGCCTGCCAAAAGCATATCACATCCATCTGTCCAGTTTAGAATATTAGTTGGGCTTTTACTTGGACAATTCTCAGCCCCATCCTGTTAATACTTACACATATTAATAGCCTCATTCCTGAACATATTTCAAAATTGTCAACTCAACGAGACTGGAAGGATGTGTAAGTAAGATGATGTGCAGGGCCAAACATGTGCATAGGCCCATGCAGGACTAAGCTGAAAAATAGTAATGTTTGGTCATCATGGTGGTGCTAGCCCAAATTTTTGGAGCTATGGCTCAAGTTTCTATATTGATCTAGATTCCCATGACCTTAAGAGCATCATTAAAACAGGTATTTCTGTAGTTTTATTCAGCAGTGTAGCTCTGCAAACTTCTGCAGGACTGGTGCTTGTATTTCTTTTTCATTCTACATGCAGAAATCCTAAATTTTCAGGTGTCACCCGGTTTAATCGCCGGGCCAGTGTTAAACCATCTACAAGAAACTCAGAAAAATCACCTTTATCCTGGCCCAAACCAGGACATCAGGGAAAGGTGCAGAGAATTGGATTTTGCTCCCTAACCTAATAATAACAATTTGCATAAAATAAGTGTTCTTTGAAGAAGGCTTGGAACCTCACCATGGCAAGTTGATTTCTCCAGACCCTTAGTGACATATTCTCTAATCTTTGCTGTCACTATCCTATTAATATCTTAAGTTCTCTGCACAGCCTGAAGCCTGGTACATTCATCTAGGGAGTTCAACAGAACTCTGACTCCAGCATCTGGAGATTTTGAACTAGAGGAGAACTACACAAATTTAAAAAAGAACAAGTGCTGTAGCTATAGTTTTAAAAATCCTGGATAGTTGTGGGGTTTGTAGTACACCTTTCTCCTCAGCATTTTTCCGGGGGGCAGCTTAAGTGTCTGTATGTGCTCACCTGTGATGGATGCATGCTGGATGTTCTGGTTATCCTGTCTGAGATCCTTATTTCTCTCCAGGCATCCCAGTGAGAAATGAGGCATTCTGCACTCCCAGGTACTAGTGCTGTGGAGTGCATAGGACATGGGGCTGGGATCTCTAGTGCATCTGTGTCTCATCTCTGTGTGTATATTGGAATAAATACTATTTTTCCAGCTCAGAGAGTTGTAAAGATCAATCAGCTGTTCAGATAAGAGTATGATAAAGCTTTATAAATACTTAAGCAAAGATAAAACATGTTATTGAGTCATTTAGGGCCTCGCCCAGAGGCTGTTCCGGGGAAAAAGCAGTATTTCTCTGCAATGGGCAATTTGCCTGTTACAAAAGAAAAAAAGGCTCCTTCAGCCTCAGAAATCACAACCACAGTCTTCTGATACTCAAATATTAACAGTCAAGCAAGGATTTTATTTATTCTCCACAATATTTCTACCTACTAAGAGCAATATCAGATAGCTTTAAAAGATTGCAGTAAAACCTAGACATATGCTTTATTTGGGAGCCTTTATTTTCTTGGCAAGTATTGCATGTATAGATATTTAGATACTTGTCCACTACTGGACTATTTAGATACTTGTCCACTATCTATATTCAGCCTTTCTTACCAATTTTCCAGCAAATAATGTAACCAAAAGTATTTAAAACAGTTTTAAAGAAAATCCTTATCCGACACAATTAATTTTTTGTCTGTGACTACTTAAAATAGCGTTATAGTTCACAAGCCTTCTGGGTCAGTCTAAACTAAGATTGTGACCAAAATGCATGGATTTTCTGCTTTGACTGGAAACCAGGCAAAACCTTCCAGCTTTCTTTCGAATTTCCACATTTCTTTGTATATGGAAGGTGACAAAGAACAAAGTATCTGTGATCTGAAAAGCAAATCCAGCTCAACTTGGTATGATTTTAGTCATAACCTACTGACTTCCAGGAGTTATAGCACAGATATTTGCAAAATTCCTACCAGGAATTGCCAGGAAGGTTAGACTACATCTAACAAATACATGAAGCACAGAAGTAACTTATTACAGGTGAAAAAAGAGGTTATTTCTGCCTTCTTTTCTTTCCTAACAAGGATTTTCAGCATCCTTTTGACTTTAGGCAGCTATTGAGATAAGGATGTGTTATCTTATCTTTGGAAAGAAAAAAGTAAAATTAAAGCCAGAGCAGCAATGTATGAACCAGGGTTTTCTTCTGAAAGCCTGCTTTATTTTTCATTGAAACTGTTAGTAAATTGACTATACATACGATGAGTTTAAACAATCTGACTGAAAACAGGCCATGCCATCCCACTGTGCCCACTCATATTTTTTTTCAAATTCTAGGCTTTTGTGACTGCACAATATTTACAATGTTTACAATGGCAAACAATGCACACTGTGAAGATTCTCACCCAGATACTGTCATATCCACAGAGTGTCACATCCACATAGTGTCACACCACCTTTAGGCTGACCTCTGGGTGAGATTTTGTTTGAGAGTCTGTCTCAGATCATCCCCCTGTTGCTTAGCTCTGTGTCTCTGAATACAGTCATGGGAATTCACAACAAAGCACAGTAGATGCTCTCTGCCACAACTGTCTCCACATTCCTGCTTTTGCAATTAGCACAAATGGAAGTTCAGGTCTGTCTGCATAAGCTGTATAGGTGAGCCAGCTGAGTCTTCAATATCCTAATAAAGTTTAGCAGTAGGAAGGCAGCAGTAAAAGATCACGCTAAAGAACAAAATCTGTAAACCCTTGGTTTTTTTCCCTTATGCATGGAAAAAGGATCACAATTACTTTACTGAATTACCTTTCAAGGAGTAAATGCACTAACATACAAAAATACAAAAATTGCTTTTAACTGAAGAACCAGCACACTTTTCTTCCTGCCAAGCGATAGGCACAAGCAAATACCCTTCATGGCTCGAGAGCCAAAATAATACAAATTGTCTTTCTGTTGGGATTTAGTGGCAAGGTTTTGGTAGCAGGGGGGCTGCAAGGTTGGCTTCTGTGAGAAGCTGGCAGAAGCTTCCCCTATATCTGATGGAGCCAATACCAACTGGCTCCTAGTGGGGCCCACCACTGGCTAAGGATGAACCCATCTGCAACAATGGTAGCAGCTCTGGGTTAACATAGTTGAGGGGGCAAAAAAAGTGCAATTGCATCCAGGAGAGAGAAGTGTGAGTATGTGAGAGATACAACTCTGCAAACACCAAGGTCAGTGAAGAAAGAGGGGGAAGAGGTGCTCCAGAAGCTGGAGTAGCAATTCCTCTGCAGCCTGTGGTGAGGACCATGGTGAGGCAGGATGTCACCCTGCAACCCACAGAGGTTAAAGGTGGAGCTGATATCCACCTGTAGTCTGTGGAGGAACCTACACCAGAGCAGGCAGATGCACCCCATGGGAAGCCCATGCTGGACTAGGATCCTGGTAGGAGGATGGAAAGAGGAGGCCATGGAAAGAGAAGGCCAGGCTGGAGCAGGTTTTCTGGCAGGATTTTTCACTCTCTGAGGGACAAAGAGCAGTCTGTTCCTAAAGAACTGCACCCCATGGAAGAGACTGATACTGGAACAGTTTGTGAAGAACTGCTTCCTGTGGGAAGGATGCACGTCAGAGAAGTTCATATAGGACCATGTGCCTTGGAAGGGACCCCATGCTGGAGCAGGGGAAGGGTGTGAGAGGATTCCCTCCCCTGAGGAGGAAAGTGGCAGAGATGTGTGATGAACAGACCACAATCCCTATTCCCTGTCCCTCTGAAGCCTTGGCAGGGTGGAGGTACAGAAACTGTGAGAAAAGTTGAGCCTGAGTAAAAGACAGGGGTAAGGGCAAGATGTTTTAAGATTTAGTTTTTATTTTCTCACTATCCTACTCTGATTTGATTGGTAATAAATTATTTCTTTTCCCAAGTCTGTTTTGCCCATGAAGATTATTGGTGAGGGATCTTTCCCTGTCCTTATCTCAACCCATGAGCTTTTTATTATATTTTGTCTCCCCTGTCCAGCTGAGGAGGGGAGTGATAGAGTGGTTTGGGGTGCAGCTGGCATCAAGCCAGGCTTAACGCACCACACTCTTTTTATCTTTTTTGCTTTCTGCAAGACTCCACATGTTGCCATTACTTTTCTAATTTACTATAAACACCCAAAGGAAGCAAAGTCACCACTCTTGCTTGCATTTTCACAATAAACTGATGACTTGGCAGATCTTAGTGGCTACTGAGACCTCTCCAAAGACACTGCTACACACAAATGGCTGGGTACTCATAACTCTGAAAAACACTTAGGAACTTGGGTAGTTTGGTTTCCAGTATCATGATACTGAATATTTAACAGATACTCATGATTATTGCTCTCATATGAAGATGAGTGCCTGTGCAACAGTCTTCAAATATCAGGCAGAAACTTCAAGTACTCTTTTTTTTTTTTTTTTTTTTCCTCTACTTCTCCAATCGACTGTTACTTTATGTGTCTTCAGTGTGTACACAAGGGGAAACCAGTGATGCATGGAGGAAAACAGGCCTGAGTATGGTCAGATAAAAATTACATTATGAAAACAGTGGTTTTGTTCTTCTTCCAGCAAAATTAAAACTCACACCTGAGAGAGGCTTGTCATTAAGAATCTAGTAATGCTGTCTTTCCAGTACACCACCTCCAGGAGGCTTAAAAGAATCAGACATCTGGAGCTGTGATGAATCACCTTGGATGTTTTTTTTTCATGCAATCCTAATATTCAGCTCAGTGGAGCAGGATTTTTCCTGCCCCAGGCATGATGGCCTCTTCCTTGTGCTTCAGATTAAGGGGCTGTTGAAAATGATGGAGAGTAGAGTACTGAGTAACAGGGAGAAAGTACCAGAAACTTAATTACTGAAAGGTCAAATGAGCTTCTCTTTATCTTCAAACTATTTTTTAACTCTATGAGAGATTGAATTTGTCCCTAAAAAAACCCAACAGAGTAGCAGGAGACCTACCTAACTCACAGGGCTGTTCTGAGGATAAATGCATTACAGCCTGTAAGGCACCCAGCAGCTGTGATGCTGACAACCACAGAAGATAGATAGATAGATAGATAGATAGATAGACAGACAGACAGACAGACAGACAGACTTTTTAAGTCTTAAATGCCTAATTTCATTCAAGTGATAGTTCTACACCTCAGTTACATGGACACCATGGGGAGGAACATGTAGGCTCCTTAACCTTAATGGCACCTAGTCACAGACAGTTTTCCCTATCTTGAGTATTATTTCCCCTGCAATACCTCCCTGGTCTACTACTCTTTTTTTCTATTTTTTTTTTTCTTTTTCATTTTGAACACCTCCCTACTGTAATATTCAGGTAACTGTAGGACATTTACGAGTTTCAGATAAGACACATGATGTGAGCTACAAGGAGTTTTTTGCCCATACACAAAAGAAAGATAAGCACTTTTCTTCAGAGACTTTAGCACTGAAAAAGATAAGGCACAAACAAACTGAACTGAGCTGCATCTATTACATGAACAGACCAGGATCCCTCTGCTGAAGCTGGACATGGCTGGGGAGAGCCACTTTGGGCCTGGAAGACTGAGGTGTATTACTATAGCTCAAACAACAAAAGGATAAACAAACATGCAGGTTTGCCCTCAGAGATCAGGGGAAAAAAATCAAGCTGTGATGGGGTAGGAAAGAGCAAAAAGGGTTTATTTGCCACATACTGATAACTGAAAGTTTTAATGGCACATTTTTCCTCCCATGGAGTAGTTGGTACTACAAGAAAAGGGATGGTGTTAAAAACACCCTGAAGTCTCGCTGACGCCTTTTGCAGAAGATGAATGCAATTTTTAACTGCAGCTTTATTGTCTGAGGGAAAAATGACTGCTATGAAGGGATTTAAAACTGCAAATTCTTTAGTGTAGTCAGACATACTTTTGAAAAATGAAGTCCTCTCCCGCTCAGGGGATTAGTTTAACTTTTATAACATTCATTTTTGTAATTCTTTACTACTTCTTCATCTTGTGTTTGCTTTATGAGGTTATTATTTTTATATATATATTGGTAGTGTCTTAAGAAGGCTCAGAGAGACAGGTGTTTAAAGTTCTAGGTGCAATAAAGAGGAACAACATTTATTAGTAAAGAAGAAAAGTGGCATAAATAGGACTTGCCTTTTGTTGCTCCAATACCCAGTTCAGTTCCCACTACTGTAGTTGGCAATGCTACTTGGAAAGGGGATGCTTTAGGTCCTTAGGTAAGGAAACACTGATGGCAGCAGTATGGCTGACATATGGTGGACCAAGTATAAGACACTGGATACCAGAATTCCAGCTCTGCCTGTTCCATTGTGGGCTTCGATGAGTCTCTTGGAGCCACCACCTTCATTTATTTTCACTCATGTTCACTCAGGTTGAGACGTAACTTGCTCAACAGAGGTATAATCAGCTTTTGGGATTTTGTCATCACACAGGGTATTCCTTTAATATTCAATTCACAGGATTTCCATCAATAACTCCTATTTCAAATCTAACAGCCAAAGATGAACTAGAGAGTGTGTGTTTTAGAAAATGTTAGAGTACTGATTGAAAAATTTCTGTTAGTTGAAAATGGACCTATAACCTTTGGTAATGTGATCCAGGCATCATTTGGCCTGCACCACTAATTTTATCTCTTGTCTATCCTGAATTTATGTAAACTAAATGTCCCATTACTGGATTGTAGGCAGTTATATCGACAACCCTGGCTGATCAAAATGTCAATTGGCAACTAATAGACTGATCAAATAATGAGTTGGTCTCCTTCAGTGAGTTAAATTGAGTAAGGCCCTTGAGACTTTCATTCCATGGCATGTTTTTCAATCCTTACGTTATTCTCTTGGGTCTTTTTTGATTTCTCAACAGTTTTTCAGAAGAATGAACTGGCCTCAGCCTTCCAACAGCAGTGTTAAGGAACCAAAGAGATTAGCTAAAGTGTCTCAAACCCTTTCAAATGAGCAATTGCCAACAATTTCTGGGGAAAAAAAGCTTATTCACAAATCCTAGAATTTAAAAAAAAGCTTTGAATGTGTGTTTACTGCTGGCTTTTCCCTCATTTTATTGATTTTCTCACTTTCATCAGGGTTTGGGAATGTGAAATAACTGCAGATCATTTTCAGATCTTCTGTGAATCACCACTGAGCCTTAGACTGTATTCTTACTTGAGTCCCTTTCCCCATATTTATTCCAGCAGGTCACTGGGCAGTCCATCCCCAGACATTGAAGTTAATCTTCAGCTCTATCTCCCCACATGGCTGTTACCTTCTGTCCTGTACAATCTGATAACTGTGGTCTTCCTTCTGCCTTCCTGCATGTATGTTATATCAATCACATCTACTAAAAAGAGAATGTTTTCACTTGCACCTAATTTGCTAGAAAGCTAAGACAGCCCTATCTCACCTATCCATCTCTTTCATTAGTAGCTGCTCCACTAATCTTCAGATCAGCTGGAGGTGTAATCAGTAGAGGGTAATGTTCATTTCAGAACACTGATGAAATCGATGTACTGATAAAAAGCCCTAAAAAGCCCCAGAACAGATCCACTCAGAACCTTGTGTATGACACCTGCCTAGTGATTACTTCTCACTCACCTATTCTGAATGACCAGTTACCAGCATTTTCTCTGTTTAACATCCATTGTGGTGATCTTTTGTTGTTTCCATATTTAATTATAAGGTTGCACACCATCAAATTAAACCCTTTGCAGAAGCCAATGCAAATATAATTACCTTTATCAGCTGAAGTTATGACTTCACAAATCAATCCATGTGGATCAACATTAACTGCATTACTTTAGTTTAAAACTTGAGTTAACAGTCTCAGTAGCATTCCACTTTTTTTGCCTGGGACTGAAGTCCTCATAGCAAGGTTCAGTTTCATCCATCTTTCCTTCTTTGCCTCTTTCCTTGTTTTCTCATGTTCTGGATTGATGCTGTGCCATTTTTGGTAGGAGGGAAGGAGCCCCCAGGCGTGGTTCCTATCAGTAGCGTCTGAAAGCTCTCGGCTCTCCCCAGAGAGCAGCCTCAAAGCCATCAGGGACACAGAAAAAACGTGCTCCTCTGTGATCAAGGTATTCATTAAGAGGAAACACCCAGTGATTAAGAGCAGGGCAGAAGAGAGGTTGAGGGGAAAAGAGAGAAATACCAGGAGAGAGAGAAGCAACACCAGAGGAGAGCAAGGCAGGAGAAGATAGATCAAAGTCGATGAGGAAGGAGAGGTAGAAAGTGCCTGAACAGATTTTTCTCTACAATCAGTGGTGAGACAGCAGCCTGTCTTCTGCAACCTATGGAGGAGCACAGTGGAGCAGACCCTAAAGAAGCATGGTGGAGCAGATGCTGTGGACTTGCCACCTGTGAAGGATCCCATTGGAGAATTTGTGGACCTGCAGTCATGGAAAGGGCTGTTCCTGAAGTTGTCCATGGCTCTGTGGGTCGCTCGCACTGAAGAAGTTTGCTCCTGAGGGATTGTGCTTTGCAGGAGGGACTCAGGTTGAAGGGGTTCATTTTTTTCCACACTGGAGTAGGGAAAGACTGTGAGGAATCCTTCCCCCTGAGGAAGAAGGAGCAGCAGAAAACAACCTTTGATGAACAGACTATAAAACCCCACTCCCTGTGTTGCTTTGGGGGGAGGAGGTGGAGATATAGAGAACAAAGTAATTTGGGCTCAGGATGAAGGGAAGGGTGGGGTAAAGTAATTAAACTCTGTTTTTTGTTTCCTCTTTGCCCTGTTTTGATTTGATTAATGATAAATTGAACTGATTTTTTCCTCCCAAGCTGAGTCTGATTTGCCTGTGAGCATAACTGATGAGTGAAAACCTCATAACCCTTGCCTTGACCCACAAGGTCCTAGGTGGATTTCCTCCTTGCCATCCCAAAAAGGGGGAGGGAGAGTGGGCATCCGTGTGGTCCTTTGTTATCAGCTGGCCTAAAACCACAACATTTCTCTTCCCATCCCTCTTCTTCTTGCCTGCCTGCCTTCCCTCCTTTCTTTTTCCTCCTTTCTTTTTCTTCTCTTTTCCTCCTGTCCTTCCTTCCTCTCCCTCACTTTCTTGCTTTTAAAATAGCTTAAATTAAGAGAAGCGAGATGAGAAGTCATTATCTGGTCTTTCTGACCTGTACAATGGGAATACTGACAGTATCAATTTTTCTGGAGGCATTTGAACTGCATAGGTGGGAAACACTCTAGAAATATAAAAGATTATTTCTAAGCATTGTTGCTGCTGTTCTTCACATCAGCTGTTCTGGCTCAAACACTGCACTTTAGAAGGGCAATGTCAAATAATAACCACAGTCTAGCAAACAAAGGGAAGGGAGATTAAGAGCTCAGACATGTAGAACCTGTGTCTCTGGGTAACTGTGTCTCAGCCCCTGGACCAGTAGTCAGGTTGGATGCACATGGCAGCTTTCCAGGTCTTGAGGGCTTCAGCTGTTGGGCTGCTCTTTCGAGCACTGTCTCCCTAGGGCAGGAAATATTGGAAGGTAAACAATTAGATGGCAGTGCAGCACAGGGCTGTGTGCACTGATTAGGAGATGCTGCCTGACACAGAGGGATGTTACTGCCTGGAGTGGGATCTGCTCCTGTCACTATCGGCGTGCAGCAGGTGACGTGGGGAGTGAAGCTCAGCTGAGCTGCCTACAGAGTTACAGGGAGGTGGTGAAGAAATGGGGAAAGTGGAAGGTAGAGCTGACAACTGTAACTAACCCTTCAGTCCCTAAATGAGGAGGGGAGGGGTGAGGCAGCTGGATGCAGTGTCGGTGCGTCACAGCGCAGCTACTGCAGCTGGATCAATTCTAAGACAAAAATAGCTACTTACATCCTCTGTCACCACAGCTATTGCACAAAAGTCTCCAACAGAGTCAGACAATGCAACCAGGACTTTGCTTCCACTATCTGGCTGAAAGAGCATGCCAGAATAATCAGAGTTAAAAGGCTGTGTATGAAAATCACCATCCTCTTCCACACCCCACCATCACCCACCCCTAAGGAGGGTGGGGAAGCAGATGGGTAGCCAGAGCTAGACAAAGGGAAGCATGGCTGCTTTAGGAAGCTTTTTTTAAGGTTTCACACCCTACTTAGCACAATGTGATGCCTGCTGGTAGGCACTGGTGGTTCTTTGTATGAAAGAGAGATGCATATAACATTTAAGACACTGTAGATGTATCAGTGAGCTAGGAAGGGTCTTAGAAACACCATAGTGTATGCCGGAGAATGGCTCCATTCCTTCAGAACTCGCTGCATTCAACTTGTCATTCCTGAGCTTGTCTTAAAGACAGCTCCTCCTTCCTTCTTGTATCCTCTTGGGGATAGAGTCAGACAGCCCGTATGGAACAGTTCAACCAGCTGTGTATTAGCTGGGAAGTAGTGGGGTACTAGCAGTGTGCAGTAAAGATGTGTAGGAATGATGTTTCTCTTCCTGTAAACAAAATGGAAAGCTGTGGATTTTTAGTCTAGTTTTTTGTTTATTTATTTCATTGAGGTTTTTTTCCCTGTTGAAATATTAACAAATTTGATGATGAAAATTATTAAGCAAAGTGCAGTCGCTAGGAAAGTATCATTTATTAAATTCCCTGGGAATTTTTGGTCAAGAATAGGAGCAAGTGGACAGGTACTTCATATTTTATTTTCCATTGAGTTATTTTTCCCACATTGAGTCACACAATAAACAACTCTTGTAGGAATACAGATGTCTCTGGATTCCTATTACAAGAATCTGGGAAAAAAAAAAAAATTTACAAATTAATTCCACAAGAATATTGAAGACCTTTTTATAAAGCTAATATTGGGCTTCTTAAAAACAAAACAAAACAAAAACCAAACAGGAATTCTAACCACATTTTTACAAAGGCAATAAACTATTTCATGATGGCCAGCATGAATTCTGAAGATTCACAAACAGATGCCACCAGTGCAGGAAAGAGGCACAGAGAAAGTGTAATAAGACTGTTCTTCAGGCTTGCGTGTCCTGTAGAAATGTAATACACTGGCATGGTTTTACTCTGTGACTAAGCTTTATTTCTACTTTTCTGAGAGCCTGAAAACGTGATTACTTGATGATCATGTCAAGCTGATGTGTTTGTACCTTCCTATAAGCTGAAGTTCAACAGGTGTTGAAGTGCAGGTGTGAGGCACTGTTACCAAGATACAGAGCTATGTACGTGCAAAAAACCACAGGAGATAATCAGCCAGCCCAATAGCAAATATCTCTCTAGGGAGTGAGGGGAGAAAAAAATTGAATTATTTATGTTTGCCCATCATAGACAATCACATATCACTCTGAGACTGGAGGAAAAGCTTAACTGGTTATAACTGGAATCAACTACTTAGTTTATTTTCACTCTAGTGAGAAAATAAAGCAGCATGTATGCTCAGCCTGCAACACTGAGAACAGCAAAATACCTGAGGACCTTCTGATGTTTTGATGTTCAGGTCTAGATTTTTGTCTGTCAGATCGTGTCACTGTCTGTGTTGAATTTCATTCAGAGGACCACCATAAAATTGAAAATAATCACATATTTTGTTAACAGTACTGATAGCTTGAAAGGGTGTTTTGACTCTTCAAAATGCTGCTCAAACTTTAATTAATCCATTGATAATTTTGTTCTTTCCTAACGGGTTAGAAAATTACTATGCAAATGGAAGAAGGCATTAAAAATACTTCACTGCTTTATTCCTTCTTTACTATTGTACTGCAGAGGTAGTAAAGGTAGTTTTATAATATACTTTAAGGCACTGGAAAAAGAATAAGAGTGCATACAAGAATACTTTAACAAAATTCTTGCTAGTTAGGTAGTGCTCTGCTATCTTTCTTAATGATCCCAGCTGAATGGGAGTAATTGAGAGGAAACAGTTTAAAAAAGCTGGCAACCTTCAGCAAAAGTATGAACCTCTAGTATCTGAACATAAACTCTGGAAAATTATGTTTGTATAAAGGAGAATTTCTTAAAACACCATGTGTGAATCATTAGCTGATAGTCTGTGGGCAGCAGGCTTCTAGCTGTCAGCTTTACCTCTTTCTCATCAGCAGGGTATTAAAAGTAAGGAAAACAAATGAAGTGATGCAAATGATTGTAATAGAGAAAATGGGGGGCTTAAAAGGTGCTCAGATAATTTACTTTTTATATAAAACCATGTTTGGAAGCACTGTACCAAATGACCCAAATAAGTATAAGCAAAACCTGGTACTATTTATAAAACTTGTCCTTGCTTTACAGAATGGAGATACAGACCACAGGTTAAATGCTATCTTGGGAAGTCTATTGCTCTTTCTGGATCTCCATCCATTGATTTCAGTGAATTTTCACTCAGATTCCAAAAATTGTGAAAAGCTGAACCAACACATGGTCTTACTTTACAGTGTATATAATCCCTGACAGCTATTTGATAAACCCAGAATGCAAGGAGACATTCTAGGCTTCATAGGATGGAGTTGGACCTTTAAAGCTTGTTGCTATTGCCAGGTTAGTACAGCCAAAAAATCAGCCTGAAAAACAAAGCTGGAAAAAACTGATCACCCCTCTTCCTCTCTCTGCTCACAAGAAAATTTTAAACCATGAAGCTTGATGGCAAGAACAGTTTATTAGCATTTAGAGCAGGGAAGGGAATGGAAACATCCAGCAGAGAGCAAAAGATCCAAAGCCAGCTTTGATTATTAAAACTTTTTCATGTATCAGTGACTGATCTCTTCCCTCTAACATCATACCCAGAAATGTTTTGATTACTCATATCTGGAAGTTTGTGCCACCTCAGTTTCACAGAATGTCATATGAGTACTTTTTCCTCTGAGCAGAATTTTGTGGCTAAATATATTTGAAAAAGCACCAGAAACTCTTTAAAATTTTTAAGAAACTTAATCACCTTTATGCAAAAATATAATTGGTATAAAAGTGTCTTGTTAGGGGCCCTGCTGGAGCCCTACTTCAATAATTTCCATTTCCTCTAAGCTTCTGTATTTCATTGATTGTAATGATATCTGAGATAGGGATTATATTCTTATTTTAAGGATTTAAAAGTGTGATGTTAAGGTCTGAAGCTCATCATTGCAGACTCCCTTTATAATAAAAGAAAGGACAATGGGTACCTGTAGGTAGTGACTCATTTTATCCTAAAATAGGCCAGATGAATCATCCTCTGGAGGCACCTGTTTCTCTGCTTGGAAGCTTAGGGTGACTACTTCAGACTTTGACACTGAACTGCTGGACTTCTAAAATTCAGTCCAATGGGTCCCAGTCCCAGGGGCTCATCTTCAGACTAGGTCAGCTTGAGAAGTGCTATTAAACTGAATGGTCTGCCAAAAAACCTGAGGTCGGTGTGCTACTCATGAAGTGCTTTTGTTCCTCCTTAAGTGGATACAGCAATACTCTCAGGTGTTGTCACTTCATTTTTGAAAGCTCAGAGTCTGGTATTTATGGCTCTGGGTACAATTCAAAACTTCACAAACATTACTGCAGCAAAAAGTCTCAGTATATGGCATGCAAAAGGCCAGATTTAGATTAATACAGCTGGGGCTCTAAGCAAACCGAGCAAATCATGGCTCTCTCCATCCTTGAGGCTAGAGGGAAGTGAGCGTGCATTACATGTAACAGCTTTCTGCTATGCTGGCTCTAGGATCTTAGGTTTTTGGTTTGTTTTGGTTTGTTTGAATAAGAAGTGTTTCTCCATCTCGTTATCATTCCCTTCCCTTGACTCTGTGTGGGAGTTTCTAAGGAAAAAAACCTCTTCAGAAACATGGCCAAAAATTAAGAGAGCAGCATCTGCTAAACACTGCTACTTCAGTGAAGCTTTAATGATGTGGGAGTAACAGACCAGACTGCAGCCTGAGGTGGCAACCCTGATTTCCTTAGATGAACATTAAGCAGATTTAAAATGAGCAGATATAATTTTAGCTATCAGAGCTATGATTTTTTTGTGCTATGATTAATACTGATCAGACTTAAGCCCCATTTTCAAAGCATTCCCCAGTGGCCCACAAGGGACAAAATTATTATTTTTTTTAAGAACCAGAGTGAAATTTAGATGTACTCCTGTGTCTTCTGGAGCTGGGAGTTTAACCTGTGTCCTGGTCAAACTGGGGATGGCAGAAACTCTGCCCTGCATCTATTTTTTCTTGTTCTGTTGTCTGCAACCTCTCCACTGCTCTGCAGTTCTGAACTTTGTAGCCATCTTACTACTTTAACAACCTGAAACTTCTCTCTAAAGTTGTTGGCCAGTTAAGAAACTTGTTATTTGAAGACCACAAGTATCCTGTGTCTGCTGTCAGAAGGCAATGGTAATGAATGGCAGCTGCTGAGAGTACCCAAGCCAACATGTGCTTCCACTGTATGAGCTAGTAAAGAGAAGCAGTACCTGAATACTGGAAGTGTTAGGCAAGAGCCAGGAGTTTTTATATCTATTTCAGAAATCATACTCGAGTCATGAAAGGAAAGGGCTTGACCTTTTCAAGTAGCTTGATTTTGCTCTCTGCCTAGCTCAGATTGCAGAAGAATACCCTGGTTTCAGCTCTGTATCCTATCCTTCTCATCTTGGTTACTTGAAAACCAAATGTGGTAAAAAAAAAAATAAAAGGGAAGCAAGAATCTTGAAACACAATCAGTTGCAAGCTGTTCATTGGAACAAATACACCTTTTCAAAGAAATCCAATCCTTCCACTGATAGAAGAGTGAAATACTTAAAAAATCAAAGAAATAAGCCTCACACTGTGGCAAAGCACTAGGTAGAGAGCAGAACAAATAACTACCAGCTGGCTTTGGTGAAATGATGCCTAAGTATGCCAGCTAAGGAACAACATCAGTCTGTAATTCTGTCCATCTTGCATTTCTGCTGCCTCATATCAGAAGTTTTTATGATATCAGAAGTTTTTATGATATTAGAAGCGTATGGGCAGGCTCTTGGAACAGAGTGACAGTATTGATGCCAGAAAGAGTGGAGGAAGGGCTGCTATATGAAAAAGTCATGAGCTACCAATGCAACACAGACCAGGTAGAACAATCATGGAACAACAGTGTTATATGAAGGCCACCCAAGTTTATGTTAGTAATCAGCATATTGTCTGAATCATATTGGTGAAAGGTTATGCATGAACATAAAGCAAAGCAGTGCTCTTCTTTGAAGTTTCTACAAGATTCCTGAGGTTTGTACTAAAGATTTATTGATCTTGGCCTTCAGAAAAACCTCAGTGAGCCTTTCCTCTGTTCCTTTCTATTTTCCTCTAGTTTTCTTTCACAGAGTGAAGAACTCCTGTGGGATAAATGTACTCTTGGTGCTAAATGGCCAAAGGACAGTCTTGGTATACTCCTTCCTTTCAGTTACTCTACAGATGTGCAGATGAATCATGCAAAATCTATTCCATCCTTTACACACTTCTAGTTTTCATTGATTACCTTCGAAAATGTTGCACCATTGGTAGCAAAGAGATATTTAGAACAGAAATGCTTAGAACATGTACTGATAAATACATTCCCAGTTTAAGTGAGACGAAAAAGCTAACTTTTTCTCTGCATTCCTTTGGGTTTCACTCTGGTTGGTTGTGTATTGATACTCCAGCATAAAAATGGATGCTTAGTAATTTAAAATTGGCCTATGTCACACGCATGATACTTTTGGCATTTTTGCTCCCTAGTCCATACTGTATACATTGTTCTGAAGACCAACACTAATACAGATTAAAGCATTAGAGTCAGCCAGAAATGGAATTACCTCACAGCAGAGGCTACAAGATGATGTTTTAAACCATTAATTATTTCAGTTTGCTTCCTCTTGTGGCACACATCTGCATTTACTCAGAATGAGATTATACCTGCAACTTCCTCTGGATGAGCATGTTCCTTGCACCACAAGAGGACACATACAGGGGATCACTCAAAATAGCTAAGTTTAGTTAATAACCACCAGGTTATCTCTGCAGCCAGTAAAAACCTTTTTTTTTTTTTCCTTCAGCAGGTAAGTGAAAGCATGAGCCAACTGTCTGAAGAAGCAGACAGTAGATTTTTTCACAGTCCTCACATGGGGTCTCTGGGACCCCTATGCACACAAAATATTTCCCCCAAACCTCCCAAGAACAGAGGGTTAGAGGGACGAGACAGGATGAGAGCCCCGTCCTGGTTATTAGGCTGCCCACTTACCTTCTTTAACTAGTATTAGGCTTTATTTGACATAAAGAGCTGAAAGTGCTGTAAAGAACCATGAAGTGGCATAACTGATATCATCATTATCTATAGTTAAAGCATGAAAGAATATATGTACTCAAAATCTCCCACAGCATGCATGCATCACTGCCTTGCTATGCCTTATAGTTGGATGTCTTGAGAAATACACACCAATAAAGCAATACAGAGTGTATCTTCCTCCAAATGTTAACTTTCTACACTTTTGACATTTTGGGTTATGCTCATCATAACATCAAACATGTAACTAAGTAAGGTATTTCACATTTAACAACTTAAATCCTGAGAGAATAAAAAGTATGCTGATTTTATACATTAAATTAAAGACATCTGCATTGTTCTGATAGTGGGATTGTTGAATTTGTATCAGATGGTTTAAACTTAAAAACTACCAACTCATCATTTAGAACATGTATTAAAAATGATGTAATAAAAATAGCTTACATAAACACTTTTTTTCTGGGAGTATTCATTTGTGTGATCTGGTAATAAAAAAACTAAAATTATGACTTCGTATCACTTAGCTTTAACCATTTTCAATCTAGCTTGAGTGCAGAGAGATACAAATTCTCTCTGTAAAGGCACTGAAGATAGACTGGTACCTTCAAAGGATGTTTCATCTCAGCCTAGAATAGCAGTGTAGGAAAGCTGATTTGCCCTCAATGTGACTGTCTTTCACTGCTGATCATGAAGACAGTCTGGATGACAGGTTTAGATGTGAATAATTACTTTTTAGGTCATGAAAGGCCATTCTATGACACAGAAAGAAACTGTGCTGGATTATGTCTTATGCTGGGAACCATGTGGAAAATTAGTTGAACTGCTTATCAGCATTACAGTGTTACCTCTGTGAGTATACACATAATTATTTTAAAAGGGATGGGGGAGAGGGAGAAGGAAGAACAGGCAGACAGCAAGGAAAGCTTCCTTTCCCTTGACTGAATGAACTCAGGCAGCAATGGACCATCAGTGACACCTGAGTCTCCATTCACAATGTTTATGCTGTCTGTAACAAACTCCTGAAAGCATCTCTAATAGCAAAAGAATGCTTTGTAATCTCCTCCTGCCTTCTTTATATGAGGAGGCCTGACTATAACTTATGAAGCCTTCCCCGTAGAAGTCTGGATGGCTGGGCTCCAATGTACTAGAAAGTAAAACACAAATTTCCTCCAGTTACTTTCACACCTTGAACACAGAAACCAACACATATGAAGAATTTAACTTTTTCACATAAACAACCTTTTATGTGACACATTTTCATCCTGTAGTAAAACATGTATTTCTATATTACATACATATTTATACACCAAAAATGCCAATCTAATACAAGTTTTTTCTGTGCAACTGTCATATTTATGTAAGCTGCATTATAGAACATTCATTGCCACTATTTCACTTGTTCTTATCTTCCATTAAAACCTGTCTAAGTTTACCTCAGAGGCTCTTCAGGACTTTATGTCTTTTATTGCTGGTGGTGGCTTTGGGGTTTTTAGGACTTAAAGCACCCTCTTGAGCACTGACAGGGTAAAGAGTGACATTACAATATAGTTAAAAAGTAACAGGTGTCTCATCATTGCAAAATACCTGTCCAGTCAAACAGCAAAAGACTCACAGCTCCCATGTGATGTAGCTACATATACCCATTCTTTCTAATATATTAAGATAGGCACAAAGGAGCAGAATTTCAATTGTGACACAATCGCCCATCCATATGTTTGTATGTTAATGCAGCATGGAAATCATTTTAGTGTTTGCTATCAGTTTTCTCCAACCTGGAGAAAAAAATAACTTCAAGTGAATGCAGTCCATTTTACTACTTATACACTTACAGAAAATTCTTGTAAATAGGTATGTGCCTTTTACAGCCTGTGTTGATGGGGGATAGTAAAAGTGCAGTGAGAGCAGCTTTTCTAAAGAAATGTTATGCTCACGGTAGTGACAGCACACCAGGGTTTGGAATAAACTAGTTGTGGTTGTCTGACGGCTCTGGAAAAGGTGTGTTTTCAGAGCATCACACAGTGAGGTTGGCATAATTCTTGCCAATGCTAGTGAGCATAAATTCAGCAGCACCTCTCCTTCCAGCTTGCTGGATCACAAGTCACTTGATCTGCAGCTTAAAAGTGATATTGGGCTCTAAACTGTTTTTCATGTCAAGTGAGAAGGGAGTATTCAAAGAGAGTCAGAATATGTAAAGGCTGCTTTTGAAAGGCTGTACACAATATATCTTAGGTCATCTTTACCAACACTTGTCAGTGCAGTAACTTGTAAACATTAAATTGATTCTAAGCTAAGAAAGTACCTCAGCTTCCTCAGCTTCCTGCAGACTGTGTATTTACATACTGTTTCAAAGGCAAAGTGAAACATCTTGGAGAAATGCAGCTTCTGTTCGGTCTCTTACTGACAGCACATTGGATGTCTAGTACAATAAAATGCTTCTGGAAACCTTTTGAAGAAAACACCTCAGAAGTCTATCACACTGTAGAGGAAAATGGGTAAAAGAGAGCAAATTCAATGGTATCACTCCTCCAATGTCCCACTGATGACATGAAGAGTTAGAGTACCCTTCAACTAGCTATGAGTGGCAGCACAATGTTGCGTTGTATTGACCTCCTCTATACATCACATAGCAACTTAGAGTAGAAACTCACTAATTGGCCCTATTGGTTGAAAAAGCCATTGTAAATTTTTGAAAGTTGCAAAATGGTATGTGAAAAAAAATGCATTAAAACCCCTCAAGTGTCCTTTGCTCTGTTACTTTGACAGTTGTCGAATATATTGCTCATTAGTCTTCATATGGTGCTGTGAATATTCTGGAAAAATTGTTGTGATCTTGTTTTTTCTGAAGCTCCTCTAGACCATCCAGCTGAGTAAAAAGGATGACAACATGTGGGTGTGAAATTTTCACTTGAAAGAACATTTTTCCTCAGAATAATCTGATAAGTCATTAAGGTATACAAAAATCACATCTGATATGAGACATTTCTTCAGCAATCTCTTCGGCCTGCCCTGAGAAAGATGAGGGATAGGAGGGGTAAGACAGGAACTAGGAACAAGGGTGGGAGGAGAGGAAGTAAGTTGTGCTTTGATGTGAAATCGAATACCCATTTGTAGTGCTCCTCTGTAGGATTCCTTATAGCTGGGTATTAAGAATTGGTATTGTCATGATAAACATTGAGACTGGGGAAGTTCTGGGCAGATTCAGTGCACAAAAAGACTTTTGACTCAACTGACCTATAGATTTATGCCTAAATGAACAGTTCTGGATACAGCTACAATAAGAATTAAGTGTTTAAAACTGAACATGAATAAAGCAAAGGAAAGAATAACAATAGAAATCAACATGTTTGTACAAATAGCAGAAACAATCTTTTCCTGGAAATGGTGAAGTTCTAATAATATGCCAAAGATTTTCTTATTGTCTAGAGATATTCCAGCACCTAAAACTGATCACAAAAAGTATTTCTGCATTCAAAATCATTCTTTACACTTCAATGGCAGCTGCAGAAGGCAGGTAGAGCTCAAGAGCATTCTGACATGACTGAATGGCTAAGTTTGGGGTCATAGGGAAGGAGCAATTCATAGAATCATAGAATTTTCAGGATTGGAAGGGACCTTTAAGATCACCGAGTTCCAACCCCCCTGCAATGGGCAGGGACACCTCCCACTAGATCAGGTTTCTCAGAGCCCTGTCCAGCCTGGCCTTAAAAACTCCCAGGGATGGGGCTTCCACCACCTCTCTGGGCAACCAGTTCCACTGTCTCACCACCCTCATGGTGAAGAACTTTTCCCTACTATCTAATGTAAATCTACCCTCCTCTAGTTGAAACCATTCCCCCATTCCCCCATGTCCTGACATCCTAGAAACTCCCTCACCAGCTTTCTTGTAGCCCCCTTCAGAGACTGGAAGGCTGCAATAAGGTCTCCTCAGAGCCTTCTCCTCTCCAGACTGAACAACCCCAACTCTCTCAGTCTGTCTTCATACGGGAGGTGTTCCAGCCCTCTGATCATCCTCATGGCCCTTCTCTGGACCAGCTCCAGCATGTCCATGTTTTTCTTGTAATAGGGGCTCAAGAACTGGATGCAGAACTCCAGAATCACTTCCCTTGACCTGCTAGCCACGCTTCTCTTGATGCAGCCAAGGATAGTTAAGGATATGATTAATTCTGCCAAGCCAAAAAGTCCCAGTTCTCATGGCAATTAGTATCATACTTCCTTTTTTCTTTCAATGATAGAAACTAGATTAATAAATCTGTACATTTTTTTTTTTTTCGTTTGGGAAGATTAACAAACTCTCTCACCCTTCTCCAATTAGTCTGTCCAATCTATTGCTCAGACAACACGTCCAAAGTGTTAAGGGTAGTCATCTAATGAAGTGTCCTGTTTGGTTGATTCTAATTGGTCTGATTCTTATCTTACCCCAACACAGCTGTGCTGTCTTCAGAAGAAGCTCCTTAATTAAACTGACATAGAAAAAAATTGCCTTCATCATTTTACATATTCACCTTTCCATAGGAGATACGCTGCTCTAAATATTTCCTGTGAACAAGTTTCCCTTCTGTAAATACTGACAGAATAGCAAAATGCATATTTATTTACTAAAAATTCAAATAATTTTCACAAGAAATTTGGCTCTATTGGCATGTTAAAAAAAACAGTAAGAAATATAGAAGAACCTGTAGGCACTTTGGACTAAGAACTGAAACAAAAGACCTGAAATCTGCACCTTCTGGCAGATCTCATATTTTTTATTCACTTGCAATATTTTTTTCCATCATTAAGATCTTTATTCCTCAAAGCAGAGGATATATCTTACGATAATAAATATGGTCATTGTTACTTCTGTACCTGCTGCTACTGTTATTATAGTTACTTCTTACCAGAGTAACTAGTGGTTAGTAATACTTCTGTAGCAATTGCCACAGAAGATTTTGTTCCTTCCATCTTTATATGAAACATTTGATTCAAAGTGCTGTTAAAGTCACTCTTAAACCTTACTGCATCTATTAAATTTTACTTGAGATACTCCCTCACTCTGTTTTCGTGCAGTAGTGGTAACCTCTGTTCATGGATTTGTAGGGAAGGGAAGGGAAGGGAAGGGAAGGGAAGATTTCAGTCAGAAGGAACCTACAACAATCATCTAGTCCACCTGCCTGACCCCTCCAGGGCTGGCCAAAAGTTCAAGCATCTCATTCATTAAGGACATTGTCCAAATGCCTCTTAAACACTGACAGGCTTAGGGCATCTACCACCTCTCTAGGAAGCCCGTTCTAGTGCTTGACCACACTCTCAATAGAGAAATGTTAATAAATAGTCTGAACATCTTTTGACACAGCTTTGAACCTATCTCATGTCCTGTCACTAGAACCCACGGAGAAGAGCTCAGCACCTCCTCTCCTCAGGGGCAATGAGGTTGCCCCTCAGCCCTCTTTTCTGCAAACTAGACAAGCCCAAGGTCCTTAGCCACTCCTCACAGGACATTTCTTCCAGCCCTGGTTTGCTGTCCTCTGGATGCACAGAAGTGCACACAGTGCTCAAGGTAAGGCCACATCAGTGCTCAATACAGTGGGATAAATACCTCTTTTAATCAGTTGGTTGTGCTGACTTTGATGCCCACCAGGGTGCAGTTTGCTCTCTTGGGTTCCAGGGCACACTGCTGACCCACATTGAGCCTGCTGTTGACCAACACCTCCAGGCTTTCCAGCCTCCCATCTCCCAATGTATAAACGTGCTCAGGGTTACTTTGTGCCAAGTGCAGAATCTGGCATTTGTTTTAGTTGAGCTTCATGTTAACTGCCTTCCAGTAGTACCCAATATGATCCCATCCATAATTTTTCCAGGTCCTGAGGTCAGACTGACATGTCTATAGTTTCCCAGATCTTCCTTCACACCTCTTTTGTAAATATGAACAATGCTGGTGAGCTTCCAGTCACTGGGAAACTCCACAGATTCACAAGACCTCTGATAGATGATTGAGAGGGGTCCTGCTGCATTATCACTAGCAAGTGCTCAATGAAAACTGCTAGAACTGGGGTAGGATGTTTCTCCTGACCTACACATTGTCCCAAAGGCAGGTGCATGCTTCCTCTCTGGGGCCATCCCTGTGCCCCTCAGAAATATTTCCTATGTTCAGAGCACTTGTTATTTAAGACATTATTAATATTTGAAAATTCTAAATAATACAAGATATCTGCTGAAGCGAAGGGACATTTTAGAACTATCAAACCCTAAATTCACAGCTTTATCTGCTACTCTTGCATTGCCTTTAATACCAGAGAGAGTTTCACAGATAGTGTCTGCTGAATTAACATGTTGAAAACAACAGGTTGTGCCCATAGCAAAATGCCTGACTGCAGCTAGTTCTTGTGCAGTACTGATTTACCTCTAGATAAATCTAAAAAGCACCAAGTATTTGATAGGTTTTTGTGAATTATCAAGAGGTCCTCCAGCAGGACAAGCTGGTATGTGAACAGAAGCCATTTCCCTTTGTCATTGTCAGTCTTTGTTGCCAGCTACTTTGCTTTCCTGTAAAGGGACTCTACCATGCCCATCTTTCTTTACTCATTTTGGTCCTTCACTCCCCCAGTTAGTTTTGGATTGATAATCCCCCTTTCCTATAGCATACACATAAACTGGAAAGGCAGTAGCTCCCCTGACACTAATTTTTCTGTCCTCTTCCTTAGGCTTTGGCTAAAGAAAAGGTTAACATAATGAATTAAGAGTATTCTTAATTTAAGCACAAGTCCCACAGAAGTTAAATGCATGAGAGATTTGACTACAGCCTCTGAACTGGATTAAATGGTCTCATAATCTTTACCATATTTTCTTCCTCTCTATAGCTACATTTATGGACTGCAACAGGAGAAACAGCTTAATAATTTTCTTTCATAAAGAGTGAAACCAGAACTCATACTTTTCCTATATTTTTTGAGTAGAAGGTTAATTTTTCAGGTCTTGCCAAAAGCGAAATTGCTCCTGTGAAAATTTTCCCCAAGGCAGACTTCAGTTCACTGCCTAAGATTATGGAGGTAATAGAAAATTAAAATTCTGTAGAAATCAAATGTACAGGATGAGAAATAATGAAGATAAGCAAACTGTATCCCTGATGGGAAATAATTTAAAAACTGTGAAATATAGACCATTTGGCTAATTGACTTAGATTAAGTAATATTACTCTCCACTTCATAGGAAACATACATCACAGAAGAGAAATATTGCAGACCCAAAAATGGTCTTCCAGCACTGTTACTGAAGGCTATTGTATTAGATTGTCAGGGTTACTACAATTTTAAAGACATGCCAAAACCTTTTAAAGATAATTTTAATAGGCCAAGTTGGTGTTATCATCTCTTTACACTAAATCTGAACTTGGCCTTGTATTCTAAAACAGTTCTACACTTCTACAGCAGTGGGATATCCAAACCAAGCTACTGTATTTCATTTCTCAGCTGAAATTTGGGTGTTTCATAGCATTACAGAATCAGTTATAGAATCATAGAATGGCTTGGGTTGGAAGAGACCTTTGAAGGTCAGTCATCCAGTTCAATCCACCTGCAGCAAGAAGGGACATCCTCAACTAGGTGATCTCAGAGCCCCTTCTAACCTGACCTTGAACGTTTCCAGGGGTGGGGCTTCTGAAGGAATTCAGGTAGAACAGCACAGCCAAATACTGACATTTTGCAAGCCTGGACTTTGCAAGCCTGTGGAATATACATTTTTTAAAATTCCACCACAGCGATTGATCCACTGAGCAATATATTGCATACTTGAGTAGGCTGTTCTTGGCTGGCTGCCAGATGCCCACCCAGCTCTTCCCCAGCAGGACAGGGGGATACCCTTCCTGTTACAGTCCGAGGTAACATTAAAATTTATTTTTTGCTTTGAATACGTGTAACAAAGTCCAACCGTAGAAAAGGTCAGGTGCAAGCAGATTTTATTTGACAATTGACACAGGCAAAATATAGAGCCAGGCAAAAGAGGTAGAGTGGACAAGAAGATACAAGAAAGAGTGAGAAAAAGTGGTAAGAAAGTGGTAAGAAAGAACAAGAGAGAAAAGGGGAGAAATAAAGGGTAAGAGAGTGGGAAGAATGAGAGAGAGAGAGAGAAAGTCACCACCAGAGGTCCAGCTGTCCAGTGAGGTTCTTCAGGACGGCGCTGATCCTGGACAGGGTCCGGTGCAGAAATGGCGGTAGCTCAAGAGACGATGCCAGTCAGAGCATGGACAGCAATATATACCCCTGAGTCCTTTATTTCCAAAGGGGCAGCTGTCAGTCAGCCAGGGTCGTTAGCAGGCAGGCTGCCTGGAGGGGAGCAGAAGGGTGTAGTCCTCCACTCATCAATTCTAATCTTCTTCCAGGTGCCATTCCTCCTCTCTACCAGCCACTTTAGCCAGGTACATCGTGCCTCCAGGGGCGTCCCAGCATTGAAGGTTGGCCCTCAGGAAAGGGGAGTAGTCTCCACCCATTCATCAATTCTTCCTGGTGCCATCCTTGCTCTGCTTCAGCCCCCTTAGCCAGGTACTTCGCAAGTACAAACAAGGTGGCTCAATCGTGCCTGGAGGGATGTCCCAGCATTGAAGACTCAGAGAAAAGGAATAGCCTACACCCAGTAGGTCTTATCACATCGAGGTGTCACCCCCTGCTCAGCTCTGGCCAGCCAGGTCCTCCACCCAAGCCAGGGCTATTAATTTAAAAATTGCTCTTTTGAGACAGCTGCAAATCAGTGAGGTCAGACTCACACACTTCCTCAGCAGGACAGAAGGAGGAAATAGGATGAGAAAGCTCATAGGTCGAGATTAAAACATGGTGATTGCTTACCAATCCCTGCTGTGGAAAAACCAGACTTGTCATGGGGGAAATTAATTTAAATGTATTGACAATTAAGATAGATTTAGGTAGTAAGAAACAATGACAAATTAATACAATACTTTTCCTCCCTGCTTTCCCAGGCTCACATTCGCTTCTTCACTCCAGAGTCCTCTGTCTCCCTCTGAGTAGCATGGGGAAAAGGGGAATGGGGGCTGGGCTCAATCCAGAGCAGATCCTCTTTGCGGCTCCTTCCTCCGTGTACTTACCCCCTTCTCCCACGAAGGTCCTCTCTGTGGGTGCAATCCTTCAGTTGAACCCACGCGGGGTCTCTGTGAGGTTCCAGTCAGTGGAATTTTCTCGGTGTCGGCTGACAATGTGGCAAATGAAATGCTGGGGCGTAAACTCACACTGACTGAAAACCAGAGGTGGAGGTTCCAGCCCAGGTGGAGTCCGCAGCCTGGATAAAGACGGTTAATGAGAGTTAATGACGACGGTTAATGAAGGTTAACGACGGTTAAGGACAAGCCGGCCAACAACAGCCTCTTGGGTGGGGGAAGGGGACCCCCCTGAGGGGTGAAATCATCCTTGAGAGGGGTGGGAAACTTTAGGGGTGAGATTCCAGGGGCCTGAATCAACCTCAGAAGTGGTGGGCAATGCAGCGTGTATATAAAGAACACCAAAGTGTTGGTTTGTTGTCACCTACCACTGTCCCACCACCCTGCACCAGACCTTTGCCCCATCTGGAATCAGATCGCCATCCCAAGGAAGATCGCTGAATGCCACTGGATTCGTGGATGGTGGTATCACTCTTTTTCCCTGACCAAAGTGTGTCTCCCTTGATCCCACCAATACTTCTGGTGGGGTTCCTTGCCAAGAACAGAATTCAGTTTTTGCTCTTGCAGGATTCCTTATTGGGAAGAAACCCAAAAATCACTTCTGTAGCAAACAAAATAGTCTCCTTTTCAGTCAAATACCTCTTCTCCCCACCTCCTATCCTCAATTTTCCTTGATTTGCCATGCAATTCACTCATCCCTCTCAATTCCTTTGGTTAGGTGATGCAGGAATTTGGAGTTGTGTGAGCAAAAGGCTCCATTTGCTACTTCTTGATTAATCCGTTTCATTTACTCTGGGCTTCCTCTGTGGCCTGCAGTCCCTGAGAGGTGTCACAGATAGCCCCCAGCTTCAAATCCTGAGGAACACCCCTGTTTTGGAGTGGGTCACCTCCTTCCAAGAGTGAATCTCCTTCTGTGCCATCACATGTCCCTTCCACAAGTCACTCCATTTCACAAAAAGAATAATTAACAAACAAATAATATTCTGAGTATTCTGTCAACTAAGTATTGCTACTGTTTTCTATTCTAATATTGGTTTGCAAATGTAATAGGAAGGCCAAACTGAATACACATTAGGCTTACGTTAGTTCTGCATTTACTGAGGAGATACATACGAGAAAACATGTTCTTTGGGATTCAGAAGCTTTTGATAAATACAAAAAGACACACTGCAAGGTAGCTAGTAAGACAGAACAACATCTGATCACAGCCTCAATGGAAGTCCAGATAGCTTTTTCAGAGCCTTCGGCTAGAAAGCCAACTCTAATCAAAACTGATGTCTCAGCAGAAAGAATACATTTAAAGATGGGAATAGCCATGCTGGAAGGAAGCACTGTTTTAAAAACAGAGAAACAAGCCACAAGACAATTTTTTTGAAGTCCATCGATGCCAACTTAACATATTTCAGCAGTCAGAAAGTAAAATAGATCTGGCATTCTCAAATATGCTATAAAAAATGCTAGTGATCTTTAAATTCAGGGATCCTGGCAACTGCTGTGGCCATTTTAGGACAATCTAGAAGTGTACTGAAAGATTCCTTGCAGACATGGGCATTTACATGCTACACAGCGCAACTTTAGGCAGCCTACAGGGCCAAAGCAGCTTTCAGCCCCTGAAACAAGATGACAAACCTAATCACACTGTGTCCCCTTGGCTTCCCCTTGCCCTGTCCTACATCTTCTTCCATCCTGCACTGAGCATCACTCAGACAGTACCTGGGCTAGGATTTAAAAAGTCAGTTTAGACCAGCTGACATGGTTGCTGAGTGTTCATTGTCAGATAGGAGTAATTCAGTTCTTTAAAAGGATGGAGTTACTGTTTTGCTCAGCCCTTGTAGTGTTTTTCATAGTTGGCATTAGGGACCATAATGGTCCCCATTAGGAACCAGAAACACTGTCTAACGAAGCTGTGGATGCCCCCTCCCTGAAGTCCCACCAGGCTGGTTGGGACTTAGAATAACCTCGTCTAGTGGGAGCTATCCCTGCCCATGGCAGTAGGTTGGAACAAAATTATTTTTAAGGTCCCTTCCAACTCAAACAATTCTGTTTCTATGAAAGAATTACTGTACAGAGCAACACATCAAACATAGTAGGAAGGCAGGGCAGAGGTGGCAACATTTATTACAACCAGATCGCTGTGTCTCTTGCAGAAACCTGTCCACTAAAGTTAGCTTTTCTGGACAGGCTCCATTGAAGAAGGTAAAACAACTAATTCCCCTTCTTTCACAGAATCACAGAATCATCTGAGTTGGAAAGGACCTCTGAGATCAAGTCCAACCCTTAATCCACTACCACTGTGGTTACCAGACCATGGCACTGAGTGCCACATCAGTCTCTTCTTAAAAACCTCCAGAGATGGAGAATCCGCCACCTCCCTGAGCAGCCCATTCCAATGCCTGATCACCCTCTCTGTAAAGAATTTCTTCCTAATATCCAATCTAAACCTCCCCTGGCACAGCTTAAGTCCATGCCCTCTTGTCTTACTGGTAGCTACCTGGGAGAAGAGACCGACCCCCCGTGGCTCCAGCCTCCTTTCAGGCAGTTGTAGAGAGTGATGAGGTCTCCCCTGAGCCTCCTCTTCTCCAGACTGAACACCCCCAGCTCCCTCAGCCCTTCCTCACAGGACTTGTGCTGGATCCCTTCACAGCCTCCTTGCTCTTCTCTGGACCTGCTCCAGGACCTCGATATCCTTCCTGAACTGAGGGGCCCAGAACTGGACACAGTACTCGAGCTGTGGCCTCACCAGAGCTGAGTACAGGGGCAGAATCACTTCCTTGGACCTGCTGGCCACACTGTTCCTGATACAGGCCAGGATGCCATTGGCCTTCTTGGCCACCTGGACACACTGTTGGCTCATGTTCATCTTCCTGTCAATCCAGACTCCCAGGTCCCTTTCTGCCTGGCTGCTCTCAGCCACTCTGTGCCCAGCCTGGAGCTCCCCATGGGGTTGTTGTGGCCAAAGTGCAGGACCCGGCACTTGGCCTTGTTGAACCTCATCCCGTTGGAATCAGCCCAACTCTCCAGTCTGTCCAGGCCCCTCTGCAGAGCCCTCCTGCCTTCCAGCTGATCCACACTCCCCCTCCCAGCTTAGTGTCATCTGCAAATTTGCTAATTGTGGACTCAATTCGCTCATCTAAATCATCTCTCAAGATATTAAACAGAACTGGGCCCAGCACTAATCCCTGGGGACACCAATCATCTGGGACCTCCTCAGGGAACCAGGACTGTTGGTAAATGATGGAGAGCGGATTGGAGAGCTCTTCCCCAGATCCCTCATCATCCTGGGGTGGATCCCCTCTGGTCCCATAGACTTGTGAGGATCCCAGTGGTTCAGCAGGTCACAAACTGTTCCCTCCAGGATTACAGGGAAGTGACTCAGCTTCCTATTTCTCTCTGAAGCCCCAGAGGCTGCTGTCCTCAGGACAACCTGTCTTACTGTTGAAAACTGAGGTAAAGAAAGTGTTAAATACCTCAGCCTTTTCCTCATTTTGGTAACTATCTTCCCCCCATGTCCAACAAAGAATGGAGGTTTTCCCTGCCCCTCCTTTTGCCCTTGATGTATCTGTAGCCAGACTTTTTGTTATCCTTAATGGAAACGGCAAGGTTGAGTTCAAATCATGCCTTTGTCTCTCTAATTTTCTTTCTACATGACCTAACTATATTCCAAAACTCTTTCTGTGTAGCCATCACTTTTTCCCATAGACTCAAGCTCTCTTTTTAACCCGAATTTCCTTCAATATCTCCCTGTTCAGCCAGACGAGTCATCTTCCCTTTTTGTAGCCTCTTGCACTTATTTTTTTAAACTCCGTCTCTAAGAGTAGATGCAATGACAGCTGCAGGAAAAATAGAATCAATGAGGTGGAAAGGGAGCATTTTTGGGAGTTGTCATAATTAAATTATAGTTATTACCAGAGTAAGCAGAAAAACTAAATCATTCTTGCATACAGATGCAAACACAAAATGTAACTTTTCTTCCTAATTCATTAGTTTCCCCACATTCATATTACTAATTATAATTACTGTAGAGGAATTATTAATTAGAAGTTATTTTGCATTAGGCAATTGGAAGACTTGAAGTTCCCTTCTGAAATAAAAATCTGTAATGACATTACAAATGTTGCGATGGTTTTACAGTAACGTGTGATTAACTATTACTAAAGATACATAAGTATGACTAAGCAAACTAATTAACGATGCTGTTTAGCATGTCTCTTTATTCTGTTAATACTCTATAATTTGTTCTCTCCACAACAATATTAATAATGGAAGGAATAAATTTTTCTTATTGAAATAAATTTTTTCGTTCAGAAAAGACATTTTTATTTTCAAGTACCTTCACAGGTTTTTAGTGTAGTTTTAGAAGTTCAGCCTGGGAGGAATTAGAATTAGGGAATGAGACCAGTGTTTCAAATAAAACAGATTAAATACATGAAAAATAATGATGAAAATCAATAAACTATTTAAAAATAACATTTATCTTTCCAAATTAAATGACAGAAATTTTGGGGGGCACCACTGTTGGGAAGAGGATTCAACAGTTACTCTTGAGGTGTTTTCTTCCTCCCATCATCATGTTCCCACTTTTTCTAGCTCGCAGCAGAAGGGGGGATCCTTTTCAGCTCTTTCTTTGATGCAGGTCCAAGGGCACAGTTGTGTAAAAAGATTCAGAGTGTGGCTCTCATATCCTGGTGTGATGAGTGTCCTTGGTTGCCTTCATGTGACCCTGAATAAAGCGTGGATGTGAATGCTACAAACTTCAGGAAGAAAAGCTTTGGATTCTCATTTGCATTTTATCACTTGGGCTCCTATCTATTTAAAACTATGTTATTACAAAGTGCTCTAGAATAGCTCAAGAGGATAATCCTTGCTTAACAGAAGCATCGCATGATAACTTAATCAGCCTTTCCCATTTGCAGTGTAGGCTGTCTGCATCAATCTACATTGTTAATGATCCCAAAGAGTTCAGAAGGCAGCGTGTTATGAGGAGGAAGAAATAGCAAAGAAAAAAACTGAGCCTGTGATTTACCAGGAAGACAAACCACAATGGCAAATATGAATTGTACAGTGATCATGCTAACCTCAGACACTGCAGGGAGACTGCTTGTCCACTAATTTAATGCCACTTATCTTAGTACATACCATGCTGAAGATTTCTGGATGACAAATATATAGTGTAGTTTTACACGACCTCACTGTGGGTCCCTGATGCCACTGGAGGAGGAGGACAGCCCTTCAAGAAGGGTTTGTCTCCAAATACCTCCAGTACCAGGAACACCTTTTACTGGTAGGTTGTGGCAGCACTACATCACAATTTGAGCCCCCGTTTTCTAGAAAATGTGGGAGCAGGTGGTTGTAGCATGATTTTTTTCCATTTTCTGCAGCTACATTTTGATGTACACATTCCTGGTCATTGCTGAGTGCTGCAAACAGCATGAGAAGTATGAGAAATCACACTCTTCTGTCAGCAATAAAGTGTATTATCAGTTCCAGGCATTCATCAAGTAGGGTTCAAGAAATTCATATACACCGCAATGGGGAAGGTGGCCAAATGCTTTACTGATTACGAACTCTGTAGCTGTGCATATTGCAAAAGGTTTATAAGAATTCTAAATCTGTACATTTTTGTGACTTATCAACAGCCAAACAAGTTAAATTTGAAAGTAAACAAAATACAAAATGGAACCAGGCTTGCCTGGAGAGAAGCAGTTGAAAATCTCTGATGGTCAGATGGATGGATGGATGGATGACACACTGCATCTCCAGCTGGATTCTTCAGAGCATGTTAGACTGCAAATAGCACAAAATTATTCCTTACTTTTCTAGTTATCTGTGCCCTAGAAATACTGCTTTCCCTAGACTGCTATTGGCAGCAGCAGTTTTAGCTGATTGTTAGAGCTGTAGTTCTTTACAGTTTTAAAAATAAAGTTCTTAGAATTAGAAAAAGTAGCAGTTAACCAGAATACAGTCCACAAGTGGTTTACCTTCTCTTCAGTGAAACAAAAAGCATTTCCTTCATGTCCACAGAGTCTGTGACATATTAAGCTTTCTTTAAAAAGTAACATCTTAGATATTTATTCATATCTGTAGGACAACACTGTCATATTTAAATACATCGTTAGCATCTATTCATAACTTTAAACATATTGAAAGCATGTATAACACTTTAATTGATAATCATGAAGACTCTTGGAGGCAGAAATTGGGGTCAGCTCACTTCAAACCCACCATTAGTTCAAAGGGGTTGTCATTGATCCAGACCAGCATTGAATTGCATGCAATAATCTCATTCAGTTACCTCTACAAGCAATAGCTGGCAGTGAATGTGTGAAAGAAAAGCAGGGTTCTGTGTATGGTATAGCTAAAGCAAGAATGTAACCTCGGGTAGTAAGCAGCAATGTATTGTATCATAGGTTAACAAATTAGTTTTAATTTCTCAGTCTTCAAGCAGTTTGGGTTTACCATGCAGGCGGATAGCTGTGCTTAGCTATTCTAAGGGCTACTTGGTATTTTCAGAACCAAAGGGATACAGACCATGAACATGACTTTTTCAATGACATGAAAGTAAAAGCCTCCCTTGACTGAAGTCCCCAAGGCAAGTCACTGAAAAGATGGAGTGCAATAGAGAGAAAAACTTATTGAATTTGAACTCATCACCCCTGCACTATACATGGATCAGCTGCAAGAAAGAAATTTGATATTCCACAAAGGAAAACTCAATTTCCCAGAGAGCTAGAACTTCAAACCAGAACTCCTAAAGCTCTGTCAGCTGAGTAGTGTTCACTGCCAAGAGCAGAAAAAATTTGGAGCCAAGTATTTGATATTTCTGCTACAAGGCAGATGCACAGAAACTTTTGTGACTTTGTCCCCTATTTGGGATTTAACAAGGTTTTTATGCTATTTTTACCTGTGTATAACTTGGCCTGAGTTGAGTGTGATTCAAGATAAGTGATCAGCATCAGGAGATACCATTGCCACAGGTAAAATTAGAGTTCTAGTACATACTGGCAAAGGCCAGCTATTTCAAGATTTCCCCCCAGAACCAAAATCTACTACTACTTATTGACTCTCAAGTTTGGAGGTTTGTACTAATAGAGGTCTGTTATGGTCATCAGTATTTCTCCTTGTTCCTTCCTTCCACCACCACCAGCAGCCCAGCACCACCCATCCCCTCTCAATTATTATTATGGCAGAACCACAATGAGGGAATGCAGGCACACACTGGGGATTCTTAGGGAGCCTGTGATACGGCAAGGCATCTTCTTGGTTATCAAGAGAATATGGTCCCAAGCACTCATAAGCATTACAGGGCATGATCTGTTCTTGAAATGAATTAGTTTCATTTAAAAATCAATTAAATTTAACTCCCAACACTTCTATAGACGTGCAGTTTCTCTGGTGGTTTAAAGTTCTGTTTAATTCCAATCTGAATTTATTCAAGGATACTTTATATCCATTTGCTCTTGTGCCAGCACTGTACTTCATCTTAAATAGTTCTTTAACCTCCCTGATGTATTTATAGAGAGCAATCACATCCCTTCTAAATTCAAGTCTTGCTTTGCTAGACTAAACACATCTTTTTTTAGTCTCTTCATATAAGATTGCTTTCTATTTCCACAGTCATCCTAGTAATCCCTTTACTGGTTTAATTTCTCTTGAAGCTGGGCAATCAGAACTGCAGATGGTGTTCAAGATGAGGTCTAATTAACATCTTTTATACAGCAGGAGTATTTCTGTACCTTTTACTGGGAAGATCTCACCAGAATTGTACACCTTTTCCCCAAGTGTATCTCAGCTACTCTGTGACAACATTCAGACATTACACAATCAGTCCTCTCCCTTCCCCAGTTTCCTGGTGATGAGCTCCCACTAGTTTCTCTTTCAATTCCCTCAGCATCACAAATTCCCTCAGCTACAGCCTTGCACTTAGAGTCTATTGAAAACCATCCCGTTTCTCAAACTCTGGTCTAACTCTTCTTGTACAGTGCTCTGCTCCTCTTTCATGCTAGTGTTGTCTCCGGCCATTGTAATGTCAGCGTCCACCTTCTTTTGTGGTCCAAGACCAGTAAATAACTACAGTTAAATAAGATGAACCTCACAGAACACTAAAAATTTCCTGTCAATACAGGCTATTTTGGCTCTTTGGAGCACACTTCATCCATCTTTCAATTGTTTCCTCAATCTCCACATCAGCTGCTTTGCTGAAGTCACATAGATGCTCCACGTTTCTTCTGTCTATAAAAATCCATTCTTTTTCCAACTCAGGCCCAGTTGTCACATCCACCTTTGGTGAACATATGCTTAGCATTAATCTGCTTGCTTAGATGTCTCCTTATTCCTTACTATTTAGGTCAGACTCATAAGCCCACAGATGCCCAGGTCATTTAACTTCCTTTGAATACAGATCCTGCATTTCTATTTTCTATTTGCAAGAAATTCTTTACTGTGAAGATGGTGAGACACTGGAACAGATTGCCCAGACAAGTTGTGGATGCCCCCTCCCTGGAAGTGTTTGAGGTCAGGTTGGATGGGTCTTTGAGCAACCTGGTCTGGTGGAAGGTGACCCTGCCCATGGCAGGGATGTTTGAACTAGATGATTTTTAAAGTCTCTTCCAACCTAAACCATTCTGAGATTCCATGGTTCTAGTGATATGGTGCCTTATCTAGTTTGCTACCATTACTTAAAATCATACCTCTGTCTGGTACTTTCCTTTTTAAGCACCATCTTCTTTCAAGAGAAGGCCCAGAAGAACATATACAGCACCCAAGTGGTTCAGTATCTCTGAGCCTACTCCAAAAGCAAGCAGGGATATTCACCCTGGCTCTCTGGCCTGCTGCTCTCATCAGATATCCTTCAGTGCCTCACAATACAAGCCTTAAAAATACTGATACTCTTCAGCCTTTTCCCAGCCAGCATATATAAAGCTTTTCTCAAACTATTCCCCAACCACTTCTCCACTTATCTGAGAGTCTCCTTGGGGTAAGTCCTAACCTCTCTGGCAGTCACTTTGCTTTGCTTGATTCGCAACCTTTTATCCCAGCTGTTCTGAGTCCATCACTGAGCTGCAGCTGGAGAACCAGCTCCTTGCTGTTATCCCCCTGTGCTTGTTCGTGGCAGTTTATCCAGTTGTAATCACATATACTTTAAATATCCAGAGAACTGAGGTCCCACCTCAGTTGTGAGCTTGGCTTTTGGCATCTTTATTCACGATATAATATTGGTGTAAATGCAAAAAACAGTAAAGCAGAAGAAAAAATTCTGAGAATTATTCTGTAACTCAATTCTGGATTCGGGTTGGTGCATGAAGACATAAATATTGAAAAACAAGCAGAGCAAAATGATGCATGATTAACATGCAGATCTGAAATACTCCAAGAAAGTTTTCTTGGGAGAAGTAGAGGAAATGTTGTTATCTGAATGACTCAAAAAACCTGGGGATACAGAGCAGATAAAGAAAGTGTTCAAGGCCAGATTGGACAGGACTTTGAGAAACCTGATGTAGTGGGAGGTGTCCCTGCCCACGCAGGGGGGATAGAAGTAGGTGACCTGTAAGGTCCCTTCCGACCCAAACCATTCTATGATTCTATAATGATAGTTTCATAACTTCTGGAAAAAAAATTACCATCTGACATAAAGATGGAAAGGTTACAAAATTTTTCATTATTACTAGTACTTGCCCTGAGAGTAAAAGAAAATACCAAAAAAAAAAAAAAAAAAAAAAGGAGTTATTTCATTTGAAGATTTAAATTCCAGTGATTTCATGTCTCACAAGGATCCTTTTACTTTTTTTCCCCTCAATTTCATTTATTTGCAGGGTATTGTCTAACATAAAAACTTATATCTTCTCTCTGTGGAGCACCACAAGAGTGCCTCAAGGAATTTAGCCAGACAAAATGAGACAGATGTATTATGCAGATGGATGCCAAGGAAGTAGCTTGGTTCCCAAACAATGGATGTAAAGGACGGTGGAGTAAGTGGAACAGAGTCTTGTCTGGAGTGAGCTATAGGAAGGGGAACTTTCATCTTATTGTAAGAGGAAGCTACAAAATCATGTGTTCTGCTTTGATAAACTGATGCCTTGTCAACTTTTCTGACTATTGTAAGAGCATATTCCTCACACTGCTACACAGCTTAAAGCTCCCTTAAAGATAAGCAGTAAATAAACACAAGGCACTCCAGTCTGGCATCAGCCCTTAAATTTAATGGACTAAGCCCACGTGCACACCCTTACCAGCTGAATGAGATGTGATCATACATCACATTTTCTCTGGTCATGGAGCTGACAAGGGAACTCTACTACATCCATCTGCACCACAGTTTTCTTGTTGGCTGCATGGCCAGAGCAAATGTGCACACACAGGTGAAGGGCACCCACAATACGCCTGGCAGTACCTAACCTGTAGCCTTTTGCTTAACTGTTTGTGAACTCCTCAGTCTTTGTGTGGAAAATAAATAGCAGTGAAGCCTTCATGAGAAAAAGGTGGCAAAACCTTGGCTTGAGCAGGGGAGGTTGGACCAGATGACCTCCAGATGACCTCCCAACCTCAGCCATTCTGTGACTGTGTGAAAAGGGGGCTTTACGTCCAACTCTCTGAGTGCATGGGATCTACTACATAGGCCTTCTTTCTCAGAAGTATTCAGTAAATGAGGAATAAATTTTGTTCCAATGGATTTTCTGGGAGTCGTGGTCTCCATTCAGTAGCCAAGTGGTTTGGGTGAGCCATATATAGATCTCATCCAAATCATAACATCACTGGATTAAACTATTTATTTGAAAAGGTATAATTAATCTCCTCTACGGCATAAAAGAAATAAATAATAATAATAAAAAAAATAGCTCTTGGCCATCTAACTTCTATTTCCCTAGTATGACTTGTTTATAAAAGGATAGTTGCTCAACATTTTCTTGAAAATCAGGTCTTTTAAAAGTGTACCTGGTCTGCCACTTAACTGGTCTTTCTCCAAACCACCTGGCACTTTTGAAAATCCTGGACATAATTATGTACACTCAGAAATAGTGTCATAATTTCTTTTTCTAGGTTTCACAAAACAAGTTCTCTGTGTCTTCAAATGTATGTATCACTAGGTTGGTCCTGGAGCTTTCTTCTTACTCTTCATGTGCTGAGCATGAGGTAATAATGCTGAAGTCTGTAAAACTGAGGCAGCTTAATTTTTTTCATAGCAGAAAAATATTTTCAGGTAGGTCAGAAAAAGGCCATTGCAGTTCAAAAAGGGGAGGCAAGGAGTGGCTTCTATTTATGTTAAAATATTTTAGAAATACAATGATGTAATTCATTACAAGAAATTAACAACACCTTGCCTTTATATCTTTATTGTCAAGGTTACATCTTGAGCTTTGAAATACTGGAGTAGTACTGGGTTGTTACTACAGCTTAATAAAATAAACCAGTATCCATTTCTGAAAACAGATGTTTTCATTCACAGCTCATTATAACACATATAAATCAAAAGTCATTAACTGCAGTGTGGTAATACCCAGCAATCATTTAGCCACATGATCCTAATATTTGCCTATCTTGAGCTTTTAAGAAAAAAACAACTCAACTGCTTTCTAGTGTCTTAGCCAAAAGTCTTTCCTACCTCTGTAGGATATCAGGGCCATGCTTTAATCTAGAGAAACACATAATATAGCTCTCAGCATCTAGGAAAACAGACGTTTCTGACCATTGTCTAAGCAAGGATCATGTGGAAATGAAGCCTGTAGATAATTTTTCTCTGTGTCTTTCCTGCTCCTCAGATCTATCAGTCACTTAATCAGCAGTAACAGTTCCCTTGAGCCTGTATGTCACACTACATTTAGGTATTGAAATGACAGGCAGGTTCAAAGAAGGGCAGCTAAAATGAAAATATAACCTGTGAAGAGAAACAAAAGGAGCTACAGCCCACATGCTGCAATGTCTCTGCTGAGTTCCCAGCTAATTCTTGGGGAGCTGTGCAAAACTTTCCTTCTAACATACAAGATACACAGGAGTGTGTGTTTCTTTACATATAGGTGCCTTAGGGAAGAGAAGTTTCAGACCAGATGAGGTTCCTTATAGTAATTTTGTAGTACAGATATTGGTGACTAATTAACTCAATAAGCAAGATAGGTGTGAAAAAAAAAGATGAGAAGTAAAGCAATGGTATTTTTCCGTACTGAAACAGAAGGATATGGGGCATAAGGGGCATCCATTTTTAAGAGAAGGGCCTCCCTAGGAAATACTGAAGAACTCTTACAAGAATTGTTGAGCTGGAACTTCACTGGCCTGGCAGGATCTGTCCTCAGTTTGGGGGCTAATAAAACAGGAAGTCCATGTGCCTTTCAGCTCTAAGACTGTTCTTGTATTTTGCAATTTCTGCAAGAGTGTGTGAGATATCACAATATTATAAGCATGATCAGCAGAGTCAGTGTGAACATATTGGTGTGTTTCATCATCTGTGTGAACAAAATAGGGACCAGGGCTTTCTGTTAAATGATATGAGTACATAACAGATGTGAGAGCCCCAAGTGGGTATTGAGTGGGTATTCAAGATAACATTAAATTCATAGATATCCCAGGATACAGCTTGTGACTTACATTTGTTGCAGCAGCAGGCTTTTATCTTTTTTTCTTCCTAGCTAATTTTCTTTTTCATTCTCTAGGATAGTAGAGAAGGCCACTCCCTCAAACTTCTTCTGTCTTGAAATCTCCTTGAAAGCTTCAGCCTAGGTGCTGCAGGCTACCATTTCCATTTCTGCCCCCTTTCCCTAGTCCAGACATTCCTAATATTGTTCCAGGCTAAAAGGTGAGAAAATCCAGGAAAAACCTGCAAACAGCAAAGCTCATTGGTCTCTGCATATCCCTGCTCTCGAGGTCTTTATGTCTGTAATAAAAACAAGAGGCAAGGACTGTGCAGACAGGACATTTGGGATTCACTATTCAAACTAAAACAGAGGAAAACTACAAAGTTTGCCATCATTTGCTGTCTATTGACCTAAGCTGTGGTCGACACTCAATATGTCCATGTTCTTTAAAGAGAAAATTTGGTTTGGCTTTAAATCTTACCAATTTTCCAGGTGCCTGAAAGGCTGCAGCTCGCTGTGTTTCAGCAATACAGTTCTGTAGGATCTGAGATTTTTGTAAACAGTCTTTCCACTCTCACAGTTGGGCTGAATAGCTCTATCCCTATTTCATGCCTGAAACCACTCAGATTTTAATTTTTCCCCTGGCATATAAGCTCTGGTCGAATTTCCTATGAACTAAGGTTTATTTAAATTTTAATAAACCATTTATTTTATATCATTTTCCCCAGGATTTGCAGCAGAATCTAAAGTGTCAATTAACTTGACAATAAAGCCCTTTCAAAAATAAAATAAAGCTTTATTTAAACAGTCAAATAATAATTTAAATTATAAATTAAGTGGAACTAAGATTATTCCCTGTATTTTTGTTAGTGGAAGAACAGCTGAGCATTAATTGAATCAGTTTCTCTTCAAACTGATGGAAGGAGTTCTAAAATATCCTGCTTTAAATCTCCATTAAACAGTTTCAGATGTATTCAGTGGAGCCAGGCACTGCAATTTCTAGCCTGCAGAAGTTCCAGAATGATTCTGGGACCCACTAAACACTGGAAAGATGTAGGTTTTCTTCTTGGAATTACCTTTGCTAATGAGGCTGGCTTTCTTCCCTGGAGATGGCTGATCAAACTAGCAGGAAAAATTCCTGTGTCTCACTCCTCAGAGATCTCCCCCAACTGTAAGAAAGTGAACAGGTTGTTCCCTGATTGCAGTCAGTTGGGCAAGAGCCAGCAGCTGGAAACTGCTGTCACTTACAGCACTGAAACAGAGATCATCTAAAGAGAGAAGAAAATGGTTGTCACAGTGAGAGACAGCGAGGAGAAAAGAGGTTGATTGAGATTTCAAACTTTTGGGGTCACTCAGGATTGCAAAGGCCTTTTGTTTCTAATCCAGAAACTAAAGGAGAGATTTCTCATGGATTTCTCATGTTCTATGTATTTTTGTCTCTTCCATATTGAATTGTGTGGGTTTGTTCCAGTTGCACAGCAGTAGTCTCTCATTTAGGCTGTGCCCCCCTGGGAGACATAGGCTCAGCTAAGGGCACTGGGATGCAATGGATTAAAGAGTATATCTGAGTTAGAATTTTTCTTCAACTTGAGAGATCAGAACTGGGGATTTTGTTTGTTTGTTTGTTTATTTGGTTGCTCATCTGTTTGGTTCTTTTTTTAGGCTTCATTTACACTTCAGTTGCTTTGTGACCAGTCCAAACAATCTACATCAAGGAAGTGTTCCTACATTTTGTGCAAAGTCTGTAACTATTGGGGGATCTGCAATTTGCAAAGTTAGAAGACTGTTTAAAGAGGCATACAGTCTTGTCATGTAAGGAAACCCTGTTCTATAATGCTTTACCAGAATACCTCCATGGATGTCTGCTGTCTCTTTTCCCAGCTGTCCCTAAAAATATCAATTTTTATGGCGCTACTTTCAGGTCACAAGCAGTCAGTTATAACCTCATTACAAGTTGCAGACTTTGAAATATCTAACTTCTAATGCCATTTTGTTTCAAAATTGCACTGCTTTGTGGGATATAACATTTTAACCTGTTATTCTCAATTTTCCTGTCCCAACAGCAATGGTCTCGTAGGTCCAACAAAGCACAGAAATTATAATTTGGGGCTGCAATTCTACCCATTTCCACCTTCTCCACCTTCCTACCTTTGCTACATTATGATACTGACTCATTTGCAAAAAGTTATGTAAGATGTTGTAATGCTTAGAGGAATTATAGCATAGCCAGGCAGGATTGAGAGCTAGTTTACCTCTGACTTTTAACTTCTTAGCATATTTCAGTTCATAGACAGACACCCTGGAAGAACGTTTTCAGTGGGCTGTACTGGGAAATACTTCAAGTGTGCACACAATTATAGCTCATTACAACAGTGGGAGTAATTTGCCTGTCTTTTTTTTCTCAGTCCTAATGTTGAAATGAGACTTCACTGTTATTTTTGGATTGATAGAGGAAAAAAAAAGGAGGGGGTTATGCCAACATGATGTGTACTTAGAGGCATGAAAACATCTATAGCATTCTTGTATGTACAAGCTACAAAACCCATTGAGAAGAGGACATCAGCTTCACATTACACAGTCCCAGGAATCACCTTATGGCTTCAATTGCTGTCTGTCTACAAGTTAATATTTTGTTACTTCATTTATATACATTAAACTGTATTTTATTTTGTTCATGAGCCTCTGATTAAACTGGCAGGTTTTTAATCTCTCTGTGATTAAGCACCAAAAGAACAGCAGGGAGTCAACTCAGTTGCCTAAATGGCAAATACTCCAGGATACCTGGGGCATTCAGATGGGGCTGACAGCCACATCAGATACAGAAATACAGAAGTGCCATTCTGGAATGAGACCTGAATGCCAGATGGCACACCCTAGAGCATCTCAACTGCTCCTACATGCCTATGTGTGCCTAACCAGGAGGACAATCCAGTGAACTTTGAAGTAGACATTTAATTTAAGCCCTCATCTAAAACTGAAGCCTACATTCACAGTATAGTTACTGGAGAAACCTAGCTGCATTAGAAGCCTACATTTAGGCAGAAAACACTTTAGGTCCTTAGAAGCCTCTAGTTACTTGCCTATTTTGATTAAATAAGCAGTGAATACATGCACTTAAATATGGATTTATCTTTAGCTAGTTTAACTAAAGACTGTAACCATCTACAAGACTTTAGAAGTTGGATTAAGTTCCAGAGTTCACTAGCTACTGATATTTAAGTTGGTTTAGGATAATCAGGAGAGCTGCATGGGCATGGCAGATGGGATGTGGGACCTGCAGGAAACTTGTGTGCTTTTGGGTCACTGGCTGACCCTGTGGTATTTCACATGGCAGTAGGTGGTTAGGTGACTGAATCCCTCCCTTCATATGATGCAGATATCTGAGCCCTATAGCAATCAGAGGAGATCTAAGGGTTGATTCAGGCAACTAGGCAAGCATCTACTGCTGCCTGAGGTGCCTCAGGTTACCTAAGACATCCTCATCTTCATGGGGCTGCATGAAGGCACCTTTGCCTTTCTTGAGTGGCCAATGTAGGCTAGGAGAGATATTTTAGGCAATGAAATGGGTTTTGTTTAGTCAAACAGATTAAGCTCGAGGTCTTCACTCACTGTACTGGGACCTGAAACCATACTGTAGCCTTCTAAAATTTAGTTGTCTGAACACAGTTTGTCTTCAGGTCTCATTTTTCACTACTATTTTGTGGGAAAAAATCCGCGGAGGCTTAAAGGACGACACGCAGTCACCAATATGGTTAAAGTGAAGTCATTTATTAACAGTGGACACTCGCTTTATATAGAGCCTTTGTTTATATAACGATATCTTGCAGGTGGCTATATCTTGGACACAAATTCTGTTCTCACAGAACTTTTGCTGGCTACCTCATTATCCTGTTATTTCTTCTTTTCTACTGCCAGCTCCCTTATCTTTTTCCCATAGCTCATCTTTCAGTAACCTTGCAACTGGGTCTCAAGACCCTTAGTTTACTCTAGCTAAAACTAGAGTCAGGATTGCTCACATGTCTGTTTTCTTCCAGACAGTTTCCCAACACTATTTCTTGCTCTCCAAGAAAAGGACAGACTAGCTGGAGGAGAAGCTCTGTAAGCTCAGATACTTGGCTCACTCATCTATACTTACCGTAGACTACTGACTTCCAATGTGTGAATCTGAAAATAAATCTCACCTTTTATTTAAGCTGTTTGCTATAGTCATGGAGAAAGACAAACACCTCCAATGGGCAATTCATCCTGCCTTATAGGCTGAGGTGTGTACTTTTTTGGAGGTGTCTCTTCACATTTAATACAGAATCACTGACTCAGATAATAGATGAATTTGGAAGGTGCCTCTGGAGATCACCTAGTCCAACCCCCATGCTCAAAGCAGGGTCAGCTACAGCAAGTTTTCAGGGACCATTTCTAGTGAGGGTTTTAATATCTCCAAGGATGGAGACTACACAGTTCTCTGGACAATTTGTTCCAGTGTTTGATCATCCTTGTAGCACATAAGCTTTTTCTCAAGTTTAAACATAATCTTTTATTTCAATTTGTGCCCATTGCTTCCTGGATACCACTAAGTAAAGTCTGTCTCTGTCTTCTTTAAAACTCTCCTTCAGATATTTATGCAGTTACATTACAAAGAGGAACTAGAAACAGTCATGGAAAGGCAGACTGTGATTTGCAGCTGCTGCCCAGTCGATGTATCCAGAGCCTTTTTGCTCTGCCTCAGGCTCCTATCAAGCTGATGGATCTGGAACATTGTAGACAGTCAGGTGTAACTGCTATAGATGCAAAACACTGCTGTGAGGGATGGATTTCAGTACAATACAGAAGGCAAACAACAATTCAGGGCACTCATATATTGTGTAGGGTTTAAAAAGAGTAGGAAACATGGATTTTTACATGCACATGGAAGAGTAGTCAGTGCTAAATAAAAAGTGACAGGGATATTACAGCTGACTATTCTAGGGTTTATGTTGAATTCTACCACAGAGAAGCTGAACTGGTTTATTGTTAGTTTAGTTAGTCAAATAGATTTTCTGTTCTCACCAATTCATATCATAGATATTGAGATAAATTATATAACTTGTATGTTCAATAATGCAATTATTTGCGTACAAAAAGATGCATATTTTAAAAATACAGTATCTGTATCTGTCTGTGACTTGCTATGCATATATCTATATCTAGCAATATGCATGTAGTAGGTAAAAAGCTATACTATTTGTTCATAAATAGGTATGTTTGTGGAGTTCATGTCCCAAGAATCATTCATGAACCCCTCCTCTATAGTAAGGGAGAAGAAAAATATGTGAGATCCTTCTTTTACTGTAATTTTGCACCTGCCAGGATCCATGGACTGCTGGGAAAAAGTAGTACGTAAACATGGAATGATAAATTGCACATATGCAACAGAAGCACTGCAAGGGATGTCACAGATGTCATGTTTATGGTGCATGTGCTATGCCACTGATCTATTGTGGTCACTAATCCTGGCATGTCCAGCCTTCTGTGCCTGCACAGACTGATTTGGTGCCCCACATAAAGAGCAAGACTCAACAAGCATTGATGTAAGGCCATTTTTTTGTATGTGCAAAGAACTGTTCAGGTGAGATTTATCTGTCCAGGACTATCATGCCTCCCAATCAGTACTGTGCCTATGGCCTCTTTAAGACAGCTCATTTCTGCATGATGAACACTCCTGTCAATTCAACATGCTGATTGCTCAGAACCTGGCTATTTTATGTTTTCTTTCGTTACTATCAAATCCAGGACAGAGGGAAAAAAAAAAAAGGCAAAAAAAAAAAAAAAAAAGGCCAAAAAAAAAAAAAGGGCCAATCTTTCTCACTTGCACAGATGTGTAGATTTGTCACACTATCTTTCATGAACCAATGTATGGTAACACAGAGCCAGCTTCCTTTGTGTAATATTGAGATTCTCTGTTCTCTGTCACTTTCTTTTGCTACATTTTGCCAGAACACAAAATGTCTTCAGTCACTTACTGACGGAATTCAGAATGATCTGCTTGTTAGTATTGACTCTGATTCTCCACATGTGAAAAAACCAAAAACAACAACCAAAAATGACAAAAAAAAAAAAAAAAAAACCCAATACAAAACTGCATGGCAATGCCTTAACTCCTTTCCTAACAAACACACCTTACCCAGTGTAAGGAAGTTCTTGATTAGACTGAACGGGACAAGTGGACATCTGTAACAAAAGACATAACTACAACATCTGGTTCTCTTCAGACATAAACAAATCTGTGCCTGAGGACTCTCTCTTTCCTAGTACTCCAGTAGACTTTGGGAGAGCCCAGGACTTCTACTTACTCTGCCTTTTTAGCTTTTATAAATAATGCAGGCACATTAACAGTTGCAATGATGTTGGCAGATCAGCTACAAAGAGCAAAATGCCAGCTAAATTGTTCACTGTAATGGTAACTGATGTTGTTTACTCATGGAGAGAGCATTCAGGGCTGAATGCAACCAAACACTATAGTTAATGCTTAGTGTCTTCCTAATCCCCAGCTGCCTTTTCAGAAGGAGATGGCACTTCCATGAGCCATGTGTCCTACCTACTAATTCTGTGCAGTCTCAGATACCTTAGGACTTCTCAGATAGGTCTAGGCAACCATGAGTGGAAAGCTGGCTGAACATACAGAGGGGGAGTCAGCTGCAGGTTGCAGACAGCTTCATTTAGGCATCTCAGTGTAGGTGTTTACACATGATTTAGTTATTTCAAGTTCCCATTAGACTCAGCAAATATCTGTAGTTTGTTTCAGTTACTCAAACATAGCCATCTGGTGCAACATTTGTGTTCAAGACACACTCACAGGGCGGGCAGGTATGAAAGGAAAACTTTCTGAAGACCTTCCATCTTTCTGAAGGAGCAGCTGGAGGCCAGGTTTCATAGCAGAGATGCAGGTGACTAAACAGAGCACCAAAAGTCACTTTAAGCACCTCAGAGTATTCTGTCAAATTTTCAGGTGCCACTTCAGAAAGGTGCAGGTCAGTTGTCAGTAATACATCAGTTTGTAATCTTTTGAGCCAAAAAATTGTTATGCAGCAACAATTCCTCTCTCCCAAGCAACCTTTAGTTTTACTGCTAGCCCACTGTGAACATAAGGACAAGCACCAGTGAGATGACTGAATCAGAAGAGTTGCAAGAAGAAAGAGTGTTCGGGTGAGGGTATCCTCAAATCCTGACACTGTATCAAGTAATTTTCTTGTTATTATTTCTGTAATAATTATGACTGATAAAATTCCCAGCCCAAGGTAGTTTTCCTAATGGTTATTAAGACATGTTTTGATCTCTCAGCATACGTACACCTTTTTGTTTTTAAGTTATGGGTAGAATCATGAGTATCATGAGTAGGAAACTGTCCCTCCTGTATTTCCACATGAAGCAAGATACCAGGCTTTCTCAAGATTCTGGAGGGCAGGAACGCAGCATCTTGGAGGGCTGAGCCTTTCTGGTCAGAGAATTGACCCACAACAAGCCTGTGTTGGATGTACAGTGTGTGAGGCCAGTCCCACACTGTGCAGGGAACACAGAAGGCATGGGTCAGCTCAGAGAAGGCATGGGGTCAGCTATGTGACCATACAGTCTGAAATGTGCCACATCAGGCTGTCCTGCTGTTGTGTGCCTCACCTCAGCATGCACCAGCAAAGTCTCCTTGCATGCTTGGCAGCCTCACATGCTGGGCCTTCTAAAAAATGTCTTATTGCCCTAAAAAATGATCAGGCTGTGGCTTCTGGGTAATTTGTCAACTGAAGTCTATGTTATCCATTGCATAGAGTTCCCATCTACTAGGACAGGAAAACCTTATTCCTCGTGCTTTTTGAGGGGTCTGCTATTCGACATGAACTGGGAAGAATTATGTGAAACTGCAGTCTGTGATTTACATACCTCCAGGAAGGGCTGCTTCTGGGGCTGGATGCTGCTGCTCATGGCTATTAAGATCTGTCCTGGGCTGGTGATTGTAGATACTTCTGCAGTGATTGGAGAGAAAGGGCTGGGAAATATCTTCCAAATCTCTGAATGACACCCCTGGATTATACCTATACTCTGTCCCTGGTTTCTTTTCTTCTCCCATACATGCCATAAAGCAAACAACAGATGTTTCAGTTTGCAATGCAGTGCCGGCCCACAAAGCAGAGTGAAAACAACAAGTAGAAAATAACATCCCCAACTTTTATTTTATGTGTATTTCAAAGTAAATAAAACCTGTTATCCACTCTTCAACCCTGAAACCCAGTGTAACTACAGGAGTATGCTGCTTGTGACTTTGGCACATCCCTGTCTTTTCCACAGCTCAAGGAGGTGAACATTTAATCCACTTCAAAATTTTCAAAAGCGTTCCCATCTCCTTCTTTCATTCTCACATAATAATTGTGGTATGTTCTTGTGATTCAGACATCATTCTGCACCAAAATATTCTCACTGACAACCTCAGTATCATCTATCTCGTGCTATCAGCAAAGTGAATGGCACATGTTTTCTTTGCTTTTTCCGGATGTAACTCTGCACAATACTCTTCAGTGGGAAATGCAGGAGAGCTAAAAATTGGTCCTTAATTTTAAAATCTACCCTGTGATGTCTGAGAAGCACAAAGAAGAACAAACTAGAAAAATCTAGCTTGAGGCCTTCTATTTATTAAATCGTAGATAGATTAATATGTCCCTACCCCACCTCATGGCTTTCTCAGGACAAACTCACATTAAATTCCATTGGTGATTTGTCTTGACTAAGGATTAAAGCCCAATCCTCCAAGGTATTTACATCTCTTGGAAGTACCAGCACCCTCTGTTCTCATTGGATGCTGTATGAAGGGATGGCACCCAGCCACATGGGGAAATACTCAGAACATTGCAGTATTAAATTCTCAGAGGCCAGAATTTTTCCCAACAGCTCCTAAAAGAGCAGCTATGTTCAGTGTTAGAGTTGCTGTATAGGGTTTCACTTTTTGACATGTATCCAAAGCACACTAGTTGTACAAGAGTGTTACCAAAGCAAACATGAAGGTCTTTGTTCCCAGACATTATTTGGAATTCATGCAAATTTAGGTAGAGCTTAGACACTGCCGAGACTGACGCAAAAAGGCTGATTAGCAGCCTGGATTTTTTTTGTCTTTTTTCTGCAGGTATGAAAAGTGAGTTTAATATTATAAGAGAAAATTATAGAGAAAAGGTAAACTCTTCCCTGTGAGAAGCACTTGTTTTACAAAATGTTATGCATTGGGAGCCTTGTAATGATACAGAAAACTCTGAGGATTAGGATGTGAATCACAAGACAGTCAGCTTCTGCAATTCATTTTGAAAGAGAAGAGTCCAATAAAAATCCTGTGGATTTCATCATCTGATGCTAGCCAACAATTTTATTCCTGAAACATTGTTAGCATGGTAACAGGTAGATGTGTTGAGCTGGATCCACAATCAGTGTAAATCAATGCATCTCTACTAAAACGCTGAGAAACTACTTTCATTTCTAGCAGCTGGGGACCTAATGCTCTGTCTTTAGACATTAATGTGGTTTGGCAATGGGAAACTCTGTAAACACTACTGATAAGTCTTGTACTGCCCTCAATATAGAGTTATTTAGGTTGTGATGACTGTTTAATACAGTTTATATTTGGACACATAATCAGAGCACAGAGGCTTACATCCATTTTAGTGATTTTGTGTTTCATACTGCTGGGTGTGAATTGACCAGAGGAAAAGGTTACAGAACAGATGGATGCCAGCATGAAAGGAACCTGGATAAGCTGTCCTTACTACTAGCAAATTCAGTCCATCCTCTGCGTGCCACATCACAGAAGGCATGTGAAGCCACACAGATGCAGAGGCTTCTTCCTGTATTTACAGTGAAGCTCTTTCTGCCTTGGAGGTCTTCAGGTGATTTAAGAGGTGCACTGGTTTCATGTGGTTGCTATGTCAAGACAGTATTTCAACTGTTAAAACAGAGAAAGGATATTTCAGCATGATTTAGAGGTGTTTAGTCTGCTAAGGTATCTTCCTTGTAGGCAGCACTACCTGAGATGCTGAATGTAATGTTCTTTTAACAATTTTACCTAAGGGTAAAGCAGAAGTTCAAGCAGCTGGAGCTCCATTACAGATATGTATCAATGTAACTGATACATTTGAAGAAGTACCATTGGAAACCAGAAGATGAAGTTTCTGCTGTAGCATTGCTTGTTCCATGGTGTTTGCCAAGCTCATAACTACTTCAGACATTGGTTGCCTCTGTCTCAAACACCTACAACCAACCAAACACAAAGCTTCCCAGAGGGAGTCAGCAAAACCTGCCCTCTAGGTTCAGTGCTTGCCAAACTGGCAGGTTGTGAAAAAAAGTCTCTATCTTTATATTGGAACCATATGCAGCTCCAGTTATGTTTTATGTTTAGTCCATACATAGTGGCTTTTCTCCTGCACTCACTAGAGCTACTATAATTTATCTTTTCATGTAGCACAGTGTTTCCCAAATCAGTTATTTGCTTTTCAGGTGACAGGGATACCCAGAATCTTAGACATGATTTTTACAAGGCCTTTAAAACCAGCTCAAAACACATAAAAGTTTCTTCCCTCTTTATTACAAATGGCTTTACTGTTAACTGGACTGCAATTCAAAACATTTTTGATGTTTATTTGATCAAAGTTTTCTTACAGGATTAGGTTATAGTCCTAGCAAACCAATAGAAATTGGATCATTGCTGAATCTTGTGCAAAGTAACAACGGACTACAAAGCCTGAGCCAATTCAAATAAAGCTATCAATGCATCCAGTGAGTTGAACATTTCAGATTTCTATGCTGTTAAGTTAGTTACATATTACTTATATGAGCCCTGCAGAATTTTGCAGAATTGTCATTGCTCTGAATCTAATCAAAGAGGAGATTTGGGGCTTAAGCACAAAACTGGGGAGGCATGTGAGCGTGCTGAGTTAGAGAGGAAAGCATTCCCCTGGTTCATACCAGAGAAAATCATGTGGCCAGGAAACCCTTCTTAAATAAACACAACACAAGGCATTGTTATGTTTCATTGGCTTAGAAATAAACAAATGGTAATGTGAAATTTCCCTTAGCTGCCACTAATCCTCATGCAATTAGCTGAACATTTTTAGCAAAAAATTAGGGTTTATTTTTGGTCTGTGGAAAAGACTTAACTGACAAAGCACATCATCTTGAAAACTCACATAATACATATTGAGAGTGACTGAAGTTTAAATTGACTCAATTCACAGCATTGCTTTATTCAGTGCCTCACATCTCATCTGTTTTCTACACACAACTTTTGTTGTATTATTCTACTGAATAATGCTATTAGAGTTGAATATTGATCCAAATCTAAGATTCATGATTTCAAAGAGTAGTATGGGGAACCACAAGTGAGAACACTCTGATGTTGGATTTCATTTCTCTGTAGATCACTGAGTTCTGATTTTCAATAGAAATAAGAGGATTATGAATCTACTATCTATAAATTTATGTTATTAAAGTGCTGTAGCAGAGGACAGGAATTTAGTTTATAAAGAGGTCATGTGCCATCATGACAGAAGTGCTCAAGAAGGCACTTACATTCCTGCAGGACACACTGAGGGCTCAGAAAGCTATACCCTAAATACCATATCTGCCAAAATATGGGAAGCATTAGATATATTTTCTGCCTTTGCTTTGCTCTCCTAAAGGTACTTGGAGAAAAAAGCTGTAGGTTAGACAATTTTGCTTTGCTTTTGTTTTTTATTTAATCTAAAAATATAGGTCTTTCCAAACGCTTCCTTTGTTGGCTGCAAAAGACAACCAAAATGTATCTGCCTCTCCAGTGAAGCATGACAAAAATCGTCAACAGCTGTGATTAGCCTGCTATCAGTTTTTGTGTGCCATAGTGACTTATCCTGAATTTTCCTATGTGTCTTTCTTATGTATTCTTATCTGTATCATAATGTCTAAATGAAGTTTTTCTGTATCCTTAAAGTTACTTAGTACTAGCATGTTAAGATTTCTACAATCAACATTTATTTGATTAAATTTAGAGGGACTCAGGATAACAACCACTTGTTATTGTTCAACAACCAATTGTTTATTGTTCAGATGTGATGTAAGAAGCAAGTTATTTTTTTTACAAATTTTCTCAGAGAAGGTCTGATGGTCTAAACACTGATGATACCAAAGTTCACCACCACGATTTGTCTAATGATATTTTCAACTGTGGAGCTGTACACCATTGTTATAAGTGACACTCTTCATTCAAGAAACAATTTTCTATTGGTTTCCTTACTTCCTATTTTACAACTCCTTTGCCTTTTCTTGCCCTCCTTCCATTTTAAAATCTACCTTTTGATCAAAACAATTGGTAAGTTACTCTTCTCCCCACCTCAGGTATTTTAATCATTCTAGAACTGAAAGGTGAAAGGTCAATGACTTGGTGTCATAAGTACATTGCTTGGGAATCATGCTTCCATTAACACCTTCATCATTGCTCTTTTCCCTTATCATCCTTTATTGCTTTTCAGCTTTAGGCTGTGGGATTCAACTCACCTGACTTGGGAGTACTTTCACCTAGGGATCTATATCTGAGGTGGTTCTCTTGTTTTCCTTCACAGTCTGTGGTGACTACAGTCAGCTGAGGCTCAACACATCCCTCTTATCCTAGCGTGGAGCTCTGACACAGAGGAGAAATCCTGTGCCTAGAAACACTTGCTTTTCCCTGGCAACTATGAAAATTATTACAGAACTAACTCCAATGAAGGCTTTTACACTGTTAATGCCTAAAATGAAGATTCATGGTGGGATAAATATGTTCGGGTTACAGTGCCTAATGTTTCCAAACTAAATTGTCACTGAAGTATTTGAACACAGACCCGTTTCTGCCTGTGATGATGGAGGTTACTAGAGAGAACTATAACATTAGATAATAGTTAAAAATGCATAATCTCCACACTGGACAGGCTTGGTCCATTTGATAACTATTCTCATAGCAATCCTCATCTTCTTTCAGTACTGTCAAGACATCACTTTCTTGCTTCATTGGATTTCCTCAAGGACAGATCATTAGCTGAGTTCTGTTCTATAATTTGCAAGCATTTAGCAATCTATGAGGGATATCTCAGCTTTCCTACCCTAGAAAAACCTTCTTATTTATTCAGTGATTCCCTACATACTGCTGACCTTTTAAAATTAAGATCTCTAGTCCAGTGTCACATGAACAAGTGCAGTTCCTTGAAAAAGAGAGTACAAACATGCAAATTATCTATTTGCAAGAAGAGAGTTATTTTGGAGGTAATTGAGAGAGTTAAGAGAAGAATAGACTGTCTCGGGAACTGTTCTTATTATGAAGACAGCTCTTGTGTTATCCTATTAAATTACTTCCTGTCACTCCTACTCATTCATTCATCTATTCATATCAGATTCCCTTTGTATCTTGTTTTGGTTTTCCTTCACTATATCTGGAGTCGAATCATCCAATTTACTTTTCAAACGTCCATTTGGTTTATATCCTATGTAAGTAACTGCAGCCCGAGGTCTATTAGCAGCAGAATGTAAAGCTTATTGTACTTAAAATATAGACAGCTTAGATTCTGTTTCCTAGATTAGGCCCCACTCATCTCTGTGCTGAAAAAATATGGATAAAAGCACTGATGAAATTATATGTTTGGTTTTTTTCTTTAATGAGTTTATCCTCTTTGGGTACTCACAAGGTAGATAGCATACTGCAAGACAACCTAATCAATCATCTGTGGAATGCTTTAGTCATCTGTAATTAGAACAACTCTCAGCATGCCTTGAGTCAGTTGTGGGGCCATCTCATCGTCAAGACTGAGGAAGTTTAAAGGTGACAGAGCATCTTAATCTTCAGCACTGACTGCACTGATATAAGTGGTTTGGAGCTGGTACAGCTTGGTCACACAAAAACACGTAGCAAGGAAATAATTACTTTTCAATGATCTTCATGACATTATAAAGATCCTGATAGCTAACATTAATCTCTTGTTTCCTCACTGCAAATCTGTCGACATTTGTGAATATGTCTCAGGAAAAGAAATGCAAATACATATTTACCTAGCAAGACTACACAATAATGCCTATTGTAGCTATGAGTATGATTAAAAATAGATTTTTAAAGACCAAATTCTTAGCAGAATTGTTTACAAAGTAAATCTGAATGTTGATATAATAGTTAAGAACATCAGTGAGTCAGCAGAGACATACTGTACACACACTAACACCAAATTTCCATCTCACTGCCACCAGGTGATAAAGATCTTATGCTGTCTTGTACTTCAGAATATGAATAGCCCCCATGGACTGGAGAAGTGCATGTGGGAGAGAGAAAAAAGCTGTCCCTTCCACTATTCCCAACTTATTTCTTCATAGATTTTAACAAGCATCTTCTTGATTTTAGGGCATTTGATTTGGATAGACATTAGGTCTAATTCAGCATAATAAAATAAAGACATTCAGAAATAAAAGACCCAAACAGGTAAGGACAGACAAGTGACATCCTGACAAATGCTCTACAAGGCAAAAAAGCCAAAATGCCTCTATTAGTCCTGATAGCAGCCAGCTGGAGCCTTTGTTGTGCTCACATATCATACAATGACCAGCACTGGCTTTGGGCTATGCAGTCTCGGCCTCTTGCAGCTGGAATATTTTGTAAATCCAATAAAATGTCTTTTTCTCAAAATTTTGGAAAACAGTATTTTTCTCCTGTCCTTTAAAGAAAAAAAAAAAAATACATTGTTTTCATTGGTAATTAGAAGAGCCAATTAATTAATTTTATTCAAGTAGCAACTAAGTGTGAAAACAAAGGAAGATGCTACATATTTTCATGAAGATAATATTATTGGAACAGTTGGCTGAATACTAGTACTTTGGTTTGCTTTAGTAAAACACCACGTTTTTATACAATACCATAGCACATTTTAAAAAAAATAAACTGTGTTTAAAATGGCAACACAACAGGAGAACTCCAGAAGTTTGTTTAATATTCATTTAGATTTGGGTATTTTAAAGGTTCTATAAAAATAAATATCACAGAGCATCCATGCCACATGAAGTGAGTACTCTCTACCTCTGTGCCCTGTTCTGGTGGAGAGACACTGACACCAACAGGCATGGTCTTCCTGTCCTTCAGCTACAGGACATCCCAGTGCAAAATGCTAACACTGACAGGCCATGCTGGGAATACCCCATGTCCCATAACCAGTGCTTGATGGTCAGCTATGCAGTTAAATAAAGAGTTTAATAACTTCCTGCTCATTCAAGTGTTTGCTGAAAGGCTGGGTAGACAAATGAAACCAACAGTGGGAGCTATTTTGCATTATGATGCTCTCTAAGGAGATCCAGTAGTAGGAAAGTGTAGTTTACTACTATGACTGTTTTAAACATTATGAAGTACAAGAAGTTGAGCAGATATTACTGACCCGGATGTAAATTCAACTGCATAAAAATATTCCTTGTCTTGATGATGTTTAGTGGCTTTACTGCTTTTGGGTAGTGAACAGACTGCAGAGCATATTTCTACAACTTCTGTAAGCCCAAAGGTTCTGGTAAAAGATGTAAGAAATTAAGATGTAGTTTTGGCCTGATGTCTATGGCTGAAATTGCACTGCAAAATTACCAACTCCTGACTACTTGTCTCATTGCACTGTGCAGGGAGAGGGTTTAAAGTATCTAGCTGCATCTTTGTAGTAGCTACACAGGAGCTGCTAAAAAATAAAGAAACAAAGGGAATAAAATGGTATAGATAGTAATGGATATTCCTGCCTCACTTGCACTCCTCAGAAAATATTAGGAAGGGAAACCTCTTTCCTGCTATATTAATCAGGAGCAGAGGTCATGGCAATGTGGAATTCACATAACAGGCATGCATAAGTATCTTGATTTGTCTTAGTCCAGCCATGAGATCAATAAATAAAGTGAAAAATGAGCACGCAGAGTAAACCCAAGTCTGTCAGTAGAAATACACAAGCCCTGTGGCACATTACCTCTCTCAACACAAAATGATTTAATATTTCTCCACAGTATTCTGTCTCTGTTCACCTTACAACAAATATTGGAGTGTAGAAAGGAGAGTTTGTATGAGCGTGATTCATAAAGAAACACTGGTCCCTTCCCCTGTGCTCACCTGCAAGCCACCCTCAGGAATTCCATCCTCTCTTTCTGCTAGCTTATTATCTGTTCCTTTTAAATGCTATAAGGGAATTACTACTTGTGAAAAGAGGGGAAAAGATAACATTTCAGATTAACACTTCTCATTTAGAACCAAGATGAGATAATACTGAACCTACTTATTTCACTATGTCAGTTGCATCTCTCTGGACTCCCAAATAACTGCTGCAGTTATTTCCTTCAGTTTCCTTTTTTTCCAGCACATATTGTTGATGTAGCATAATTAATAATGAAGTGATATTAGTTACATTATTGTGAAGAATTTTATATCATTGCGGTGTACACAGTGCAAGTTAATAAAAGGTTTTTTAATCACATATTTTAAATATTATTAAAGAAGACACAAAAAATCCTGCAATCTTTTACTGGGCTAAACAGACATCCAGAGTACTTTATGTACCATTCACCAAAAGAAAAAAATGTGCTACTGCTAAAATATTGACATGTGTTACACAAATATTTTCCTAGACATTCGTAAGCTGTTTGCTCAATGGGAACATTCAACTACACATCTATGAATAAGGAACTTAGTCAAGAGTTATCTTATTCAGTACTGATTTCAAAAAGAAAACAACCGTAAAATTTAATTAAATATAACTTGCTTGACTAATTTGCACCATTAGATGGAAAATGTAAGAATAAACTCAATGAGAGCAGTTTCATCAATATTATTTCCTTCTGTTGCAAAGCATGGACCGACATTTTTGCTTTTTGAAACTAGTTTATAATTTGCATTTCATGCATGACGTCCTCATCAAGAATGACTGTGACAGTTCATTTGAAGGGATGTACTAAATTAGTATAAATAGAAATAACATGAATTTATTTGCTGTGGTTTTGTGTACCAGCATAACCACTGATCTAAGCATTCTATGGTTTTGAACCACAGTTTTCTTGTGCTTGCATTTCAACTAGGTTGAGTGAGTAAAGGGCAGAACACTTGGGTGTCTTAACTAAGAACATCATGAGCAAGGGTTTTTTTCTGCACTTGGAAATGTTGCTGTTGGTCTAGCTCTTTCCCCCAGTATTTCAGCCCCACTGATGGCAATAATAATGAAAACATGGCTTAAATAAGGCAGCGTCTTTTGCTGTTGTAAAGATCTGGTCTCACAGACCAACACCAAGAGATCATCTAAACCCCTTGTCTTTACAAGTGCACTTGTGACTACTACTTGTGAATATGAAAATAGGGTGACAGCAGTAGTAACACTACAGTCATACCACACTTGTTCCAGAGTGACTTTCATTTTTGTTGTCTTTTAGTTAATGTTGTCATAACAATATTCCCAGTTTACTTTTGGAAGTATGACAACATTGCTACATAGAATTTTTAATTAATTTTGCTCAGTACAAAAATGCAATTATCTGGCAAAATTTCTGTGTGCCCAATAGTCAACATTTATCAGCATCTTAAGCTCTGAACAAATCCATTTACTTAGGTGAAGAAAATAAGTTATTAAGAGCAGATGTGAGATTAGTGTGATATTTCCCTTTTTCTTATCTTTGCAACTGAATAATCCATACAAAAGACAAATTGTCTTTGCGGACTATTTTATCTGGACTAAAAACTTCTACTAAAAGCTGAGTTTAGCTTACACAGACCTGTCACATCTTGAAATGGGGAAAAATTCTAGTGGCTTCTGGATTCCACCTTCAGGGCATGACTGGAAGGGTGTATTCCCCTTTGGCTAACATGTTGAGGACTGTGTCCAAGCATCTTGGTCCTAAACTTGGACACGGGCCCATTCCCTGGGCAAGACTGCTTTGACCACTTAAGCAGAAAGTGTAGTGCAAGCTTGAATAAAGATCAAGGTAGAAGGGAAAACTGTCGGAAAAATAGAATTCAGGACTTCCAGAATTTCAATTCATGCATGTTTAGTCTTTGAAATCTGCAAACCAGCGCTCAGTTCAGCATGGAGACAAATCTGGTGATGGAAGTAGATTTATGATCTTAAGCATGTCTATTAAGTGAATTCCAGTCTTGGTTTATACTCTACAGGTCACTTTTTCAGATGCAGGATTAGAAATTATTACATATGTTGCTACAGGTTGTAACCGAACCCTTTTTTATTTTTTATAATCAGTTTGCTTACTGTTTTTGAAGGACCTTTAGACTACAGCCCTAGAAGTAATTCAGAGGGGTTTTTTCCTTCCCTGGGCTTCTTCTAGGATATAACCATACTTCCTCTCTTGGGCCGTCCTTTGGTTAAACTCCAATGCATGTCATGAACACCACATCACTTTGAACCATGGAAAAAAAAAAAAAAAATACAGTCAAACTGACTAATAGACAAACATGGCTGAAACAGATGAGCTACAAATTGGGAAACGCTGTACTGTAGTGTGTCTGTACCCATAGCTGTCTTCAGTCCAGCAAAATTTATTAGTTACAGCTTACTGCAGGTCTTATCAGATTCAAGCTAAATACAAAGAGAGGTCTTTGGGTGTCAGAATTGTTGTTCCACCAGTTTTGAGGGGAACATTTTACTGCAAGTGATCATGCATCCATGAGCACATAAGGTTTCCTAGAACCTGGGTACCACACAGACACATCTGGCTCTTCACTCGTGGAAACCCTTTTTGTGTGGCAGTGGTGTATTGGGCCCAATGGGCTGTAAGTAGTCCTCACATTTCTTTACTGTGTGGACAAGTGGTCAAGTTCTTGAAATGTTGTAGAGAGACACATGGACAGTGCAACAGAACCCATGTGCTTGGTCTGTACCACACATCTTCTAGCTTATTTTGTACTACAAGGAGTAAATATAGTGTTCTTGTGTTGCAAAGTCCCAGTTAATAGGTCCTCTTGAACTTGCATGGATCTAGCATAGGTTTCTCTGCTCTAGTGCACTAAGTAACCTGCAGCTCAAGGACCTACCTGAAGGTAAACATGAAGCTGTCTGGGTTGGTAGTGGCCAGAAGTCTAAACTTTCTTATTTATCTGATTACTATTTTAAAAGGCTGCCTCAGATGCCAAATATTGAAGATAAAAAATATTTACTCAAAAGAGGACATCGTGTTTTACAGTTTTGTGTTTCTTTCACAATTTATGTACTTCCATCATCAAGATGTTTTTAGCATATTGCACACCATATGCTTCCTTAACACTATAATCTTTGGTGAAGATCATTTTCCTACATGTACCAGTATTATGAGAATCTAATGTAAGGCTTTTTTTCAGGTAAAAGGAGTATTCTGGAACACTTATAAGTCAAAAATAATTATCAGTAGAATAAAAGATGCACTTAAATGTTTTTATATTTTTTTCTTTTTTTACTTACAAGTAACTGAAAGTAGAAATTGATCAATAAAATGGAGACACATTTAGTTCCTCTTGTGGGTTAGAAAAGAGAGGAGTAAGAAGAAAAATAGAAATTTACAAAAGAATAACATGTTCCATCTTTATCAAAAAACAAGTGAAAGACCATTGATGGAGAGACTCATAGCTGCTAAATATTTTTCCACAAAATTTGTCTTTGAAATGTAGAAACCGTGGCTACCCTAAGCCTCTGAAATGAAAAAGATGCAAAAAAGGATTTGTTGTTTCTTTGCTGTCAATGACATTCAGAGTAAACTTACTTAATGATGAAAAATATTATGGAAAGGATATACAGCTGTTTCTGCAGAGCTTACACTCATCTCTAACTATAAGAGAAACAGATTGTCCTTCATGTGCCTGCAGATGGGTTTCTTGCACTCTTATCTGAAGTACTGGTGCCACTGACAGACATTAGATGGCATGTACTTGTGGTTAGAGCTGAGGTTTTAATTCCCAAGTAATGGCTAGGCAGGGCTTCTGATCAAAAAAGAAGGTAGGCAAACAGACAGTAGGGAAATTCCCACAGACTCCAGTGATTTAACTCTCACTGTAGTATTCTTTCTCACACAACCTTTTTTTCCTATTCTTTTAACATGATCTCTACTAAAGGTGCAACTCATTTTAATTAGAGATTAGCTGCCATAGAATCACTAGAGTCAGACTGAATGCTATATTCCAATGCTTCACAATTCTTGGTGTTAAAATAATTACAAAAGACTTAAAGGATAAGAATGCTTGTGAGAAAGATGATGTTATCCGTGTTGAGACTTTCTGTATAATTTCAAAAGGGAGAGGGTTTTTGAAAACTGAATGTAGCTTTTTTACATAAATTCTGCTCAAACCCACTATGCCTTTTGCACTGTTATTACATTTTCTGATTACAGGAGGTGGAAAACAAAATGGTAAAGGGGGACAGCAATATACAGACACAATTTCTTTCTTGCTGTATGCTTTTGGATCTCACCCCAGATAATCAAAAGAAGTAATTCTACTACTACCCACGTACAGGTTGTACAAATGGAATTTCCTGGTGTTTGCACTGAAAAGCAGTTAAGTGGTAGCAGTACATCTAGGCAGCATAAACACTGCATCACAGAAGCAGCTGAATGCCCAGGAGTGCAAAATTAGTCATGGTAAAAATTTTCTTCCCTCAGGCCCCTTTGAAATGACTTGTCTTTATTAAATTGTCCATAGGTTTCTGCAGTCCACAGGTGTCCTTGACTGTTTGGGTTCTCTCTGTCTGTGACTTTACTGTAGAGAAACATAATCAGTTTTTTGCAGCATGCAGAGGAAAAGGAGGGCATGATTATCTTTTAACTGATGGATGTCTCTACCAGTATTCAGGAGTGGTCTCTCAGCAGAACAAGGTGCCTCTGTGTACACTTGTGTCCAAGCTACCTGTGATAATTGCCACCAGAAAGTAACACAGAATACACTAGAGTACCAGTAGCCCATTGAAATAAAAATAGATGTTGGCTGTGAAAAACTCTGAGTTGCTTTTGCAGCAATGTATATGCAAATAAAAATCAATTAAGTCTTTGGATAAACACTGAATGTTTGTTACTGTCTTTAATAGATATAATTCTGTTTAAACATTGGACATAAAAGTAAAATAAGTATTAAAATACCCTACCTTAATGTGAAAAGGTCACACGGCTCCATAAAAGGAGTAATATAAGCAATTAACCTTGTAGTGGTTTTATATGCTCACTGAAATGTTTGCAGTTGAAGCAATAAGTGCAGTTTTCCCCCATCATCCCTAGATGTTAATAAGCCCAGCTATATTTTACAAATTTATGGAGTTAATGTAGGAAAATATTGCATATGTGGTGGTACTAAAACAGCCATAAGTGATATAAGTGAACCATGCACCCAGTATACTTAACATGGTGAGATATACATAATTAGTGAGTACAGAACGCACATGTAAATTAAAGAGCTTACTGATAAAAGGCATGCTTAAGAATTTAAATTGATTTCCTGAAAAGAAATCTCTGATATCTGTTATTTGTTTTGTTTCTTCTGGACTAAAATGATGATGAACATGACAATGTACTGCTGTGTTTGTGTAACAGAAAGTTTATTTGAATTGGCTTTATTTTTTAATGTATTTATTTAGTAGCTGAGCCAAACTATAACAAAAGAGCTGCTTAATTAGATTTTGCTGCTGTTACTCAATGAGCAAATACCACTCATTAATATTTTTCATGTGCTTATTCACATGGGCAAACCATTTTAAAGTAGTTCTTAGCCTTACCTTCAAGCAATAGGTTCTGCTGCTTGAAGGAATGTGTCCAGCACACTGTGAGATGCTCCACAGTTCCTGAAGCCCCCATGGAAATCTGAAAAATGTAGTATAGCATCTGTGGGAGCCCAGCATCTTCCTGGAGCAGTAGCTGGAGGTGAGAAAAGCCAGGGAGGTAAACACGGACAGGAACATCACTTCATCACTCAGACATCTACTGAAGACATCAGAAAAGGCCAGTGGGCAAAACCTCACCTTCAACAGTCTCACCAAGAGAAAAAAATGTCTCCCTAGTAATAAAAACAATCATACTTTGTGTCTGGCACATGCTGTGGCGTGGTGCATGTCCATATTGTTGAACTTTCCTGCCCTCCACATGAAGGTATTGGCAATAAAAGCTCTTGAAAGGTGATGACTCGTGTCCTAGTCCATCTCCTGCACAGCTGCTGGAACATTTTTGGAGGGAATATGAGAGTTGGGATGAGAGCTGTGCAGAAAGCCATGTCTGTGCCAGGGAATCTCCCAGCTGGGAGGTTATTCCTCAATCAGGATGGCTGATGGCCGCAGTGGGCCACGCCAGGGTTGCAGCAGCACCCCTAGAAATGCTCCTCTGCCCATTCCCCACACCAGGCAGCAGAAGGAGGGACCTGCCTGGCACCTCCCTCATCCACACCACAAGCAAGCAGGGGGTCCCAGAAACCCACTGGGAAAACACGGGGGGCTTTGCCCCCACACCTGAAGGTCACCATCCTCTCAGCCCACTGGGAACTCTGCAAATGGCACCCTGCCAGCTGCTATGTGTGTGTCTCTGGCTACCATAGAGCCGGGCCCTCGAGAAGTCATTTCTCCCTCCCTTTCTTCCTCCCTTCCTTCCCCGACCTCCCCAAGCTCCCCGCTGCCATGGCAGCCTCTGCTTGGAGGCCTCCCTAGGAACAGGGTTGCAGAGGGGCCTCCATGTTTGGGCTGCTGCTCCCCCATTGCGTCTGGAATATTCTGTCCAGTTCTGGGCCCCTCAGCTCCAGAAGGACAGGGAACTGCTTGGAAGAGTCCAGCACAGAGCATCCAAGATTATTAAGGGGTGGAAAATCTCCCTTATGAGGAAAGGCTGAGGGAGCTGGGTCTCTTCAGCTTGGAGAAGGGGAGAATGAGGGGTGAGCTCATTAATGTTTATAATTATGTAAGGGGTGAGTGCCAGGGGGACAGAGTAGAGCTTTTCCCAGGGGTCATTACCAACAGGACAAGGGGCAATGGTTATAAACTGGAGCATAGGCGGTTCTGTATAAATATAAGGAAGAATTTTTTCACTGTGAGGGTGGCAGAGCACTGAAACAGGCTGCCCAGGGAGGTTGTGGAGTCTCCTTCCCTGGAGACATTCAAAGCCCACCTGGACACGTTCCTGTGTGACCTCCCTGTAGGTGACCCTGCTGTGGCAGGGGGGGGGGGGGTTGGACGCAATGATCTTTCGAGGTCCCTTCCAACTTCTTTCTATGATTCCCACCCAAAAAAGGGTCAGCCTCTTGCCTGGGCTCCCACAAGCCAGCTCTGGAGTCCTGGAGTCTCACAAACACCTCAAGGAAATCAAAAGTGGGAGTTTTGCTTCTGATAAACCCTGTCTTTATAAAAGAGCATTGTTTAGCAGTTTAGCAGTTAAAAGGCTGTGAGAAACTTGTACCCAACCTTACAGGAGTGCAGGCCTGGCATGGACTTGCTCTCAAAAGGATTGCAGGCTCTTGTAACTTGGTCTTCTCTGAGGCTTTATGCTGGGGCATCTTGGCCTGGATGCTGCCTGGAGGTTTAAATCATGAGTGTAAATTAAACAAAGGAGGAAATCAGCTGGGGGAATCTGGTAACGTGCTAGGTCAGCCTTCAGCAGCAAGGGAACTGCTATGGCTCTGGGTTTGCCTCATCTGCACCTCCCTGGGCAGGAGAGAGAAAAGTGAGTATTTGTGAATATTTTGACTTTGCTAAAATCTAACTTCCCCTGTAAGATGAAGCGCATGCTGTAGGGGTGATTTTATATTTCAGGTCACAGGAGTACTTTTGTTAGCAAACAAGATTTTTATACAGATCACCCCGGCAATACCCTTGTTACCTTTGATTTTTCAGGACCTGCTTAAACAAAAGCTGTTCCTTAGTGTGCAGGAGCTCAGATTTTATCTGTTTCACCTTTGGTCTTCCCAGAACTGCAATGTAAGCTTTCTGTCTCAAATTATTCTATAAGCAAACTGTGCCATTACTCCTCTTTCCAGTACTTTTCTTCCTGGGCATAATGCTTTTATTTGCTTGCTATTTCTGTACTCCTTAATACATCTTTTTATTTGAAATTTTAGTCTGGCTGGCTGTGGCTTGCTTTTCTCATAACTCCATCACTATTCTTGAGTATGATTTTAGTAATCCAAAAGTTGAAACTGATAAGCACCTGACATGGCAAACTTGATTCTTTAGTTATTTTTCCTGCATGTCTACTACCAGCTAACATTGCTACATATGCATGTCCCCTTTTAGAATTAAAAAAAAACGTGCTGGGTATCTGCCTACATGCCTCTGGATAGGTGCTTCAAATAATGATTGTAGATTATGTTATGAACTTCATATAAGCAAGAGTTATGAGCTCTTTTATGTTCTAAGCAACCTGCTTGGCAATTTTAAAAGGCTGAACAGAACATTGAACTTTTTGCAGCTACTAACCTATTATAGAAACAGAGTTGCAAGAGAAATGGTGCTTTGCTCTCTCATTTGACAAAACCCTTACTCTTACTACATAAAATAAAGACGAATCAATGAATGACTTGCCTTTTTTTCCTCTCATGAGAGATGTATGTGGAAGGATGCGGGCAGATGAAAGGTCTTTAACAAGTTGCATTTCTATTTTACTAGATTTGTCAAGATTTGGTGGCAATAACTTGGGGTTGTTTTTTTTTCAGGTGGGCAGAAAAAAACCCAGCAGAGCCTGAATTTCAAGAACCAAAGCTGTATTAAATGCCAGTACTTTCATAAATAATAATGCTATTCTCAGTCTCCTAAGATTTAGGAGACCAAGAACGCCGAATACCAAGCAGCAAATAAATCTCCACAGTAAAAAAAATTGCAATCCTTACTATTTTTTGTAGCCAAACTGTCAAAGCATAAAGCAGAATTCTGTGATTCTATGTAATTATGGTGATATACAGCCTGAAGGATGCAATCCTATAACCCTAAAAGGACTTTAAGCATACTTAGATTATCCTCATTCTCCCTGCTAATTTTTCAGGCATGCACGGGGAAGACCTAGATGCCGTCTTTAAGGACAGTTTGTTTGGACACAGAAGACAGCTGACAAAGTTAGTGAGTTCAGGAGATCCTAGCCAGTGAGAGCAATAATTAAAACAGTTAACATCCTTTGGGGACCTTTTACACACTGGTGTTCAACCTGTGTACCAAAGGCCTGAACTTGACATACTTATGAAACTGAAAAATACTTCTTGCAGAGCAAAGTAGTGACATTTGGGGGTTTTTTTGACATTGAGGAGTGTCTCAGCTAATCTGGTTCATTCTTTACTGTTTTCTATGGCTGAAATGAAGTTAAGAGGAGAAGTGAGAAACTTAAGTTGAACAAACTAAGAGGCACGAATAACTAATAGGTAATTCTACTGTAAGGCCTATATAAACATTACAACACTGTTGAATGTAGCTGAAAAGGAATGAAATAACTGTTCTCAATGTCACGCATTTCTGGGTCTTCATCTTTGTTTTGCATGATGCATATTCCTCCTCTTTCCCTTAAAAACACTGTCAAGGAAGAAGCTGGTGATAGCCTCTGAGGAATGACTCCCTGGGGCCACATAAAGCTATCCCTTTGGCTTCTGACAGAGCTTGTGTGCCCCTTCCATAGCACTGAACTTGAAAGAGCCAATCTCCCATGTGCAGCTCAATGCTGTCCAAAGGGAAAACATGGTTTGGCTAGTAAAGCATGGCAACCAGAAGAGTTGCTTTTTCCTTTTTTGAACTGCACTTTGCAATGTCACAGACCCTGTCAGAGACAGAACCTAAAATGCTTTTTCAGTGTGAAAGGTCCTGTGTTACCAGGGTCATGGATACATACAAGAAATAGAGGAAGAATTAACACGGGTTTTGTGGAACTAAATCAAGTCTCAAAACTATTGGAGGGAAGAAAACAGAGGACAGGAGAAAATAGCAATTTTCACAGTGAAGGAAAATCAACAGAAGAGCTTCTTAGACATGTGCACTGGGACCATCTCGTTTGACATATTCATACACATAGAAGTGTCTTGAAGCTGAAGTGAATGGTGAATAGGGAGTGAATAGTAAGGAGACAAGTTTGCTGACCATGCTAAAGTATTTACAGACATAGAGAACAATTGCACTGAAAACTTGCAGAAGAGTATTACAGCACACTTAGCAACTGAATGCTAAAAGGATAAAAATCAATGAGGATAAATGTAAAACAACATCCACTGGGAAAAAAAAAAACCAAACCAACTTATGTGAACTTTACATATGTAGTAGTAGACTTTTCAGTATTTAGGGTTGTGACCCTGGTGTTATAATAGATTAATCAGTGAAAACCTCCATTCACTGTTCAGCAGTGGTCAGAAAGTCAGAAAACCTGGCAGGTCTAGCTCAAGCAGTCCTTCATGTTTTCAAAAAGCATTTTTAAAAGCAATTTTAATTACTGGAAAAGGAACAGCTGAAAGAGGAGGTAGCAGTCTTTATCATACAAAACAATGATAAGGGACAAAATGATCAAGGGAGGAAATAATTCAGATTTTCCTTATCATAAGTAACATAGTGACTGAATCTCAATTGTTCACTGTTGTTTTCTACCAGCTGCAGGGTACGAGCTAGCAAATTTGAGGCAAACAAAACAAGATAGTTCTTCACATGATTTTTAGGTCTCTGGGGAACTCTTGAAAGATCCATATGAAAGTAACATAGATGCTAATATTGTTAAGAATAGTTTTTGACATATCAGCTAGTCATAAGAGTGTAACTGACCTTGATACCCTAGGTTTGGTATTACCTATGTTGTTTTGATCAGCTTCAGTCTCTAACATCCTTTTTGTCAGCCCAATGTGTAAATGAAAGAAGCAGGATCTTAGTGTCTGCAGTGAATATAATAAAAAATAAACTGTCCTTTATCCTCAAAACTGGATAGTGACTCAGTCTGAAGTTTCTGTCTTCATGGAGGTTGTGCAGGTTGATTATTCATTCGTTACTTTCCTTTCTTCTAGAAATATGTGCATTAGAGATGAGCACATCATAAATATTGTGTGAAAACCAGTCTGTGTTTTGGATGAGCAATATATGGCAAGTTTAATTCTCTTGCATCCTTGGCAATGATTCTATGTTAACCACCAATCTCTGCCACAAGTTGGAGCTCCATGCCACATCATCCATATATGAGCACAGTCTTTCCCAAAAAAAAACATAGACATTCTCAAACCATAAAGTGAACTTCAGTTAGAATATATCCACAGTTTACTTATTTATGAACTGATGGGTTTGGTGTCTTAATCAAAAAACGAGATAGGGGCAATTGTTACAGCTTAAAAGGACTGGTGTTTTTTCCTCATTAAGATTAAAAAATGCAGTTAGGAATAAAAGTCTAAGTTCATATATGTTTCCACTCTTTTAAATGAGGAAAAATTTAAATTCAAGAAAGAATGTACAACAGAAATAAAAATTTGGAGATCCTGAAAGTAGAGCAACAGAAATAATTCTAAATGTTCCACAGCATCTTTTTTAAACTCCAGAAGCAACATAGCTTGTATATTGGGAAAGTGGGTTGTTTTTAATGATGACATAGCCAGCTTGAAAGTTGGAGCAATACATTATATCTCCTAAATCATGTTTTTAGTGAATATAAAGAAACACAAAAACAGTATTTTGTGTTCTTTGTAGAAAGTAGTAGGCTTACTTTCAAAGACTGCCTTTTTCCTGAAAGTGAAAGAAGTCTGTTCTCACCTCCTCAATGTGGATGCTCATTCTGTTATGCATTTTGATGAATCAGAAAATATACATTGTTCAGCCTGGCAATGTTTGAACATCTCAGTCAGTACTGCTCCTCTTTTTCTTTTCATTTTGAGTCCAGTGAACAACCGTGATGCAATTAAAAAAAATATTCCTCTGTTGTAAAGGATACAGCACTTATCTCAGGATTAAGAAAAAATAAGAGAGGTCTTTTTCATACATAGCAGAGATACCTTAGTCCAAATCTTAGACAGGAGGAATATATTGCAGCTAAGGAATACCTGTATACAATTGAAAATTCAAATTAAATTCTAGATAGATACAGATTTCTACTTTAAATAAAGTGTTCTAGATTTTGAGATTAAACTAATCAAGAGTATCTTGTATGTGCATGTCTCATAAAGGATTACATCATATTATCAGCATGGTTTCAGTTTCATGCAATGCAATTGTCTTCTACATTTCACCTACATTTCACCTGCCATAGGTGCACTGTAGAACTGTGCCATGCTAAAAACCATATTCCTCAATCTTTTTGAATTTACATACTCTAAAAGAATTTTTGGTGGTGTGGAGAAACCTGCTTCTCATAGAATAAGAATTTTTGCTGTATGAGGGACAGATTTTCTGTGCCTGGTATGTGTATGGTAAACATCAACTGTCTAGAGCTGCATGAATAGAAATAAATTATGGCTGCAGAAAATCCTCTTTTTTACAAAATATACTAAAAGTAGACACTATGTTTAGAAACCATGGCTTACACTTGGAAATATATGCAAGCAGCCCTTGAGCTGCTGGAGGTTGGTGTTTCAGCAGCATGTTTCTTCAGGTTTCCAGGGACTTGCAGTCTCTCCAGACTGTTTTATCAACCCCCACTGCTACCTTGTCCCTCTATATATCTTTTTTTCATGGACCATATGGTAGGTGGCATTACTCAGCCAACAGATGTGCCTTTATGATGCCTACAATTTGTACTGTGCTTGCAGGGACTTGAAGTATCAAAACAGAGGTTGGGAGCACTTCATAGGGTCATTATACTGGCTGTTTTTGTTATATGTGTCAGTAAACTCCAGGACTAAGAGAACCCAGAGCAATATATCTGACAAAGATCACATTTTTATATATTGCTTATTGTAGATGGGCTGCTAAGATTATTTGATTTATTAGCTTTTTATGGGTCCTCTGCTATGCTAGTGTGATGGGTACCTCGGCAGTCCCTTTCATTAATATCCCATAATAGAGTATTTATTATAGCACCATTGACTCGTGAAGACATATTTTACATCTCTGCATAGTAAGTTAAAGAGCTGGATAGGCATAAGTTTAGTGTTGAGGAGTAATAAAAAGGGCTGGTTACAGTTAAAATAGTGTGATTGTTGACTATGCTAGTAAGAATGAAGGTCCACTTTAAAACTCAAGGAAAAAGCAAGGTAATCAGTCTTCCTTCACAACTAAATACAGTAAATATTGTGTCAATGAAGAATGTTGGAAATGGACAAGCAGACAATGCCAGCCACACTGGATAATGTAGCCCCCTTAAGGTATTGTTTTATGTTTTCCAAACTAGGGGTTTGAGGGGGCTCTCACTCACTCACACAGCTTGGTTGGTCCCAGCAGACTCATTCCTCTTTCCTGCAAATGACAGTGAAAGCAAATGAGGCCAGTCAGTTCTGAGGTCTGAAAAATATTTCTCTACACAAAACATGCACTAGCTGAAACATGTTCTTTCTAGCCATGTCAAGATGAGATATTTTAATTTATTACTGGGAGAATAATAAGGAAGCTCTTTAACAAAGATGAAAATGCTACTGGGCAACACTGAGTCAGATTTTGAGATGCTTTGTGTCTGACATCATTGGGGTGGCTGCAGAATAAGTTATGGTACAATTGCTTTTGTCTTCATATTTTGTAATAATTACTTCATAATTGCTGCCTGAGTTGTGATTCAACACAGCAACTTGTATCCATGTTTAGTGTTGTTGTTTTTTTCTTCCAAAATACACCTGAGTGTAGTATGAAAGCAGTAGATATATTCTGACAGACACCTTTATACCCTCTGTACTCTTAAAGCTGAACACAGGAGCAGGTATTTGCAGACACCGAGCCTTTCATCACAAAAGGGTGGGAAATGCAAAGAAGTCAAACTGTATTTTTCAGTTATTCTCCACACGTTAAGTAATAAGCAGTTGGTCCTTCACCCACTCCTCGGACCTCTTTGCCTGTTTTTTTTTTTACTGTCATCTTCAGTGATCAAGGCAAAACATTTGAATCAAATTATAGACCCTGGAAAACAGGCAACGGGGAACTGGGCCAGGAGACTTTTCCTATCCCCAAGGCAAACCTACACTGACCAAATAAGCCCAGCTTGGCCTTGAGAGAAGGGATGAGCAGCAGAGTGTGTTGATTTTTCAACTCCTAGTTCCACAAATGGATTGAATCAAACTCTGGAGATATATCTATAGCTGATAAAGTGAGCCTAGAAAACTGAACACCTTTTAGATTAATAATAGTTAATTTATTATTATTTTATTATTATTATTATTGTTGTTGTTATTATTATTGTTATTATTATCATTGTATGTAACTATATATTATTCATGAATATATTGTATTTTGTAATAAAATATCTGTATATATATATACATATATATATATATAGTACACAGAGGATTTTCAGCATTTATTCTGCATAGTGCAATTTGACTCCTTTAGGAAAAGCATGGTTTGATCTATCCAAATACAAATTAAATTTCCCTGTGCTAGAACTGACCACTGACAGATCAATATAGAAATTAGAAATCTTTGTCAGATTACAAAGTAGTTTAGAGGTAATGGCAGCGTGATATCCAGAGGTGACTTGACAAAAGAACAGGAGTGAGAAAGCACCAGCAACACCAGTAGTGGAACAGTGAACAATGGTAAAGTTCAGTTAAAGCTTAATGACTTAATTCCTCTCTTATAGCCCATTACCTGCCATTCTTTCTTTTCCCAAAAGTTTAAAGGTGCAAGGACTTCCAGCTCTATCCTAGGTTCAAAGATTTCCATGTTCTTTTTGTAGCATATAACTTTATAAAGTTATATATATTATGTCCCTTTCTGTTGTCCTTTAAATCAGGATATTTTTCTTTCCACCAGGACTGCTGGTGACAATGGACATTACATTCCCCTTACCACTATCTTTGTGTAATCTGTTGACACTTTTCTTATCTTAGCTGCAAAGTAAACAAAAACAAATGCCAGCTAAAATCCAGGTTTGACAAACAACTTATCACTCTATATTTTTTTCATGAGTTTACAATGTATTAGTACCCATTGAGCTATATGTTGGAGATACAACTAAACCTTAGGCTTTGAATGGAAAATCACTTTTTATGACAAGGAACAAACATAAATAATCTGAGATACCTAATGGGATAATGTATCAAAAGTGAAGAAACAAACAAGCTTGCGCATATAAGAACAAACCCCATTAATACTAACAGCAGAAGGAATTTTATACATTTCAGTAGACTAGAATTGAGCAATCACCATAAAATAGATAATTTCTAAGGCAAAGATATAATAGCAGATAAAATATTAATAAAAGGATTGCAAACAAAGCACAGAATATATTAACATAGGATAAACTCTTCAAAATTAGCACTCCAATGAAGGATAAATTTTTCCCGAGTTTTGTTTTCTCAGATAACATCAAATGACACTGTCTAGTTGGACCCACAAAGCCAGCTTAAAATAATACACTAAAAATTTATTATACGTGCAACTTATGCTGTTTGGTTTACCTTGGTTCCTAGGTTTATGTGATCTTTATGGTTTTCGGTAGACTCCACTAATTTTGAAGCAACTATCCAGTCTCAAACAAATTTGACAAACATCAGATACATTACTCTAGTTTAGTGGTTTTTTTCATAGCCAGCTCCAGTAAGATTTCTCACTGCCAAGTTTAGCACTTCTCCCTTTCTTTCTAGATCTCCTGATCCCAGGAAACTTCCAGTCTGATGTGTAGTGACCCAGGTTAAGCAAGAGGAAAAACACAATTGAGGGTGGTTGGCTACGGGAACAAACTCCCTAAGGAAGTGGTCATGGTACAAAGCCTACCAGTGTTCAAGGAGCATTTGGAAGATGTTTGTAGCCATTTGGTCTAATTTTAGGTAATCCTGTGAGGAGCAGGGAGTGGGACTCAATGGTCCTTATAGGTCCCTTCCAACTTGAGACATTCAATGATTCTGTTATTCTCTGGCAATCACCCTTATAATGATATTGCTCTCTTGAGATCAATTTGGATGCCTTGAGTTAAGGAGTCTCCCACATTCAGGGTGAAAGCTCTGCATAAATATAGTATATAAAAGATGAGTGGCTGTGTGTCCTTCTAATTACTTTTTACAGGGAAAAAGCACCCCCAGCTGCACTGTGTCAAGTCATAAAGTCTCTCCGACTGGTAGGAGTATTTGAACTCATATCTGAGCATCTCACTTTGGAAACATTCTACCCTTTCCTCTGGTTCTTTTGCAGGTTGGGTGGAAGAGAGAACATGACTTTTTCCAGGACTGTTGGAATAAGAAACTTTTTAATCAGACGGGGAAGGATCCAGAACTCTGAGACAGTTAAAATAGTTGCTTTTGTGACTAAGTTTGTATTTATGTGTTTTTGCATCTGTATCATAGTCTTCCATAGATGTGCAGCCTAGTGGACTAAAATATATGTCTTTTTTAATTGTATCTAAAAACTTTTCCTAAGCAACAGCATTCATCAAATGCATCCATGTACCAGGTTCTCAAAATTTTGTTCACTCCAGCAACTATAAACACAATTTCTGAGTAACTTAAGGAGGCCTGAAATGCGTGTGATTTAAAATATGTCATCTCTAGACAAGGATCTGTAACTTTTATGTTCTTCTTCACATAAAAGACATTAATTTCTTCAAGCACAGGGTTTTTAGGGGTGAGTAATTGCATTTACATAACTTGTTGGTGATATAAAGTGATTAAACTGGATCACACTTCAAACAACATTTCTAAAAGGGTGTTTTTCAGAAGAGTCTGGACTTCCAGCTTATTTTCAGCTTGCCACTGAAATACTGCTATTTTTTTCCATTGGCTCTGCCAAATTATCAATGAGTCTCCCACATGCTTAGTTATGTAGTGCTCACAGTGGTGAGAGTATTAGGACCCTGAGTCAGCTAAACACTCAGGTTTTGAATTAAAAGTAAAAGTCTCCCTATAAGGTGTTCTTTTGTCAGGCACCTCATTGTCACATGTCCCAGGCAAGGGATCCTGGTCTCAAGAAGAACATCTGAAACAGAGAATTTTATTTAACTTACAAGGAAAACACAATGATCAGGTTCAGACATCATTACCACAGCACAGCAGAATATGAACAAAGCTGTAAATGGAGGGAGTTGGCATCACATTGAATCAAAGACAGGAGTTTTTCTAATGGTTGTTTCTAAATTCAAGGCTTGGTTGTTAAACAGCTTAATAAAATACCTAATCATTAATTACATAATTTTATAGTATTATATGTCTACTTGTCATGCAGAAATTAACTAAAATTAAGTAATTTAGGAAATATTCCAACCTTACTAACTATAGCATGCGTCAAGTTTTATTTAAAGAGGTATGGAGAGATGGTAGATTGAAAATAATGCTAAACAGTAGCACAGCATAAAATATTAAGGCTGTATATTTTAAAGCCTATACACTAACACATTACATTATAAAGATGAAGACTAAGCCAGTGTTAGTGACTGCATTTCTCCTTTAGTCCTTGTGGTATACTAAATACTGAATTTGCAATAGCTGTAATGATAACACAGTATTCTAAGGCTTTCTGATTTTATAGAGGACAAGAAATAAAAACTAGATATCTAGTGTGCTTAGTACATGCATCTGTAGTTATCATAGTGTGAAGTCACTGTGAATTGAGAAAGATATTTTCCTAATGCTATACTTAACAGAGCTGGATTTATAGTAGTTATTAGTAGTGATCTCTACACAGAACTGAAAGCACTTTACAAATTTACATACCAGCATCTTCCCCATTTAGCAGATGAGGGCATTGCAGTCCCTAATAAGTAAATACTCTAAATGTTGTTAAAAAAACCCCTATGGCTTAATCTGAAATTTTGCTTAAACTACATAATGAAGGGTTATGGTATTTGGTTGGAGCTGTACAGTTTGGATTAACATGATTCAAAAAATGATTTATAGTAAAACTGGGTGCATACATACTAATATATAACTACTGAACAGTGATTGTTTTCTGTGTGATACAGTGATTGTATTCAAAGATCAACCAGTGATGAGACGCCAGCCCCGGGAATACAAGTTCTCTGAAAGCCAATGCTATGCACAAAGATTTTGCTGCACTGGCTCTAAATTGCAAACAGACCTTTCCCTATGGAAGTCCCCTTTTACACACACTGCTTCAGAGGAAGAGAACTACTGTGCCTATCACATTAATAATATATGCATTAAAAAAAAAAATACAACAAACACAACTTTCTCCAAGAAATATTGATATCATGATAGTCTAGGAAAGTTCCAGAACACCTCTGCACATTAGTTTAATGCATATAACATCATCTTTCAGCCTATAGACTCATGAAATTTATATAGAATTTCTACATTCAGTAATTTTGTAATAATATTCTTTCCTCAGTGCTGCTGGTTGGAGTAGAGAGATTCTATTGTCAATTTCTGAGAGAGATGACAGAAAAACAACCCCATGGCAGAGGGGAAAAAAGCAATAAGTGGAACTTTCTTCCAGGCATTCTGGCCATTAATAATTGAAAATCCTTACAATGACTTGAGACAGATTACTAGAACAGTTTTTGAAAAATAACCTGCTGTATTACTTCCCCACTAACCATCTCTTCACCCTTGGCAAACAGCTGACAATGTTTGGAACCTAAGCTGTTCAGATGTTGCAATGAAGTGTATGTTTCTTAGAGCCCTGAGTCCAGGGAAATGTAGAAGTCCTGTGCTCTCTTGTCTCTGTGAATAAAATATTTGTGTCTTGGGAAAGAAAGACAGCAAATCCTAGAGGCAGATCTTAGAACTTGATAGAAAAAATAAAGCTTTGTATTAAAGTGATTGTTAAAAATAGTAAAACAAGTCTACAGCAGCTTTGTGATACTTCCAGAGTGATTTCCTATATTTAACAAGACAGATTTTTTAAAGTATTCCCAAATTCTCTTGTTCACTTTGGCTTTCTCTCTCTTGTCTAGAATGATGCTGAGTATCCTTTTCATTTGTCCTCTGTTTTCATAGAACCATAGAATGTTCAGTTGGAAGGGACCTTAATGATCATCTGGTCCAACCCTTTTCAGGCCAGGGAGACTTTTTTACCTACTCTCACTGAAGTACTAAAAGAGGTACATTTTTCTTTTGCATTCTGCAAGGGTAGAAAATTATACATCTGTGATTCTCTCTCCCCAGCCTCTTATTTTCCACAGTCTTATAGACATTTTGTCTCTCCTTTATGATGGGCACATGTCTCCTTTCTACTGGCACTCATGGAGTAATAAGATGATTTAACTATACATGTTCAACATTTTAGTAACCTAGTCATTACAGTTTTCCTCTTTATTCCATAAGCAACATAGAAAGTAGTCAAGACTGTAGCTGAGCTTTCCATCCTAGCAATACAAAGTTTTACTGCAACCCTATCCATAAGCTAAATGCTCTGTCTTTATTGACTTGTAGTCTGTGTGACACCAGTCCTTATTTTAGTTAACCAGATTAACAGTACACTTTCTATAATATATGCAATTATCAAATTTCTTCCTCAAAGCATTCCATGTGTGGGTTAGTGGGTGAAATAAAAACATTGCACTTTCCTGCAATTTCTGACAGCATTGTTTCTTTATTCAGTGGCTGCCCTAGTGCTGATAGACGTGTCAGAAGAAATTGTTTATCATACATGTGAGTTTATCACTTATATGAATCAGTTTTATCACATTTCCAGAGCATCCCCAGAGACACTGTAACTGGTTCATTTTAATTACAAAGCCACTCTTTGTGTTTCTATGGACAGCTATGTCCATAGAGTTACCTTGTTCAATATTTAGAATACAAATATCACAATTTATCCATCTCTTCTCTGAATTTAGCTATTAAGTTTTCAAAAAAGACCTCAGTAGCATTCATCCCCATTACCTTTCATCTTTTTCTAAGATACCATGTCTGTCCCAGACACAGTCTGTATTTCAACACATCTTGTCAAAAATCATGTCACTGTACCCAGAAAGTCTGGACTAAAATAATGTCTCTGAGATTGAAAGTGGAATTGTGGCTTAGGGTTGAATAAATAGGTATTTTTTTAATTGCACAGCATGGCAAATATAAACAAATTCTATTTATTTCCCTGGAAATACAAGGCAATCCCAGAAACTAAACTCAAGCTTGGAAGTAAGCATAAATCCTTGTCAATGTATCTTAAAGATTTAGTGTTTTGGTTTGGTTTGGTTTCATTTTTAAACGCACTATTCAACAAGTAGGGTGGAACAATCATGACATTCTAGACTCTTTTAACATTTGCAGTTAGCCAGTATATGGATGTTTCAAAACTTTTCAACACCAAGGAGCACTTTAGTGATGTCAACAGGTATTTCTTTGATACAGTCCTGTTTATTTACAAAGACTGCACACAAAATTATCTTTTACAAGACACAATTACAGTTAAAAATAAAAACCTATAGCTATTCCTTTGCCCAGAATTTCAGGTTTCATTCTACACAGAATTCTCCCACCTAAGTGTACAATTCTCACCTTGACTTCTTGTCTTTTGGCTGCTTCTTTTACTCCATTTTCAAATGTTCCTGAAACATCTATCAAAAAATATTCAGCAAATTTCTAGTACTTATTTGTCCTTTAGTCTTCCATTTGGTCTGTGTTTTGGGAAAGAGATCCTTTTGTTTCAGGTGAAAGGAAATATAGCTTTTATGTCGTATAGACTTGTCCCAGCATCCACAGGCTTCATCTAACTTCTATCGCATTTATTTTATAATTTCAATCTTGTTCAAAATGAATTAATTCCTATCTGATTGATATTTTAACAAGAAGCAAAAATCAGGATAAAATCTTCAAGTTTAAATTCTTGCTTTATTGTTCTTTTACATCACTGGAAAATATCGGTAGTAGATGTGGTATCTAATATGGTTTGGAATGACAGGGGTCATGCTGCATCTAACTTTGTTAGCTAATTTTCATCCAATTTTAGAGTGACTCAGTGAATAAGATGTCCTTAATTGTGTGCTTACAGTCCCTGTGTAGAAAAAATGAAGAGATATTGGTGATTCTGAAGGTCTTGAGACTAACACCTAAAATTAGACATAATCAGATAATTTGGATCCAATCCTATGGTTTTATGTGTCCTCTTCGTGGGATGGAATGGGTCAAGAAGCAAATAATCCTGATAAGCATGTTTAAGGGTCATCCTCACAGGGATAAGTTAATTTGCTACAGAAGGGCACTGACAGTTTCTTATAGCCAAGTCAGTGAACAAAAATTATGCTCAAATACCAATGATACCAAAAATATTTCAGTATCTTCCACCACTTTCTTTCTTAAGCCCTCTAAAAATACTCCTTAATTGCCCCAGCTGCAAATGGCATCAGCATGATGATTCTGATGGCATCATTCAAACGTAGCTCATATGTTTATACAAAACTTTCTTGGCTTTTATAAACTGACTGTTGTAACTTCATAATGTTTGAGTGAAAAAATGCCATAGAAACTTTATAACATTTACATAGGACAAAAATTATGTACATGTAAATTCTCACAGTAATCATTTATCCATGACTCCTAATATGACAAACTTTTTGCTTAGGTTCTCTAGTGGTTTTTATTTTGAGGGACAACTATTCATACTTTGCAACATGAGGATCTTACACGGTAAATCAAGGCCCATGGCTAAAAGGTATCCACTGTAAAGTAAATTTTAGGAGCAACAGCAATATAAGAAGTAGTAGCAACCAGTGTTCATGATCTAGCACCATTACAACCACCTGGCTCATATGCATCCTTCTCCACCTCATTCTTGTCCTTTTATTGTCCTCCACCTTTTAAACCCTGGACAACAACTCCACGAATACAGCAACAAATTTACTGGCAAGGTCTGCAACAGCTGAGCCCATCCCAGTTGCTCTGTGCCAGTCAGCCAGCTGGTAAGCTGGGAGTGATCTGAAAACTGGCTGTAATGCTGTTTCACAGTCCAAGAAGAGACCCTGCAGTATTTGCCTTAGAGAGTTGTTTTTTTCCCTTTGCTATGGCATTGTTTGCTGATCATGGCTGTTGGCATAGAAAAGTTAATATGGAGGACAAGAAAGAGAAACATAAGAGAAATACTTCAGGAATTGCACTTGGAGAATAGGGAAGCATTTCCTAAAAGTGAATGAATATTCTGCAAAATACAGAATAAATGTGTACAGTTAAAATATCACACTCTTTTTCATGGTTGATGTAATACTAATGACATTATTAAAATTAAGTTAATTGTATGAGTAGATAAATCACTAATTCACTTCTTGGTGCTATTGAGTACTTTTGATTTTATTATTTGTATATTTCCTTTTGCTATTTCCCATTGCTTATCTTAAAACCTCTGTTTTCTTACTATTCTGCATCATGTCTATTCTGCTACATTTATTCTACTACAGGTTCAGGAAAAGAGGAAGCTATGGGGCCACTGTTCAACTGAGGTGTCCTTCTCTAATCCTGGAAGTATTTGCTTCTCCAGATTGGTTGGCATAGAGCTCCAAGGATATAAAAATTATGTTCTTAGAGTTTCAGTTACCTTAGTGCTTTAATTTATATTGTTCCAATACACTGAGTGATGCTCATGTTAATAAATTATGAAGTCATTTGAACTTGGTTTCCCCCAGCAAGGTGATTGCCCAGTCATTCAGTTAAGGTCAGCAGTCTCTCTTCTGCTTTAATAAATGTTTAATTTTATTCTATATAAAGTGGAATAGCTCTAACAGTGTTGCATTCCTTGGTGATTTTTAGGAGAAATTTGAAGACAAGCTTTTAAGTACAATGAGTTTTTAATGATAAAGCAGTTGGATTAATGTAATACAGTAGGAAAGCCTTTCTAAGGGATGAGGAAAGAGAAACTTATGTCTTACCCAAACTGCCAACACTAATTATTGACTGCATGGCTCCATATCACATACTCTGGCAAGTTCTTGATTTCATCACCAACATATTTCGGGAATTTTGATCTTTGTAACCGGAACATACAGTGAGAATGAGATAAAGGTGAAGAATGATTGATAAGAAAAGAAAAACAGGTGTGAATTTAAAAACTACAAAACAAAGAAACCAACCCCCCAAACCAAAACATAACAAAAAAACAAAAAATAACCAACCAAACAAAAAGCAACAACCAAAAAGCAAAACCAAACAAAACCTCCAAAACCCAACAAACCAGAAAAAACAATCAAGTAAATCTTCTGTGGTTTAAAATTCACCCAAGTCAGAGGGTGATCAGACATTGGAATGGGCTGCCCAGGGAAGTAGTGGATTCTCCATCCCTGGAGATATTTAAAAAGAGACTGGATGTGGCACTCAGTGCCATGGTCTGGTAACTGCAGCAGTAGTGGATCAAGGGTTGGACTTGGTGATCTCTGAGGTCCCTTCCAACCCAGCCAATTCTATGATTCTATGATTCTATGACTCTGGCCATTCCAGAAAACATCTTCCCAGTTCTCTGATTCTTGCTATATCCTCGTGGGGAACCTGACAGTTTTAAAATCTTGCTGAACTTCACAGAGGATAGGCACTTCCCTCCCTACTGCTGTTTCCACAGGCACTCTGATAAATACGTTCAAATTCAGCAGCTTAGGTGTTCCAGTGTGTCCTGTACAGAATGGTACAGAATTTGACTTAAGCAATGCAATTGGACTTGAAACCACGGTAGCAGCTGTCCCCCTTGTAAGTCATCAAGTCTCCATGGGAACTCTGAACACACTCCTCAGGAATAGGCAGGACTCTGTCTCAGGACTGTGGGTGTGTAACTTGCTTCCTCAGGGCATAATTGCCTTTAGAAGCTACTTAAAAATTCTGTACAGTAATGAATTTTCCCTGATAAATTAGTGAAGTCATTTGTACCCACTATGGCCCTGATATGATAATCATTGGATTGACTTTCACCTTGGTAGTACGCTTGGTATTTAAACAGCAGCTAGATTTTCCAATGTCCAGAGAAGGAAAAAAAAAAAAAAAATCACACTTATGACCATCAACCTGCTACTAAAATGGCTATAAAAGCATGACATTCTATATGAAAGAAATAAAATATGCTTTCACTTCCTCTGTAACTAATATATGAAAATGAGGAAACTATAGCATTTTTAACAGCAGGGATTGCATAAAATATTGCATCTGCAGCCCAAGTGCCACCGCTTTGTCCTGGGATTTCTGCCAAACCAGGATGCTGTTCAGTTGTAATTAACATTTCTCATCCCAGTATCATTGTTGATGAGTCCCCACGCAGTTTTAAGTACAGCTGCCTGCTACAGTAGTTCATTATGAACACAGGACCTCTGCTGACTCTCTTCCCTTCTGCTCTACTTATCATGGGCATTTTTCACTTCTTCAAAAGAATCACAAGGTCCCCTTCTTGCCAGGATTTGTGAGGTAGCTCCATCATCTCCTTTTTGAAGATCTGCATATTGGTTTTCGATTGATTCATTTGAGGTTTGTTGCCTTTAGGAAGTCTTCCCTCTTTTGTTTGGATCTGTTGGACTTCATTTCTTACTGGACTGATTCCACCCTGAGCTAGACAGCCTTCACCCTTTGTTAAATTATTTCTCCATTCAGTTTGGTACTTGGATTAGCCAGATCAGATTCTGATGCATTTCAGCCTGGATATTCTGAAATTCCTTGGCATCCCTTCTCTGCAGTCTCTTGGAAGCTTTGAAAAAACTAAATGGAAGGCTAAGCAATTACAAGTGATGTAGTGGTGTGAGCAACTGCTCTTGAGGATACATTTTATAAATGACCAGCATGAAACACTGCGCTAACCAGTCACTATGAGAAAATTGCTCCAGAAAACAGAGGCTTCAGTTAATAGAGAAATCAAAAGAATGTAATGGAAAAGGACCTATTTAAAAATAAAATTAATAGCTTTTACTACATTTTATCTATATTATATATTCAACTGCTTGCTTTTGCTGGAGTTATTATTACTTATCAATTGATCTAGCCAGGGGCCAGAGTCTGTTTCAGCAACACCCCAGTTTCAAATCATTTATCCTTTAAGCAGAGAGGGGAAAAAACAACAAGATACAAAGGAAGTTTAAGGAATCAATGAGACAAATATGGGTGGTATTACTAACCACCTTCTTAACACAATATCAGTCTAAGCACAGAGGATTTTTTTAGGTTATTTTAGAAAAAAGAGAACAACCAAAAGGTGAAGTCTAGCAAGCTTGATTGATTAGCAGGGGTAGATGATATCATGGTAATGAAGGAGACTGAAGCAGAAAAGTGGGTGGAGCTAGGTCATGTGTGCTCCAAAAAGCAGAGACAAATTATTTTATATTTGCTGACATATAAACCATGAAGACAGGGAAGAAAAATCCATGTGTTCCTGCCTTCAGCTCCCAACTGCTGCTTATTGCAGGAGTCCATCCTGGGACTTTCCCAGGGCTGCCCTGCAGCCTCGGTGGCGATGTGAGAGTTACTGGGGGGAAGGGGAGAGGAATATGGTATTGCTTTTGTATATGTTTGTATTTATTTAATAATTTTTCTTTTTCATCATTACTGTTTCATTAAAGATGTATAGTTTAGTGTCTAATGTGTAAGTCTGTCTCCCTTGTTCTCTATCAGGGAGGGGAATTAATAGAGAACATCTGTCATTTGTTTAACTGTGGGCTCAGCATTAAGCCATGACACATATTTATTTCTGCTCAAGTAATATGTATCTCTTGAAAAAAATCTCCAAACATGAAGGAAGAAAAAGTGTTATGCCAAAGATGTGGCACCAAAGAGAACTAGGTAATGAATGTTATAGTAGTTATTCACTTCTCATGCTATGGAATTGTCAGTGAAGGGAGACTCATCAATCCTGAAGGGTCGACTTTGACCATTTTAATGTCTAAATGATGAAACCAGTTCAGAGGAACATTGCTTAATAAGGACCTCACACAAAGCAATTAAACACAATGATTTAAAAGCAACTCAGCATCCCCCCATTCGGGATGTTTTTGGAAAATGGCGGTTCCAAGACTTTCTGATACGGTGATAAAAGGCAAAAAGAAAGAGAAAAGGAAAGAAAAAAAAAAAGGAAAGAAAAAGAAAAAGAAAGATTTCTTAAAAGTAAGCAAGTATGTTCATTCAAAGAATAACCATTAGCGTAACTTTTAAAACAAATTTTGCGGCTGATTCCATGATGCTGGATGAGGTGGACAGAGGAAAAACTCTTCTGAAAATCTGAGAACAGTGCTTGGTAGGCAGGGTTTATACAGGGCCCAATAAATCCTTCCCTGAGAAACGATGGGAAATGACATGCCTTTAATGACATTGGTAGAAATTAAGGATTTCCTAAAATTCTTTAGCTCTCAGTTCTGCAATACAATCCATGTGTAGAGCCCTAACATCATTGGTGATTGATTTGTTCAACTATGCCGACAACTCCACGGGTGTCCTGGAAAATTTTTCTACTCACACAAAAACGATTTCAAGAATGAGTGATGCCACTCAATAGTCAAGAGAAAAAGCAGATTTTTTTTTTCCTTCTCTCATTTTACTTGAAATGATTCAGCCTTGCTGAAAGAAATGAATACGAATCAGACATATTTATAAGGCAAGGACCCTACAGTGTCTGGAGTCATTAAGATCTTTCATTTTTCTTGTTCAAATCAAAGTACCTGTCATTCTCTCTTGAAGCTCATGCTGCTTCATGGAGCACCCAGTAGTCTCAGAGAAAAGGTTCTTTCCATAAAGACCAATAAAAACTTGTCATTTTGCATCTTGGTAGACCTTTTTTGACAGGATAAAATCTTGTTTAGAGCTCTGATTTTATTCAGGCATCTGCAGTTTTCCGTTGATAAAAAAGAGAGCACTAGGGCTTACTTTTGAGAGCGTGTTTGCCTGAGATAAATATCTTAAGGCTGGTTAAAGCTTCAATGAACTTCCAGCATCTGAATGAGACTGTAATAGTCTGAAGGAGTTTCCTCTGAGGTCAGTAAATATTTTAAAGCCAACACATTCTTTCACAGATTCTCACATGGAAAAAGAAATCTTACCAAATTCTATTTCCAGTTCTTTAAAACAGTGTATTAATGTTGACCATTAATACTTTTTAGGCCATAAAGAGGAGTATGAAAAGTAGACTTGTATGTGCTTCAGTCTTTGCTATAAGCATCAGTGGATGTTGCAGAGTTTGCTCTGTTGCTTTCTCCTAAGCCAAAAACATGCAGAAGCACTGAGATCAAAAAGTGACAGGGCCTGTGATAGGGACTCCTCTGTGTGAGAAGCTGAGATACACATCTGGCTTTAGCAAATCTGATGAGCCACAGTGATGAACTGGTAACAGCAGATGAGGAGAAGGCTGAGATTCTCAACAACTTTTTGCCTCAGTTTTCATTGACAACCCCTCTCCTCATGGCTTTCATGTCAATGGCCCACGAGATGGAGACCAGTGAGACAAAGTCCTCCTCACTGTAAGTGAAGACAAGATTTGTGACCATCTGAGGAACCTGAAGAGTTAAAAGTCCATGGGACCTGTGAGGTGCATCCCAGAGACCTGAAGGAATTGGTGCATGTAGTTGCCAAGCCACTCTCCATGCTATTTGAAAAGTCATGGCAGTCAGGTGAAGTCCTTGGTGACAGAAAAAAAGGAAACATCACTCCCATTTTAAAAAAAGGATTGAAAGGAGAGCCCTGGGAACTACCAACCTGTCAGCCTCACCTCTGTGCCTGGGAAAATCATGGAATGGATCCTCCTAGAAGACATACTAAGGCACATGGAGGACAGGGAGGTAATTCAAGACAGCCAGCATGGCTTTACTAGTGGCAAATCCTGCCTGACCAACTTAGTGGCTTTCTCTAATGGAGTGACTGCAACAGTCAACAAGGGAAAAGCAGTGTATGTCATCTATCTGGACTTCTTCAAGGCCTTTGACACAGCCATCCCTCTCAGCATACTTCTCTATAAGTTGTGGAGATATAGATTTCACGGGTGGACTGTTCAGTGGATAAAGAATGACTGGATGGTCACATCCAGAGGGTAGTGGTGAATGGCTCAAAGTCCAGATGGAAAACAGTGACAAGATGAACCTTCTGAGGGTCCTGCATTTGGGCCAAGGCAACCAGAGACATAAATACAGTCTGGGGAGGACACACTGCAATGTGGAAAAAGACCTGGGAGTACTAGTGGATCAAAAGCTGGACATGAGCCACCAATGTGCAATTTCAGCCCAGAAGGACAACCTTATCCTGGGCTGCATCAAAAAAGTGTGGGCAGTAGGACAAGAGCGGTGACTCTGCCCCTCTACTCTGCCCTGGTGAGACCTCACCTGGAATATTGTGTTCAGCTCTGTAGTCTCCAGCACAAGAAGGATGTGGACCTGTTGGAGTGTGTCCAGAGGAGATCAAATGATGAGAGGGCAGGAGCACCTCTCTTATGAAGACAGTATGAGGGAGTTTGGGTTGGTCAGCCTGAAGAAGGGAAGGCTCTGGGGGGTCCTTATATCAGCCTTCCAGTACCTGATGGGGGGTCTTTTTACAAGGGCTTGTACTGAGAGGACAAGGGGTAATGGTTTTAAACTGGAAGAGGGTAGATTTAGGTTAGAAATTAGGAGAAAATTCTCTAGTATGAGGGTGGTGAGATATTGGAGTAAGATGCTCATGGAAGTTGTGGAAACTCCATCCCTGGATGTGTTTAAAGCAAGGCTGGATGATGCTCTGAGCAAATTGGTCTAGTGGGAGGTGTCCTTGCAGGAGGGTTGGAACGGGGTGATCTTTAGGTTCCCTCTAACTGTAACTATTCTGATTCTGTGATTTTGTGCTACTATCTCCGTAAGCAAAATGAAGCAACTCTTTTCTTTGTCAGGACTCCAGTATGGAAGCCAGGTGGACTACTAAGCTCCAGATAAGTTTTTATGCACCAGAGAGAAGACAGCTAGACCAAAAATCTGGGCTTAATAGACCAAAACCTGCTGCTTCCTCCTAGAATAGCTCAGCTCACAAGACTCCACAGACAGCAAGTGTAGATAGCACTAGAATCTATCTATTATCTAGACTATTATCTAGCAAATGTCTGGCTTTTTTTCTCTTAAAATTACCATGTTACAAGCCTTAGTGGTAATACTATCATATCTCTTAAAATATACTGAGAAAGCACTTAAAGTAGTGCTTTGGGCACAGGTCAGAACATCTTTGCCCCTTAGTATAGAAGGCTATCTCGGTCTACACTGAGCAGTTTTACAGAGTTCCTGTAAGATCTTTTCAGGGAAGAAGACCAAAATCAATATAAAACTGGTTTTCTTTATGCCTGCTAAATAAAATAGGACCTTGGAGTAAGTGCTGTGCTGCTGACTATCCACAGGGCTCAAATGCTAACGTGCCTCTTGGAGTGGTTTTGGTACAAACTGAGCAAGCTCTTCTCCAAGCAATACCTGTGAGGGATGCAACATGCCAGGGCCACTCTGTATGTCAAGATGAGACTGAACCAGATTTAGTTCCCTCCTTCCCAGGTAGTTTTCCCAAGCCATTCCAGAAGATTGTGCATCCTCAGAGCTCCCCCACTACCTTTACATCACAGACCAGGAGATGCAACACATGTCCTTAATTTCATTATATTTAAATATTGTTCTAATGAGCCACAGCATAGCCCTTGTGTTACTGTAGCCTCTTACATTATTTAAACTGAAAAATATACATAAACCCATATAATTATGTGCTGTGGCCAGATGTACACCACATGGGGCCTAGGGGAGACCCATGGCCAAGTGCTGTGTAGATTGGACAGCAGCCAGAAAGTCTGTGTCTTCGGGATACAAAAATGTTCCCTCACCCTGGCTTACTGAATAGCACAGACATAACCTTACACTCATAAACAAGTATTCCAAGTGCCTGAGGGAGATTTAAACCCTCAGCTACTCTGGACCTCTACAACAGGAGAAGGCAGCCTGAATGCACCTCCTCACACCCACTAAACGAATCGAGAAATCATTCTACAGGGAGAGGTGTGAAAATAAAGTATCTTTCCCCATCTCTTACCAAAATGAAATACTTTACATTCATTTAAACTACACAAATAAACCCAGTATATTTATTCTCCAGAGTTTATTTTGTGTCTGTCAAATGCAATGCATTTTTAATGTGCAATCGAATGTTTTGATAAAAAATACATAAGTGTAGTGCCTCATAATTCTGCACAGTAAATTCTAACTTTATTTGGACCGGAACTTGTGTTAATTGTGGTGAAACCCTTAATGAAACTGACTAATTAAAATTACTAAGTGCCATCTTTGTCCAGTTTCCATCTGTGTGAAAAACGAACAGTTACATGCCTATTTTCTTTTTAAATTTTACATCACTGTGATCAATATTGTATCTTGCAAGAAAAGTAACATCCTCTGTCAGAAGTTGGGAGTTCAGTTTGGTCTGATGCATGATCAAATATAGGCTGAGCCCTACTTATGCATCTGAGTAATTCCCTGTTATGATGGAAAAAATTGTGACCTTCTTATAGAAGAGAGCAAGAAATACTACCCAGTTGCCAGGGCAAGATGACGGAGGAGGTGGGACTTCACATCCATTTAATCCACCTGGGGAGCATCTGTTGTTTCCTCTGCTGGGAAGGGTGTCTTTGCACACTGTTTTGGTGGTGTGTGCCCTCAAGGCATGGTTGAATCAGATAAGCAAAACCTAGAATAATATGTTGGCATCACAAGAGTCAAGTCCTTTTTCTTCTTTTGGAATTACAAAGATTCTGCACTTTCACAACATCTGTTGCAGGCACCCATTGCATTGTCCTCATCGTGCCCCATTAATCTGCTTTTTGTGAAAAATAACTTGTGGCACAGAGAGGGTTTAGTTTTAAAACATGCACTCAGTCCACATCAGAACACAAACAGCATCCAGAACTCATGAGTAGTGATTTATATACTGAGGGAAAAACAAACAAAAAAAGTGAACTCAAGTGGAAGAATTTTAGTTACTTTTCAAATTGTTAGCAGTCTCAATTTGATTGTTTGTAGATAACTGACTTTTTGCACAAGGAATATTACGAATGACACATGAAAAGTACAATCTCTTGGATTTGAGACACAGCAGACCAGCATTCAGTGCTGGTAAACATCACTTAATGAGAGAAAGACTTGTTCCTCTTCCTCAGAATCCCTGGTTGCAGTTTAGTTCTAGTTATTTCAGAAATCACATTCTTGAGAATATCCAATTATTTGTGAGGAATAGATTCAATATGAACACGTGTCCCTCCCTGAAATGGTGAGGTTCATTATATCAGGGTAGAGAAAGAGCAGTTCTGCTGGGTTAGGAAAAAGAGGAAATTAATCATCCTTAATTTTAGAAAGAAAGGCAGAACTTCCTTTTCTTTCTTGCTAATGCTACAAAGCCAGAAGAAGTCTCTAGGTGAAAGGAAGAAATAAGATTCCACATAAGATTTTGAAACAGAAAATACAAGCTTGTTTTCACTGTTCCACTACCTTGTTTAATCGTTGTAAACAATTTTTTAAGGTTGTATTCAAATATTGCAAGTTCAGAGACAGATAACATACAAGATGGGATTAATGAGATTCACTTAATTGGGGGAGATAACATACAGAATAGCTTGGTGTTTTATGGTAGTGCTGATAAACAAAATCAATATTACAACCACAGAGGTAGAAAACTGGTATCATCATCGTTTATCTGCCATGTGATGTAAGTACCTGTCAACATGTTTTATCTTCAGAAGGGCAATATTAATCCATTCCCTACACCAGAATCCAGAAAATTCACTCACTGTAAAATACAAATACCCTGTTTACTCACAGAAGTGCTTTACTAAATCTTAATATCCACAAGTGGCAGGAACTAATGCAGTTAAAGTATGTAAAGAGAACAGCATCAAGGGTAAACACAAAGTTTCTGTGATAATTAAAGTGTATGAAAAGTCGAAAATTCAATGGGTTGAATTAAGCAAGCATTGTAGCAAGTAAAAAAAAATAAATAGTGGACCAAGGAAGAATAATAACAGTTTCCTGAAGTGAGTAAGCAATAGCCAAAGGAGGAAGAAACAGTTCATCTTCTTAAGTATGATTTTGGGAAATTGGAGCCAATGGATTAAAGAGAACATCATTAGACATTAAATAAGCACTTTGACTCATGTAAGGAATGGATGTGGATATTTACTTAAATCGGGGGTCACGGTCTGAGGCATAACAGACAAGGGAATGACATGGAATTAGAAAACACAGATAATGTTGAAACTGTTGAGAAGTAGATCAGAAACATGGAGACGTGGATGAGAACACATCTTAATAATGCTCTGTATACTGAAGTATATAGGAGAAATAATAGAAAACTTAGTAGCAGTTTCTGTGACTTGATAGGAGAGTGATATTACAATCTGGAAACTAAAACTGCATTCAGTTGTAAACAACATATTGAAGACCTCCACTCAGTATGTGCAGGTCAACTAAACAGTATGATGATGGAGAGCAGTATTACAATATTTTGATGCCCACATGTACAGATAAGACCATGATAAGATAAGACCATGCCCTCCACTGACATTTTGTTCAAAAGATTTCACCTCGTCTCTGAAAGGAAAATAGAGAAACAGATGAGTCTCGAAGGTGAGGATGAAGATGATGATGATACGATGTGAAATTGTCTCTTATGAAGCCCAAAGGAAAAATCATCTATGTGGAACACATAGGTTGACCAGAAACTTATTTCCTTAAGTGGCACCATGACAAAAACATTGTTGTAGTAAAAAGTGTCAAATGAATTGATAACAATAACTGCATGACTAGTAAAATATAAATGTATAAGGTCAAGATTTTCATAGAAATGCAAATTTAATTTTTCAGGACATAAATCAATCCCTACTTGTAGGGGTTAGAGAGAAACTTTCTAGTTAACAACTGTCACTTTTGTTGTACCTTGCTGTGGGTCACATGACATATAAAGTATAGATATATATTGAATAAAGAAAGCCCATCAGTCTGGTCTGATTATTTTATGTGTCAACAACTATACTGAAAAGAAAAAAAGCACAGAGGCAGTTAAAGTTTGTGCGATGCCTTATGAAGCCCGATGGTTACTGTCATGTGACTGCCAAAGAAACCTGTAACTTAGAAGATATACACTGCAAAGGCTGACCATAAGGAAGTTTAGAGCATCCTTGTTTGCCAAGGAGTTGCATTGCAATGGACTAATTTGGCAAAAAATGCAATACCACTGCCCTATCACATGTTAAAATAATGTTAGAGGCCAAATCCTTAGACTGTGGAGCACTGTACTGGGCAGCTGCTGCCTTGATTTGTCCAACTGCGTGGCCAGGTCTAGCACAGGTATCTTCAGCTTGTGCCTACTGTGACAGTTGTGACAAAGCCAATTCTTTTCCTGTCATAATCCTTCAGTCCTAGCTGGATCCTTCCCCAGCAGCTCACGTTTGTGACTTGACAAAGACTGAACAAACAGATCTTGTGACGGTCTTTAAAGGAGGCTATAGCAATGTGCTTTCTGATAATATCCATGCTTGGGTACTTTTGTCTCCTGTGGTGTCAACTCAAATCATCTCCTTAGTTGTGCTTCTTTACCTGCAGCTCTGTGCCACTTTTCAAAACGTGGCTACATCACAGATTTTTGCTGTAACAGCACTGCTGACTCTCTGATTTCTCACTTATTACCTCTCATTCGTACGTGGCAGTCATCATACCTGGCATTTCTATAGCTGCTGCCACAACCTGCTCATGTTGTATCCAGTATCAGAGTTTGTTTCACAGCTGCAGGAATTGTCCTCGTAGGGAAAAGCTAAATACAGGGGAGAAGAATGAACTTTTTCACCTTCTCACATGCTCATTTGCTGGAAGCCTTGGAATGAGCAGCATGTGTAGGCTGTCTCCCAAACCCCAGCTAATTTAAACAGCTGCAAAGTGTAATGCACTAACACTGCATTTGACACATGAGCTACAGGAATCATTACTGATCTGTTTTGTCACCATCAAGGAAGTTTCTGCAATACCAGGTTGTGCTCATTTTATCACATATTTTCCTGCCTTTCTAATCTGTTCTGGCTCATGCTGTTCTTTGAGAACTGCCCTTCACTTCAAGAGCACCTGCCACGAGTTTGAGGAGAAGGGAAATTATTGCTATTGTCTGCAACCTCTATCTCTAGATACAGGTTACAACCTCTAGCTGCAACCTTCAGGTTACTTTTCCTACACCCTTACTCCTCTGTTGATGGTCTGACAGAAACAGTATAGATGTCTCTTTCCCAAAATATTATCTTTTGCTTTACATTCTGCATTGCACTCACTTAGACAAAGAGCAAGTTGAGGTTTTGCTTCAGCTGAGCTGTAGAGCAATGGTATAAAGTCACAGAATTATGATGGCTGCAACTGGAATGGAGCTCTGGAGGTCATCTCATCCACTCTTCCTTCTCAACCAGGACCACCCAGACCTGGATGTGCAGGCAGCTTTTGGGTATCTCTGAGGATGGAAATTCCACACCCTTTCCAGAAACCTGTACCAGGGCTTGGTCACTCACAAAGTGAAAAAGTGTTTCCTTGTGTTTTCTTGTGACTTTTCCTGTTAGCTCAATATGGAAATGGAACAGAAAAAAAGGCTTTACATGGAACATCTCTAAATATGATTTCTTGTGTGGTTTTTTGCTTCCTAATCTTCAATTTCCTTTCTCCATCCTTCTCCCCTTTAATCATACGCAAGTGTATTTTTAAAAAAATACCCTTTGAATAAAAGAATGATCATAACACTGTCAATAAATATTGAAACATATAAAGACTGTTTCTGGAATTACTTACTTAATGGTTTGACTTGATGATTTATTTAAATTCAAGTAAAGTAGAGATTAAAGCTTGATATTAAAAAAATGGACTCATTATTACAAAAGAGTCACATAATTTAGGTTTGTCAATTTAGATTTATAATTGGCAGACAAAGTTCAATGCAAATAGACATAGTTTAATAGACAGAATAAAGAAACCAGGAGGGAATGTTTCAAAGCAAAATGTTAATGTGGGAATTATTTGTGGTAAAGCTGAAAAGAGAGAGAAGTCCTTTCATTAAAAAAAATGGCAATGTGGGATGCTAGGATAAAAAAATGAAGCATAGATTTTTCATGTTAGGAACTGAGAACTGATTTGCATAAAGTAGAAAAAAAATACTATCATAGTTTCACTAAACCTCATACAAAATAATTAAAAAAGTTGTTGTGAAAATACTGGCTTGATATTTTCTTACTGTATTCTCTAGTTTTGCTTAAATAGGGAAGTCAGAAGGCCAGGCTAAGAAAAGAAAAACAGTATATCAAAGTGACATCGATGGACATTTCCACACTTGATCACCACTGGAACCATTTCTTCTCTTCAGATTTCTGCAGGTTAATTACTTTTATTGTAAAATCTGTTTCCATTATAGATTTATGTGGCTTTGATCTGCAGCTTTTGACTTCCATTTTTTTTTACATTGAGAGATTGATGGTCCACAGAGCAGCTGGGTTTTGGGGACTGGAGCTTTGTAATCCTGACAGTACTTAAACACTATAAACAAGTCTCCTGCCAGGGTATTTTTTGTGATAAAGTACACACACAGTATGCCACTTGTCCCCTGATGGCATTTTACTGGGTCTCAAGTCCCATTTGTGAATTTCCCACATCCTTTTCAAACAACTTTGTTTCAAATACTTGACAGTCTACCTCCTTCTGCACCTTTGCCCAAACTAAATGTTTAAAACATATCATTACTAGATGTGATGTTATGAGTCAGTGGTTAGCCTTCACCTAGGATCTGTAAAAAGTATTGGCTTGCAGATGTTTATTGGGATAACAAAATCACATCTTATGGATTTAAATCTGTAAGTGACCCTTAGGCCTAAGTGTGAAAGAAAAACTGATATATTCGGAAAGTAAATTATATTTACAGCACAAAAGAAGCCAAATGGAGAATATTCCCACCTAACTCTGGCAGAGCATATTAAATGAGAAATATAAAAAAACAACTTAACTCTTTAAAATGTTATTTTCGTCTCATCCAAGCTGGAAAAAAACCCCTTCCACTGGGAAAGTTACTGAAACAATAGTGATAGTAGTTTAGCTGAAGCTTGGCAGAACACAGAGTACTGCTTAAGTCTGTTACAATGAGATAAAAATGTGAGCACCTTTAAATCAATATCAGTTCCTCTAAAGAGTGTAAAAACTATACATTTATGTAAGGAGGCATTGATCCTTCAAACCACCAGGCCATAGTAACATAAAAAGGATGAAAGTAAAAGATTATAAAACTGTACGGGAGCATCCCATGTCAAGGTTCAGTGATTTTTGCAGCTTCCAAAAATTTTTTGCTCATAGGCCCAGAAATTGGCTCATCTGCTTATACTGCTAATAGTTCTCTATATTGATGAGACAAGTGCCTGTTTCTATATAGGCTTTCTAAGTTTTTATCTTCTACTAATCAGTAATTTATTGTATAGAACTATACTGAGAAAATATCTGAAATATAGACCTTAGGATATTTTTCAGTGTGGTAATATAATACATTTTTCTGCAGCCATAATATAAGCATTAAAGACAGATGGTATCTCTTGGAGACACATCTAAGGTCTGATTTTCCCTCTGGAGATGTATTTCAGAGCACTGACTACAGGGGACACTACAATGGCTCACCTTTAAATATAGGACCCAGTTAAGTTCCTGAAATTCTTCAGCAAAAACTGAGTGGTAGCATGAAATTCTTTTCTTTGTTATATTTCTGTGCAAGAAAAAAGGATGTAGATAATGGGTACTTTGTAGGTAACATAAACTTAATCATGGAGACTAAATTCACAGTTACTGTTATAAATATTCAGATACTTATCTGGATGTTGCTGACTTACCTACTTCTAACTTGGCTTGATTAAGTTCCCTTTTGTTGGAAAACGTGCCTCACAAGGGAAACTTACTCTGATTGGTAACCCATATTCACTAGAAATCCTGCTCTCATTGCTCTGGATACAATTTTGATCAATAAGTATTTAAGTTTTATACTTTGTGCTGCATCTGTGTTCTGTTGAACGTTAATTTATGGAAAAGATTTTACAGAAGACAAGCATGAAATTGAAAAGTGCAAAATGAGCTAAGGCTGCAACTTCATCACTTTAAATAATACTGTAGGCCTCCAATTATCCAATAACAGAGAAATAATAAAGGCTGTATATAATGTTGTAATAGATTTTACGCAGATAAGGCAACATTTTTCCTCAAAGAATAAATCATTTCAGTTCTTCCTGGTCACCAAACTAAATCTTGTGCTAATCCAGTGTGGTTTATCACAAACCAAAATGGTATGAATGATATATATTACTTGTTTCATTAAAATCTGATTATATTATAATGTAGTAATCTAATTTCTTTAAGTACATCATTATTCCTTATTTCATCTGCCAAGTGCTAGTGCACTTTTATTGTGAGAATGAATTAAGCCAAGGCATAACAACCAAATTGATATCCTGAACAAAATTCACACTATGATGAAGGTTTCATTCTTAAGAAATGTACAGATGGCTGTGTTAAATGATCCATAATAAGTGTACATTTTTTGTGGGTCACATTGTTCCATTAAAAATAAAAACAGTTTAGATAAAATTATGAACCTGATTGATCTCTTCAACAACAATTTTATGCTGAAGTGACACCAATGACTTTATAAGATTTTTAACCAGTTGACATCTGAGCAGATAAAATAAGAATACAGCTGCTCTGTGAGGAATTTAAGTGCATGCACTTCAAACTTGTTGTGGAATTAAAAAATATTTATATATATATATGTATGTGTGTGTGTATACATATTTATTTATTTATTTATATAAAATATAACAATTTCTACTGTTAATAATATTTTCCCTCTGATCACAAAGCCCAGGTACTTTTATTCAAACACCCAGTCACAACAAAACCTACATATGGTCTGCACTGCTGGTTCTTAAACTGCCAAGAATTCCAACAAAAAGCTAGTTACAATTTCTATATGGCTAGAACACAGTATTAGTTACTATCATCCATGATAGTGCTTACTTTTGACATCCAAAAAGTAAAATGATCCCTTCAAATGGGATAGATTCTAATGTTCAATAATTTTTCCTATCTTGTATAATGTAGTGTTGAGTCTGTGTTACATGACATAATTTGTGCACTGCTGTACCTCCCCTAAGTCTTCTACCCCCTCTGGGTCTTAAGGGCCATATTTAGGAAGGTAAATGTTTTCACTTATGGATGATTAGTTCAGACTGCTTGGTGTAATCGTTTGTCTTCAGCCCTTTTTTTCCTCCTTCTGTCTGGAGACTGACCATTCCAAAGAACTACTCAGCTATGAAGAAGCAGAGGTACTCACATGCACTGCTGAAGCATATCTTTCTCTCATATGGTCATTTTATGCAGCCAGGAGATATATTGGAATGGCAAAACCCTCTGGCTATTAAGTATTTTTAACTATGCATTGCACCCTGCTGCATCTTCAGAGAAATTATTTTGCAGCATTGATTACTTGGATCAACATGCAAAAAACATTTGCTACAAGGACTGTTTTTTCACCAAACAATCAGTGATTCATTATAAGACATAACACACTTTTTGCAGGTCCCAGAGCTACAATATCTTAATATATTTTTATATATTTTGCTTTCAAAGACAACTCATTTTCTGCATTAAGCTTCCAATGAGAGGGTGAGCTTCTTAAAAAATTGGAGGTCCTTTAAAAATGTAAGATAATAAACCTATTTGACCTTCTTAGATACTGAAAATATGAATCAAGGACAAACCTCTAGTAAAAGTATAGGTACTGGAAAGGGAGAGAGGAGAAACAGGGAGTCTTACATCTTCAGCTGACATCCATGGGTACTGCTTCGTGGATGTGGCTTAAGCAGAAGTGGTTCCAGGTGAGGTTCTGTCTTAATTTTGTTGTGGAATATAATGCGATAAGAGAGGATGGACATGTAAAATCAAGGATTTTATTGTAAAAAACTTAGAAGCAGAGACAGAAGAGTCCTTGGTTCTTTTATTACTGTGCAGGTGTGTCTTATCGAACTGGATTAAACTATGATCACCACCACTTAGTAGAAAACATAAAATTCTTTGGTCAATAATGGAAAATAGTCCAATAAAATATCTTTTAATCCTGTGATTTCATTATGACTATCTTTGTTCTTTTTCTGGACTAAAATTTTTAGAGTCCTTCTTCAAGAGTATAAGAGAGCTTTCTGATGCTGAATTCAGCCAGCAGTAATATTCAGTATATACTAAAATGTGTTTATATGTGTGTGTATAAATCTTCAGCCTTACATAATACTAGTATCAAATGCAAGAAAACCTTCAAATATATTAAAAATCCATATGATCCTTTGATATGCTGCCTATCCTGCAGTTCAGATGTCAATATCCTTCATTCAGCTGTGTGTCAAGCTCATCTTCAGCTGTATATGTGTGTTTCTATCAGTGGTCCTGACATTGTGTCAGCCTCTGATATGCAAGCTATTTTCTTTAGGCTCAGTGGTCATGGTATTTTGTGCTTCTACTCTTGCGTAAAAGTTCTGTGAAGAAAGGAAGAAAAGGTTTAAGGTTGCTAGAATGCAACATTTGGAAAAATAATTCCACTGCTGTTACCATTACTCCCGTCCCTTCCCTAATACCATCTCATATCCTTATGGTTACAAAACATTTGACATTTTGGGAATTACCAACATAAGAGTCTTCAGTGGAAAGCAGAAAAATGTGGGCTGGTAAAGAGCAACTGCTAAATGCTACCGATTGCCTAAACTGGATAAATCTTGAAAGATATTTGAGGTAAAGGGAAAAAAATCTGTTTGCACAATATCCATCTGAGTAGGACAGTGGGGTAATCATGGATTAACACAGACTCTCAAGTGGGCTACAAGGAGAGCAAGCAAAAGATCCACATTTTGGTGCAGTAAGTATTGTTGATGGGCATCTGTTGCCTTGAGGTAAAAGACCATGATGATGCTGCTACTTTTTGATTATTCCTCTTTCAGTAAGACCTGCCTGAAATGCCGCCAGTTTGTAGATCTGTGGTGTCTAATAAATATGGGTGGAAATATTACACATCATAAATAAATGTGTGAATCACTTCAGTCGTGTTGACTGCCTAACCACCTTGGTGCTGGAAGCCCTGGGGGCTGGGGTAGGGTGTTGCAGCAGGAAAGTTTGCTGTGGGGGCCAAACCCACTCTCTGCACCCACTGAGGGGCTGCTGGAGGCTCTTGTTTCTGCCTTTACCTCATGAAAACATCAGATATAAGGTGAAGGGTGCAACTACTACCTCTGTCATAGTTGAACCATTATTGTCCGACTTATCTGTAAATTGTTATCCAAAATAATCCCATTTCATTGAGGGAAAAATCTCCAGGTTTTCTGTTGCTTTTTTTTTTTTTTTTTTTTTTTAAGCAATGGATTAATGGGTTAAGATAAAATTTTAAAACATATGGATTTACGCTATTTTGTTTTGTTGGTGGGTTTTTTGTTGTTTTTGGTTTTTTTTTTTTTCTTTGTGTCAAACTACAGACGTTCCTTATTTATTTTTAATTTAGCTTATGTTATGATGGGATAGAATAACTTCTAGACAATAATAAAGGAAGAGAGAAGGCATCAATCTATGTATCCCTGCCTGCTGAAAGAAAATTAACTTGAAGCTAGTCAGCCTGATCTTCAGCTGCTATAAAATCTCCCAGTAAAATTGCTACTGAAGACTTAACATTTATGCACTCAGGTGTGATTTTTTCTTTTAGGAGAAAGCTTTTAGAATGACATGGCTTCTTCACCCATGGTCCATCATGCCATTTGCTAAGCCTGAATTGTAATTCCTAACCAATGGGACTTTATTCTGTTAAACTATTGCTCCTTCACCAGTAGATTCTGAGCCCTCATAATGTTTGTTAAAATACTTATCCTGTGACCAACAGTTTGCTCTAGGTCATTAACTACAGTGTAACTCCTTCTGTGGTCTTTCCATCTTTCCCATGAGACTGTTCTTGATTGAGTTGATTGATTGCATATTTTACTTAATTGGAAGTAATTCTTTCTTATTGATGTCAAGAAACTAATTTTTTCAATTATTTTTTTATCAGTGTCATTCTTTTAAAACCATCACTAACTACAATAAAACCACCCCATATTGCTTATTATTAACTCCAAGGGTGTTGAGTGGAGAGACTGTATTGCCTCTCCAATATAATGAAAATTATATTGGGTTATATTTGCCTGCTATTTTTCAGCTTTCTGAAAACATTGTTTTGGATAATTTACTTGAGATTAATTTGGATTTTTTTTGCTAGCTATCTTTTCTCTGTTTCTTTGTTGTATGTAGGATTTACACTGTAAGTAAGCGGGCAATGATTTGTACAATGTTCACCAATTTAAATTAGATTATTTATATTATGTATCTCAGTTTCCTTCTCACCTCACTTGAGGGATGTTTTTTCTACAATTACTTACAATTAGAGTTATTTTTCTTCCTGAAAAAATTCAGCTGTACCCTTTGTGAATGAAAAGAATTCTTCAGTTACGTCTTCAAAAACATACAGACTCCTCTTCAAAACAATCTAAGTTTACATAAAAACCAGTAAATTTGCTGTAGATCCAATGTTTTTTAGTAACAGATGGATTTTTGCTAACAAACTATTTCCTTTTCTAGAGTTTGAAGATGCCAAACATAACTGTTCATTTGCCAGGTAGACATGCAGATTTTATCTCATTCCTGCCCCGTCCCTCCTTCGTTACCCATTTTCCTCGTTGTGAAAGAAAAAGCCAAAGTTCTTTTACACTGTGTTTCCTGTGTGATAACCTAGTTCATTTCTGATGATCACTTAGTTTGCTGGAAACTGAATTTTCTTGTTTGCCTAGCAGCCTGGTAAACATTATTTCATTACCAGAGAGCAAGTCCATCAAAGATTTCAATTAGCATTTCCGCTTTTTCTCATTATGTGGGTAGATGACCACTGACAAATGGTTCATGTTTGCAAGTACAGTGCTCATTCTGTACTAAATAATGACATCCTCAAGGACATAAGAATGGCTGTAACCAAAGGTCCTTTTGACTCAATACTGTGTCTCCAACAGCTGTCAATGGCAGAGGGTAAATCAGGCAACTACATAGTGGTCCTTCCCTGATATGTTCCCCCAGACTACAGTCTATCTACTACAGACTATCTACTACTATCTAGACTACAGACTATCATAGAATGGTTTGGTTTGAAAGGGACCTTAAAGATCATCTAGTTCCAACCCTCCTGCATGGCCAGGGACACCTTCCACTGGACCAGGTTGCTCAAGGCCCCATCCAACCCTGGTCTTGACACTTCAGGGAGGAGGCAGCCACAACTTCCTTGGGCAACCTGTGCCAGTGTCTCACCCACCTCACAGGAAAGAAGTTTTTCCTAATGCCTAAACTGAATCTCCTCTCTTCAAGTTTTAAACCATTTCCTCTTGTCCTCTCACTACACATCCATGCCAGAAGCCCTACCCCAGCTTTCTTGTAGGTGCCCTTCAAATATTAGAAAGCCACCATAAGGTCACCTCAGAGCCTCCTCTTCTCTAGGCTGAACATCAGCACACATGAGCTAGAAATGTCCCCATGGCCAATAGTACCATAAGAATTTTTATTCCTTAACATCACCTACTTGCCTCTTCATCTTGTGCAGTTCCATTGCATCCATTGCATCCTGAGGTAAGTGCACCAGGTCAGGAAAAGGATGCCCGAGGATCATCTTTGCAGACACATCAGCAGCAATTGAGAAGACATTGCACAGCCCTGGTTTGTTTAAGTTTAGGGTTTTTTTTTGTTTGTTTTTGTTTGTTTGTTTGTTTGTTTTATGGTAGGTGTGGTTAAATAAATTAATAATTTTCAAGTACATTCATTTTCAAATGCTAAGCCTTTTTTCAATAGGGAAAGTGCCTTTACCTTTCAGCTGTAGTGCCACTTATTTTCTTAGGCTTAACTTCTAATTAGACTTATCTTCTGATTTTAACTCAAGAATGTAGAATAGATGCCATATCCTTTAAAGTGTGCGTCTGCATTGTCTAATTTCCTCCAATTCTGCAGAAAATATCTTTCTGTCATTCTTTTCCAAGCTCTTCTGGAGCTTTCCAGGAATAACAAACTGGAAGCTTTGCAGATTATTCTATTATCTGCATTTTAACTGGATGGGGTTATTTAATATTTAATTCATCACAGAACTCCTAAGAAGTAGAGTACTATCAAATGAAGGAATAACTCCCAATTCCAAAATTTTTTAGTCTTTTCCTGCAAGAAGGGCTTTTCATGGGAAGGAGTCAATTTCTTAAAGATGTATTTTTAGTTTTTTGTCTACCCTGTTTCCTGACAGTCTTACTTTAACAGTGCCTTCAGAGATATGTAGTGTGGGATGGAAGACATTGATCAGCAGTTTCATGGTAATATGTTTCAAACTGAAACTAACATCCATGCTGTCATCAAAACTAGCCAGGTCTTCTACGAAAAATAGTATTAATTTTATAGCTCCCCCTTCCTCTGTTTACCTAACAGCTCTCAAGTAACACTGGTTTCGAATTCTGGATTCATTGTCTGTAACTGCTCAGCCATCAGTTTCTGAAAAGATGTTTTTGACAGTAATTTGTTTCTTCTCCTTTTTCAGTATTCCTGGTATGTGAACAACTTCCAGTCGTGTGATGTGCTGAACTAAGGATGACTGATTTTTTAAACTAGCCTATAATGGTAACTAATTTCTGATGTGACATTTTGAGCAAATAATAACAACCTGCTGAAATGAATGAAACTTCCAGAATCTTCCAAACAGGGCACCGGTAGATAATGGATGCCTGATTTGTGATCCACAAAATTACTAAGAGACAGTCTCCTGCCTTTTATGCACAATTATTCGTGTCTCAGGATAAAACTCAAAATCTACCTTAAATATATGTCACACATATTACACCTTTCCCTTCAAAGGTATGTTTTTATCTTTTCTGCATCTTGTTTTGTATGGTTTGTATTCTTGAGATAACCTTTTCCAGCATCTGCTGAGCTTTGCAGTGAGAGTCAGAGATCTAGCTTTTGGTGGTGGTGGTGGCTCCTGTCATTTTTGAAATATCAGGCACCCCACCACACTCTTTTTTCTTCTTTCCTCCATCTATTCTTGTCTTTGCCAGCATATGCAGGAAGTTCCCTGAGATGGATTGGTAACTGGCATGGACCTTGATGGAATGAGATGTTTCCCCTGATTTTCCTACCCGTTTTCAATGCATTACAAAGGGTAAATGATTGTAGTACAGATTAATGAACAAATTTTTGGTTTTATCTACTGTGAGGCTAATACCCCACATGACCCTGTGAATCAAGACATAGGCTGACGTTGTCCTGAAAATATGTGTACTCAACAAGTTTGTATTTTGAAAATGTTGGGTTTTCAGCAGAAGTGGCCAATGATCAAGATTTGGACCTCAATGTGCTAGGCATTGTACTTCTGCTACTGATTTAAGATGGAGCAAGATGAAGGCTTCAGCCTAGATAATCTTGAAAGAAGATGTTTTCAAGACTTGTTTTGCAAGCTTTGACAAAACAAAATACTTATAAATAGGAGAGAGTCCATTTATTCATACATTCTTCAAAAGGATCTGGGTTCAAATTTATTATTTTCCATCACTGCCACATATTTCAATTACCAAAAGTTAGTTATGCAATGAGAAACAATGAAGAACAAACAAAAAAAGTAATGATCCTCTTTTCCAAAGAAACATAAATAGCAACGTTATTGGTTTTGCGTTTAGTTTTAGTTTTCTTTAATTTCTAGAAATAAATAATTTAATCCTACAAAACTATCACCAGAGTAACTGACACTATAAACCACTGTGTTTACAATGGGCATCTATGCAAGCTGGTTTTACTAGCTCAATATTTTGAATTAACTGAATAAAAGTTAAAAGCATTCTCTCTAGAGATTTACAATAGAATTGAGTTGGGCCCTTGCAAACAAAACCAGAAATTGTCATAAAAAATGTACTTCCAGCTGCTTTATAGAAATTACCACATACACAAATCTCAGAGGATTTCCCTTAAAATGTGAACTTGTGGCCTTCTTAGCAGAGAAAGAATAAGACAAAGGGAACCAGGCCAGAGCTGCTTGCTTTTTCCCAGGCATCACAAAAAGGACTTTGGCAGGGAGCAAAGAAAAGAGAGATGTATGGCTAGCAAAACAGAGGTGTATGTTGCCTTACTACCTGTACTTGTCACCATTTCCTGGTGAAAGGAGCTGTAATAAGTTATGCATATTTTTAATAATAACTTACAACTGTAAAAATAGAAATCACAGGATTCAGTATATACAGGGCCATAATCTTCATGTCCAGAAATATTTAGCTGTAAGAATAAACAATTGTTCTCATTATATATTCTGAGCAGTATAACGCATAAACTAATTAATCCTTACTATTCTGAAGAGGTAGCTGGAAGCAAGTATGTAATTTTATTCTCAGTTTCAAGAGGGAAAGCTGAGGGAGAAAAGGAAGTAGCTCAGCATTGAAGCAATCCAAAAGCTGACAGACTCATACCTTGGCCAAGCAGATCTCCCTTCTCTATGCCCTCATGCCAAAATGGACTTATTCCTCCATCCTGGTAGGCCTGTTTGTGTGAGACAGCACAATGAAAAAAGGAGAATCTGGACTGCAGGGGTATTGAACCAGGGTTGATTTCCACAGCTAGAATGGAGAAAACCTCTTAATGGACTCCCTGATGTCCATTGCAGCCTCAGGCAGTTCTGTGCCACTGACTTCAGAAGGATCACAGTCACATCAAAGGTTGCAAAGTACTGCAGTATCCTAAGACATCCACAAAACTGAACGTAATAACACTGCCATTTTCCTCTTCTATGTATTTTTCCTCCCTTGTGAGAATATATAGGTAATAACAAGCATACTGCAGCTGGAAGAGACATTTCTCAGAGAAACAGGCAGAGCACAAAATCCCCAAGAATAGTTGGTATCCCCATTAAAGAAGAATTTCTCCTATGCTGGGGCAATCCCTGAAAGATCTCTCTGCTTCCTTTATTTGTTGTGAAAATATATAATAACATAGGAAACCTTCGTGCAAACCCACACTGTATATGCAACATTACTGAGTGATAATTCTAATCTTCTCAAGATTATAATCAAGATTCAATACATAATTGAGATTCTTCAAGGGGCCCCTCTTCAACACATCCCCCATTATGAGTTCAGAGTCAAAGCTTGATTTGAGTTTTAGTCACATATGTATAAAGTTAATTTACTCTTCAAACTGAGAAATTAATTATAATATTGACTTGATTGGTATTTTGGAAACAGCTAGAGTTCGGTAGTCTCAAACAGTTATTACTTGTATGGAAGAAACTTCTCCAAAATATCAATATTATTTGATTTCCAAATAATTTTGAAAACCTTTTAGGTTTTGTATCCGAAAGAGTACAGATAAAAAGTTAAGCCTGAAAGCGTCCTCATGGGGACAGACTTTGGCAGCAGATCAATGCCCTTTGACTCCAGGAAAAGTCTAACTGGGAAAGTTGGCAAGATAATGTCCTATTTTAATATTACCTAAAGACTTTTCTTTTTGTAGAAAGTGCTGAATTATTCACACTATGCTAATAAAGTTCAATTGAGCCATCTGAGCAGTCTCCTGAGTTTATTAATAAATTATTTAATAAAGGACTGAATTTAGTCACATTGTCTCTACATTAAACTGGATAGCAATATAGCAATAATCAGATAAACAGCAAAGATAAATAATGGGACAGAGAATGCAGGCAGAATTGTGCTGGGAAATGAGATTGCCAGTATTCCAGCTTGAAACAGCCTGCAGAAATTATTCAGCAAAACCTGGAGAAATCCTGCAGCTGTAAAATTGTGCTCACTTCAAGGTGGTAAAAGTAGTTCTGTGAACTGAGTCAGAATACAGCTGAGACAGGGAATTCTGACAGCAGCTTCATAGACATCCCTGGACATAAGGCTCCCACAGCATCTACAGGCATCCATTTCAGAGTAAACAACACAGGGAGCACTGATCTGCAACAGAAGTAGATGCAGCCTACTTTAAATTCATGTTCTACAAGTATACCTATTCTTTTCCCTCTGTGAACTAGGTTGTTGATTTCTATTTATTGCAGTACTGAGAAAATAACCTTAATCTCCCCTTTGTTCAGCCCTGCCTCCTGTACAATTCCATCCAATTTTTGTTTTGAATCAGCATTAAGAAACACAGCTATTACTCTATTCAGATGACCCAATTTTTCCATACATACAGTTTTTGACCATTTCCCAGCTGAAATTGTATTTTTTTCTGTAAATATTCAAGTTAGGTTGTGTGCCCAAGGAGTTTCCCAGGCATAGCTATGGACATGCCTATTTGAAAGACTGTGTCTCTTGGTGGATCATAGTATAGAACAAAATTAATGGAGCTCCTTGGTCCAAGAATGAGGCTGCAGCTATGGTAAGGCCAGGTGCAGAAACCAGGAACACCTTGAATACTCCACCTACTACTTAATCCATAATAGTTTGGGTTGGGTAACCTCCCAGTTGATTCTTTCTAGTTGGGGGTGAGTAATGAGAGTTGGAACAGAAAACAGAGAAGAGCTATCTATTTTTTTCTTGATGTTTGTATTATTGGTGGGAAGCAAAAGTGTAAGAGATGAAATCCCAGAAGGAGTTGTTGCATTTTCTGGGAAGGAATTTCCCAGCCTTGTTTTTCTGTTCCTTGCTTAAGAGAGTGGACCCTTGCAGCTGACAGACTCATCATGCCTGCAGAACTGAGTTGTGGTGGGATGTTATGATCTCCTGACAAGAAATTAATTTTTAGAAATCTTGGTCAAGTGCCAGAAGATCTTGGAGCAAATTCAATGTTTCCTGGGGCAGCAGTATGAGAAGTCTTGGATTAGCAACACTGAATTTGCTTTTGATTAAGAAAGGCATTGATTTCTTCTTTACCAAACGTAAGTGCAAGAAAATATTCTCAGTGTGAGGAAAAATTCTCATAAAAAGGGAGTCTGTGTCTCTGATAACTGTTCAGAAGGCATCACTGACATATTGGAAAGTCATGTATCAATCCCAAAGGATCTTCAAAACTTGTTTTGGGATCATGTCAATTATTCTTGTCCTTAAGAATAGATATAAGGTGTTCAAATACACAGAACAAAAATGGAATTGCTACTAATGGTTTGTCCATTACCAGTTTCAAAGCAAGACTAGGATATGTTTTGGCAAATAATTTTCTTCATTCACCTATAAATTCATGAGAACAAAGACAAGATATTCTTAATTTGCTTCTAATACCCAGGCAGATGATGGGACCTGACGTACACAGAATGTGTTATATTTTCTGGTAATGTTTGTGATGCACTATCCCAATTGCTGATTCTGTAATAAGTGAGGTATGGTTTGAAGATGGTGTTCAGCTCAATCTTTGCTTGTATATTTACTTAGATATATCCAAGCTAATGAATGTGTTTTAACATTTTTATGTTGCTGCAAAGTACTTTGAAGCACTGATGCAAAAGGCATTAATAAATTAGTTCTGCTGTTATTTCAGTGTTCTATATTGCAAACCCTGTGGACTAAATATTAAGATTTAGGCAATGAGATGGATCCACAACTTGTGATAATTTTGATTCTTCTTACTGCACAGTTGCCGCATTAAAATAATTGACAGAATATGTTCATCATGTAGGACTTAATATTAAATTTAATGAACAGAGCATCATAAACTGTTTAATACTTGGCAGGTAATTCACATTTTGACTGACAACCATCCTCTCCTATTTAACTCTTCACTGTGAACTATTGCCATCATTCACTGCTACCTATGCATCAGTGTGCATGGCTGTTGAGACTTGGACAATGCATCACTACAGGGCTATTTACAATGATACATAAAGAATCTCTCTGAGCCTGCTAGAAGAAAATCCTGTTAGTGGGCTGAAGATAGTCAGCAAGAACAGCAAATCCAGAGTCCTCGAGTACAGCAGACCTCCCTACCACTTCAATGAGGAATATAACTCAAGATATGAGAAGCAGGATTTAGCGAGTTGCTCCAGTCCCGTTCTGCAGTGCCTCAATTCACAGGTTCCCAAGATGTGATTCACAGTATTTTGGAAACACCAAATACTGTCTCTCCAACAGCTTGCTTACCTTATGTGATCAAAGCCCTAGAGACTGGCTGCAGCCCTTGGGTTGCAGGTCTTTGAGACTTCTTAATTTCTTCTTAACACCTCTCATCATTAACCTACACTGGGAAGAACCACACCAAATCATCTCTTCTCCAGTTTGACCACCTTTGCAGTTCAGACACGTGAGAGAAGCTTCCACTATGAGTCCAGAATTAAACATGAATTTACGTCCACTTCTGCTTTAACTCCAGATTCTTCAGCTCCACAAACTGGTACTAAAATGTACCTTTATTATATGCCTTAAGCACCTATCAGTGCTCAGATATATGATACATGTAGAGAATCTAAAAGACTTCTTGATATTCCAAGTCATGTTGTATGGAAAACATAGGTCTTTTCCTCAGTAAATACACTAAGAGTGTGTATGCCTGATGTTTAATTAATCAAAATATATTGATGTAAATCTTTTTTTCTTTCTATCCAGCTCCCTGCTAAGCTTACAGACATGTCCCTAGAACCATTCCTTTTAAGGGCTGCTACACTATTTGTAACACTTCAGATTAAAAATGTATTACATCCTCAGGTCTCCTCATTATAATATAATTTTTAAACAATCCAAGTTACCACACAGTATGAGAAGTAGTTTCAAAGTAGCATTTGTCTTTGGGATTCATAGACTGAAATATATTTACAATATGTATTTACTTGCTAAAGCAAGCCACAAAGGGTTTTGAACATGACTTAAAATCACTAAAAGCAAAAGCACAAAGCTTTCCTTTTGATTTGGTTTTTTCTTTGTGAAACCATATACATTACCATTCACTTGTATTTCTGAACTGGAGGGAAGATGAGAGAGAGTTCAAAGTCCTCTTCTTTCCCTCTAGCACAGCCTGAGTCTCGTCGTTCCCCAGTCTGACAGACTTAACCTTTATCATGGTGGACAGTTTGTCTCCTTGCTGGTCCACCACCCTCCTGACACTCAGATAATGACATGAGAAAAAAAATAGATACCAATGCTGTATGGAGGGAAGCTGTAGTAACTTCTATCCAATCACTGCAAAATAGAACAGCAACATGCCCTTGGCAGCAGCATGAACAGAAACACATCCTGAGTAATGTTTTTTTCCTCCAGAAGCATCTTCCAGAAAGTTTAGCACATTGAGCCATGCCTGTGCCAACGAGAGCACCTGGTGAAATAAGGAAAACCAGATCAGCTTGCTAAAATAAAAAGAAATCAGTAAGCTTCCTCACTAATCTCAAAGGCTTTTTTCTCTACTCGGCTTTTTTAATGAAAATTGAAAATTGGGGAAAGGGAACTACATCTCAGATGAAGTCATTTTGCAGGAGGTGTTTACAAGAAAGTCAAAGACATTAAGACAATTTTAACCAGATGAAATGCAAGAGAGACAACAGATCTCAGACCAAATAAAGGCACAGCAGGGAATGACTTTCCCAAGGTCATATAGCTCATCAGATGCAAAGTTGGGACTCAAACTCCGCTCTCCTGATACACAGCCTAATCATATGTGTCTCAGTAGAAAATTTGCAAAGAAGATACCACACACATAAAAATTCTGTTTATGGATGGCATTTCCTTAGTGAGCAAGGGCAAATACAAGTTCAGTTATTTAAGAGCTTGCATAATAAGGAGAGTATGTTTCAGTAATTGCTGAGGCCAACCAGGGGGGTTGAAGGTCTTATAAACTATAAAACGTTTTCTCATTGTACTATCTTCTAAGATGTTCTTGATTAGCCCTCATGTGGTTTGTGTGCTATGCCTCTCCTTTAATGAGTAGGGTGAATGCACATGGTACTGATTGACACACAGTTCTTAAATGTAATTCTTTGAAGTGGAATTAATTTCATGATAATCGGAACTTTTATTTTTTTATGCTTATGTGAACCTTAAAGGGTTTTGATTTAGATGAAGGTTTGCCATTTAAGCGGTGAATTTAAGGAAATTCTATTTAGATTCCTGCGGAAATAAAACCACATACTCTAAGAGAGCTATGTATGATAATAAATTGATTTTCATTTTTGCTTAATTTATATTTAAGTTTTTGTGAGCACTATGTGTTCATTGAGCTATGATATACTCAATGATGTATGATATGCTCTTTCAGAGTTTGAAGGAACTTGTAAAACACAGAATCTCTGAAGTCATCCAAACTTTCTGAGCATGCCTTATGCAGGAAAAGGCAATTGTAAATCCTTTGCTTTGTGCTGTGATAAACAGGTAGCAACTTTGAAGGCAGCGGTGTGTCCGAGAGACTTCAGTGTGAAGTGATGGCCAGACATCAAGTTTCTTATTTCAGATAAAACTTATTCATAGCTGGGGAATTTACAGCCATGTGAATGCTGAATTCTGCTACTTGCTGTTAAATTTGGGTCAACTGTTGTTCTCTGTCAAGAGATCTGAAAAAAAGTCTAAAAAGGGGCTTATATCCAGCGTATTAAAGTACATCACTGTTTTGCTGTGCTTCAACACAAGACACCGTATCACGTAAGAAATGTCAACAAGAGAAATGACAGAAGGGCAGTGTTAGAGACCTGCAATAAACAAACGCAGTTCACATAACCCCTCTTTCTTTAAAATAGAAGCTAGCAAAGCAGAGGATATTTCCTGGGGATTAATGGTCAGGAGGAAATGTTGGTGGGATGAGACATAGCCAAAGGCCACTGGCCACTCATTCTTCAGGAACGGCCCTTTGTGAAGGTAATGCACATAAATATTAATGACTGGAAAGGAATGTAGTTTACTCATTTACAGGGTACGGGCAGCAGCATCTCATTTTCATTTAGTTTTTGAAATTATGATGGAAGTTGCTAAGGCTTTTATTATTAGTAGCATTAAAACTAGCATTAGTATTTTATATTTCTTGCTCCCTTCCTCATTTTTCCCTGAAGAACTTGTGCCTAACTTGGAGTGGCCAAACATCTCCACAGTTCTAGGAATTGAGGCATCTTAGTGGTTTTTGTCTTGCTGTCTTTTCTATTTCTGACAACCTCTGCCAAAAAAAGCAAACTTTAGAAAATAGTAACATTATGTGTGTAGCAAACTGCTAATAAAGTGCCGCACAGTTCTAACAAACCGGGTCCTTTTTTTTTTTTTGTTTTTTTTTTACCCCCTAGTCTCACAAAAATTTAGTACCAGCAGCAGCACATATTCCTCTAACATCCCCTTCCTGTGTGGTGAGGTACTAAAGATTTTTAGGATAGTCTGATCTTTGCAACTTCTACTATATTTCTTCCAGGAATTACTACTCTACCACTTCATAGAAAAGGCAGAGAGGAGGGAAAGAGGAAGAGGAAAGGAGGAAGAGGAGAAAAGTGCTGTTATCTCAGATAACAAACATGCTTAGCTATACACAATCAAATGCTCCTGGAGATTTGATTCTTTGCCACCAGGCAGCTTCATACTGATGTCCTGACCTGCCCTCACTATGTTTTCTCTCAATACAAGCAAAGTAGCTTGTCTTGCTGTGGTTCTGCTCAGGAAATATGCTGATGGGATTTAATTATACAAATAGCATAAAAATGTAAAAAACAGCTTTTTTTTTTTTTTTTTTTCCAGAATGTCTGATCCAGTCTTCCCATAACACATTTGAGGGAAGTTTGTCTTGCCTAACTAGGCATCTGTTATTAAATTATCTGTCTGGCTTGGCTACTCTAAGCTTTCCTTACTACTAAGTAAGACAAAAAGAGTATTTTTAAGCTGCAATATATTTTGGTTTAGGTCAACAACTGCTTGCTGTTTTCAGTCTTGCCTCTGATATCCCATTTTCTTTCACTTCAGTTTACTAGGTGACCATTCTGTAGATGCCTACATTCAGCCAGATGCATTCTCCTCCCTAGGTATAGGCTTGCATTCTGCCTAGCACTTGAATAGATCAAGTGAACTAGATCTGAAGAAAGGAATGAGCCCAGAATCCCAGCATTTTTAAATGATCTGTGTTGGGCTGGGTCTTACAAGCCTTCAGAAAAGACATAATTCTGGAACATCTGGATTTTATCAACTAGATATTCTGTTTTCCATAAGCATCAGATACCGTTGAGTCCACACATTATAGCAGGAAAAATTATGCTGTATTTCAGTTTCTCCAGGGAGACTCTAGTCTCTTCCTTCTTCTAGGTTGGCTTCTCCTTTGGGCTATGCTGGCTACCTTCCAACAGAGGCAGAGAAAATTGACTCAGTCATGTATTCACCCAGCCCTGGAATTTAAGAACATATTCTTTAAGCTTCTTAATTAGGTATTTCTTCTTGAGGGCTGGCTTTTTCAAAAGGATAAGTGATAAAGGAAGCCTAAAATTTTAACTTGATGACTTCAATTTGTGTCAATAAAACCCAATATGAACAAATGCAGTAGTTTACTAAATATTGTTTTCGTTTTCTTGAAAAGATTTTTCAAATTACTTCCTAGTATGTGCTAACAATTTCTTCAGAGCACCACTGAAGACATTTAAAATCAAAAGACCTGGGGGAAAGAGAACACTTGGGGTGTATTGAGGAGCCTCAGAGGATGCTGCTGCTGCTAGGGAGGACTGAAGTTCAGTAAAGACCTGAGTTGATTCTAAACCTTCCATAGAGCTTTGGATCTGGACCTGCTCCTGCCAGATGGGTGGGTGGGTACCTTTTTCTGCTCCAAGGTTTCCATCCCACAACTCACACCATCTGAGACCCCAGCCCCTGAGTCAACTGAGACCAGCCTGAGTACTGGGTGGCAGCCCCATTTCCAGCTCACCCATCTGCACCCGTCTGGTTGTGTACCCTTCCCTCCCAAAGGGACAGAGGTTTTATTATTTGACATTTTCTGTATCAGACAGTAGCCAAAAGCCACCCAGGGCTTTGCAAGCCACAGCCCCAGATCACTTCACTTCCTCTGTACCTCAGGCCAGTTTTCACCTGGGTTTCCACCCCCTTATGATCTGCTGCCTCAAATGCATCACAGAAAGTTTGAATTTAAGCATAATTTTCTAAAAGGTTTCACCTACTGTTTCCTTTTTTTTTTTTTCCATCTGATGCTGAATCTAGTCCAAGTTGGGCAGATGTAGCCAAGGTCTTGCTTATCTGAGAGGTTCTTTTAGTTAGGCACTACCCCATGATAGCTTGTGATCCTTAATGCTACCTAGGTATAAACAGCCTCTTGACAGTAACAAATTAAATATTCATTTCCATCTCCCCAGTACTGGTCATCAGGAAGAAAAGAAATTATTCACATCAAAATAACAGTTCTATAATCCTCATAATAATAATTCTACAATCGCCAGTACTCAAGGTGATACAGTAAACATGTCTTATTACATGATCCACTCTAAAAATAAGATACAAGTCTCTGCAGGTGTTGATAGAGGTAATGGTTTAGATAAAAAAATATTCTCCATTCTCAGTTTTCAGATGAGACTTTTTTTCTCTTACATGTTTGCGTTCAGGTTGAATAGATCCTTAAACTTCTTTTTTTCTTCTTACAAACATTTTTGACACTTACAAACATTTTTGACACTTACAAACATTTTGTATGCTGCTAAGCAGTGTACATTTTCTGGAGGCTAAGTTACAACTTCTGTAAATTTTTACTGTTATTCGGAATAAATCCAAGGTCCCAAAGTCTAGTACATCTGACCTTTGAAGAAGTTCAGATCTGATCACCTTGAAACAATGATGCTTTGAGATGTCTCTGTTGGTACAGTCAGGTGTTGTAAATGATCAGGTTCATCTTTTATAATAAATTCTCCACATAGCTAAAAGATAGTGACGTACTGTGTTAAAAATTGCACTTGACTGCAATGCAGCATAATCCAGACTGTGATCATGCTCATGCAAAAGCAGAAGTAACCTGTTTCCTAAACTCTGTTACCCTCACCATTAAGCTCACTTGCCAGGACTAGATCCACACCAGGATGCAATGATAAAAAGGTTAAATATGCCATTTGTAGCAGCCTATAAATCTTCACCAAAAAAAAAACAAAACCAAAAAACAGCTGGAATGCATGTAAGCTCTGCTGCACTCATCAAAAGTACTCTGAAGGATTTCTGAGGATTACATGGGTTAGAGAATCTGGACCTGATTAGTCTTCTTGACCCTGAAATGATAGAGGCAAATGTCAGAGTGTGGACATGGGCTCTTAAGATGGTGTCCTTGACCATGACAGAATAAGACAATCAAGGGCCATACAGAGTGTTCTGAGCCTAGGAGTCATCTTTTTCAGTCTGACCTTGCTGGAGAAGCTTGGATGAAACACCATAAAAGGAACAGTTCCCTGTGTTCTTTCCTAAATCCTGTGCAGCCACTTGTTTAGGTAAATCTAATTACATTAGGTTTTGTACAGTTCAAGAATAATTTATTTAAAGTGTTTTGAACAGCTGTATTTCTTTAAAAATCACAGACAAAGCTTTCAGAAAACCTCCTATTCAGCACAGAGTTATGCAGAATACTGAATTTTAGGCTTACCTGCCACTAGCATGTCTCAGGTGAAGTAATCTACTTTCCACTGTTTTCTTGTTTTCCTTGAAATTACTTTTATTTATGCACAAACTCCAGTCTGTAGAAGTTTTCTTTCCCACTGCTTCCTGTTTCGTTTTACTTTTCCTTTGCTCACTGGTGCTAGCAGTCACCTAATGGCAATTTTAAAACAATCAATCAGCAGTCAGTGCAAGCAAATAACTTACCAAACACTTGAACCCTGTAATTGTGTTCTGACCTTGGTTTTACTAAAGGTTAGAGTGATAGATTCTTTGCAGCAGTGCTGTACTTTGTTGGTCTGTAAATGCAGTCCACCTGCCTGAGATGAACCTTACTGCAGTGGGAAAATCAGCTGCAGCCACGTAAAATCTAGCAGTACGTGGAGAAGGAGTTGGTGATGGTGTAGAGAGTGTTGGCAAACAAGGCAGAATATTATGTAAGGCAAAAAAAACTTAAGGAGAAGAGTGTCTGAGGCAGCTGTGTGGAAGACTTTGTCCTTACGCTGACATTGAAAGAATGTGAAAGATTTTAGAACATCTCATTTTCCTCCCTTCAGATATTTGGAATATGAATTTAAGAAGATTATTAAAGGATTTGCAGTGAGATAATTTCTCACTCCAAAGTCTGCTCTCCACCCCGAATTTAGGAATAAATGCTGTCATCCCTGTAGTTAAAATAAACCAATAGAATTGTTCATAGAGTGGTATGTGATTCAGGTGTGAGTCCTACTGGGTAAATGACAGTCAAGTACAGAGATTTTCTACTACAGTGTTATTAATACCATCACTTGCTATGCAGCCCCATTAAGAAACATGAACCCCCCATTAAGAAACATGAACTCTTCCTAAACTTTCCAGAACTATTTAGAGACTGAACATGAATTGGCTGAAGCATGTAGACCCTCTTTAGCTGTTTAAAATGAAATAATTCTCCCTTGCTAGGAAATGGGATGGGGTGACTGTTTAGAGTTATTGCCTGAAGTTGTTTTAGGTTTTGAATGTGGATGGTGTTTCTGAGAGGGATATGGCAGACACTATGTGCATGTGAAATATGTGTGTGTGTGTGTGTGTGTGTGTGTGTGTGTGTTAGAGAGAGAGAGAGAGACCCACACACACATCCTCAAGAAGGCAGAAGTTGATTGCAAAGTGCTACATGTGCTTGTCATGGTGAGGGACTGCCCCTGCTGTGCCCTGCCCGGAATATAAAGAAATTCTAAGAGTGTACGTGTCAAAACAGGTGTGACATGTGAGCACAAGCAGATATTTCGGGGAATAGAAGCTTGTTTAAAACATTAGGAGGGACAAGTGATACAGCAGGAGCTTTCTGTGGAGAAGAGCAGGGAGATGAAAGGAAACTATGGTGAATTTAAAATCCAAATGCTGAACAGAGGCCACCAATCACTTTCATAATCCTCTACCCAGATTCTCACAGCTGACTGTGCAGCAGTCTTCCATCACAATAACAGTGTGTGTCTGGCTCAGGTCAATATAATCAGTGGGGATGGCATCCTGTATTCCTCTGACTAATAAGTGTCCTCTTTGGAGTTTACAGTTCTCCAGATTCCAAACTGTTTAATTGACACGTGCAGGTCTAGTGCCATTATGAGATATTTTCTTAGATTTCAACCACCATCAAGCTCGATGTCATCTCCCATAGGGTTGGTGTCACATCAGCCAACCCCATGAGTGTTTCACACAGCCTAAGAGATCTCCAGTAGCCCCAGTCACCAACAGTCTGGGATGAAAGCAGATGTTAGCCCTATTGGGTTTGCCCTGCAGTCTAAAAGGAGAGAAACACCCCAGGGTGACTCTAAGAACAGTGTTCTCTAGGCTGTCAAGTGAAAAGGGAGAGAAAAAGTCTCAAATGGGATGTGGAACAAATGTATTAGTTAAATTTCAATCAGTTGTGAAAGCATGCACAAGCAATGAATCTTGAATTATTGATAGGTGACAAAAAAAATAAAAAGGAAGAGGATGTTGAGAGAACAAATGCAGTGCAGTCAAACTTACCAGAAAGAACATGAATCAAGGGAATAATTGTTGTATAAGAAAATACAACTGTTAGTAAAGAACAGTTTCTCCAGAAGAAACCTGAGCATTTGACACTGAGGATGTAATTCGTCTTAGGAGCATGGAAAGCCAGCACATGCAGTGTGGAAGATAGAGAAATGGAAAAATGAAGCCATTAAAAACCCACTGAGGTATGCCACCATAAAATTGTTTCTTTTTGGTGATTCTGTGTAGTTACATAGTTGTTAATGAACAGAGAAGCATAAAAAGCATAAGGTGTGATCTTCACAGACCAGAGTCCTCCCCATACATTTTCTAAGGCTTTGTTTTTCAGAGAGACTGCTGGTAGTTTTCATCTTAAGTGCTTTTTGCACTTCTCTGACAAAGCCCCTTTCCAGATACTCTTTATTCTATTTGCCAGTAAAGATTTTATTTAAGAGGCTGCAGCACCAAGGGAGATGAAGCATCAAATTTCCCCCTGTTGCAGACTAACACAAAGCCAGAAGTAATGTACACCGTGTTGTAACAGATAATTAGCAAGCACTGATAGGAATTAATCAAGATCAATAAGCACAATGCGTGTACCACAAATGATCAAATACAAATATTTAAATATAATTTTCACAGTAGCATTGCACAAAATTATTCAATGCAATTAGTAATTCAGCAAGTTCTGCAATCATACACCTCTTAACTATACCTGGCAGATATTTGAGCAAGATTTGATTCACATCTGGGAGTCTCATTGATGTGAAATATCATACTGGCTTGATGCCTTGATGCCAGATGTGAAATTATCCTTATTAGGTGTTTTCTTTAACAATTTTGTTTTACCACAGTGATTAGACCAGATGGAGCATAAATCTTTTCTTACCTTTTCTTTTTTTTTTTTTTAAACCTACGTCCTTTCAAAATCCAGTTACCATAACAACTTGATTTCACTGTTTTTTGTTAAATCATCATCTTTTTATATCACACCTAGAACTTTGTCTGGCTTACAAATAAATGCAACTAATTTATTTTTTTAGTTATTTAATTGCTGTCAGAAGTCTGTCAGCAACTTCTCTCTTGTTTTCCCTTTTTTTTTTTTTGTTTGTTTGGTGAGGGAGATAGGGAGAAAAGGAGTCATGTCTTTTGTTTGGCAAGTTTAGTATCAACTATAAGTAGAGAGTGGTAATATAAACCTTCTACAAAACAATAAAACACAAGGGCTCCCAGCAGAAATCCTGGGAATCTCAAAACATACTTACACAGACCTCTAATGATATTTTTTAAAGGACATTTCTTTCCATGAAAATTAAATACTCCTAGTAATTTCACAACACCAGAGCTTTGTACATATTTCCCTCTTTGCTTGAATGAGCCAATTCAAATCTTCTTTTATGATAACAACATAAAACCATATTGCAGTAAAATACCTTCCCTTCTGTCTCCTTTTTCTCCTGCTTAATATCTATTTGACTTTGTCAGAGAGAAAAGAGAGACAGTGGGAGGTGTGATAAGTTAATATCTAGGAATAAAAAGGCGCTACCTAGCAACATTTCTCTGGAAACTAAATCTAATTTGTCAAGCAACTCTGAAACAGGGACTACATTGCCCAGGGGATTGATAATGGCATACAGAGCTTTTCACGGCAAGCCACTAAAATATAAATGCAGCCCAGGTCAGCAGCAACTGAACACTGTTACCATCTGACAGCTGTTTAGTGGCCTGTATGAAATGCCTTGGTCTTCATCTGAGTCCTAGTGGGAAGGTGGCTGCATCCCAATTAGCATTAATTGGCTCCCTTCTTGTGAGCTGCGGCAAACGTGGCGCAGGGCAGTGGTGAGCTGAGGAGGGGAGGGAGCACACTGGGACACACCAGGACAGCTGCACCTCCCATTAAACCCATTAAACTTCAACTACAGCATTCCTGACAGACTGTTGTACAGCCCCTGGATAAAAGCTGGAAGTGAACAGCATCCTTCCAGGAGCCTGATTCGGTGGTTCACATCTCCTGTCCTTAGAGCAGGATTTTTCCCTCTCTAATCTTACCAGAACCACCTTGTTTGAAAATGTAAGGCATTCATTTTTGTCTTTCTATAGGAATAAATCCACCAAAGAAGTTACCAGGTTTTTTTGAGATTTTTATTATTGTGTGTGTTTTCCTCTGGACTGTCTCCTTGTCCAACATATCCCATGAAGCCCAATGACCAGAACCAGACACAGCGCTCAATCTGAGGCTTTACCAATGCTAACAACATTCTCAGTGCTGTATTCCTTGCCATACATTGATGCTCCTCAAACACAGCTCAGGACACAATTTCCTTTACTGAATCTCATGTCAAGTCATGTTTTCTAGTCTGTATAACACAGTGAGCCTTGAATAAACATATTTCAAGTGTTTCAGAGATTATTTCGGATCAATCTCTAACCATTGAGGACAAACTTTTCAGGTGCTTCTGAATGGATAATCTGACTGACGTAAATATTATTTAAGCTATTCTTTCCTTGTTTGTATTTTCCTACCTCCCTGTTAAAACACGTTTTGTTAATTACCAAATCACGCTTCAAGTTTTGAATAAGGCAGAGGAGGCACTGAATGTTTCTGCTCCTCCTGTAATTCACTCTTCTTCCCTGCTTTGTAGTAAACCCTTTTCGTTGACTGTGCCCTACTATGTTCAGAAAAGTTTCCTTATCACCTTGTATGTTCCTACTTCATTGAAGTAGGAACTTCATGCTATGTTTTTACTATATGGTACTTTGTTTTCCTACCCACTTGCTTGTGCTATTTTTCACACTTAGTGTGAAAACTCCTGATTGTTATGAAACTCATAATTGTTATGCACTTGGTAAAACCTATTTAAATAACTCCACCCCTCCCGTTGTTCTTAATCTCTTAGATCAGGAGTAATTAACTAAATGTCTACAATTTAGGTGAGTTAATGAGAGTTGGGAACTGAAAATCAGTTCTATCACCAGAATGTCTAGTCTAGTACCATTTGAAATGGCCTAAGTAGCCTCTCCAGCCTGTGGTCAATATTCTAGAAGGGCAAGGGACATCTGTCAGTCTTAAGCAATACCTATCGACGTGTCTCTCAAATCCTAGGGAGACTTGAACAGTACCAGACAGCAATGAGTATCTTCATGATACTCAAACCCAGTGGCATCCAAGGACCTATTCACCTCCTTCTAAAAAAGACATCTGTACTTGACCTCATAGCATTCTACATTTTGGCTATTTTGAGAAGCGGGGACTTCTTCATGCAAATATCTAGATACTGATATCTAGTGCTGTTTGGTAGGCCATCGTCCTTAGCTGTCCTTCCAGAGAGAGTGTCATGGATATTCTGCAATTCCTATGTCATACCCACCAGCCCTGTGCAGGTGTCCTGGATCCCTGAGGACATCTCAATGGCACTGAGTACCTGAATGTGAATCACAACGGGAAGATGGACTACACAGGAACATCATTGTTAGTTTTAGTTCAGTATGGTGTTGCAGAACTGGAATTAGGAAAGATTGTCTAGAGATTACTGCAGTTTAAAGAGCAGCGTGAGTGAGCCTTTTTAGATATATAACAAAATGGATAATTAGCCACATCAGTTAAGAAAAACCAAAACCAACAACAAGAAAACTCCATCCACGTATAAACTGATTGTACTTTACCTCATGTTGCATTAGTACAGGTTAAACTCATGTGGTTTTTTTACAGTTTGTAATTTCTCAGTGCACGTTCAGAAACGACTCTCCATTCATACTGGTTTAATAATCTGAAGTGCACAATTGTGTTTTGAGCTGCCTATTGGCACAGCTATGTGAGGTCATGTGATAAAACTAATCTGCACACCCACAGAATAAGCTCCAGGTGACAATGGCAGGACAGGGTCTCAAATACTGACCTGCCAGGCATCTCCCAGGCTTATCACACAGTCCATCAGCCTGTGATGTCCAGGAGAAATCCCACAAGCTGAGACAAGAACAGCAGCAGGTGAGAAACCAAATGAAGGACTCCCAAAGAAAGAATGTCTCATTCCAGACCCTCCAAAGGCTGTCTTAGAAGAGCCACAGGCTCCATGATCCATATGTGGACCCTATTGCTGTGAGTCGCTGGGAGCAGCTCCAGATCACCTTTTGGACTAAGGAAGGTTGCCAGCAAGAGACACAGGGATCCACAGAGCAGCAACTGGACAGACTGAATGTCTGGACACAACTGCTACAGGGAGACACTTCTACATATGACACTTCTACACATATACATTCTCCCTAGGGAATCCCCATCCTGTCCAGGTGAAAAGGGGAGCAGATGAAGACATGGGTGTTGCCTGTGTTTGTGTGGATGCTCTGAATATCTGTGGTCTGTGTAGCTGGTGATGTTATATACCTATACTGGTGATGTTATATACCTATACACATATGCATATGTGTGTGCTCTGTGTGTGCCTGCTGGGAATACATCTGCCTTGCTACTAGCTGGACTCAGGGATGTGGAGCAGTGACAGCCTCGCCTCTCTTGGGCTGTCAGATCCTGCCTGATGCATTTTCCTCTAACAAACCAGTCCCTATATATACTCATTTGAAGGCACTGGGAAGAATTCCACTCTGACAAGCTGACATAACCCCTGTGTGCACTCTTAGACGTTTTGTCTTATCACCTCATTAAAAGTCCTGTATGAGAGCTTCATATTAGCTCCAGGTTCTTCCTGCGATCTCTACCTGTCAGGTGTGTTAGACTCCTCAGATCACTAATCATCTAATGTGAGGAGTGGCTCACAAGGTGACAGACACCAAAAGCCTTTTAAAAACTGACTTTCTACCAGTAAATCTTGCCTCGAGAGGAATGATAAATAGCTCTAAAAATCAGATAAAATTGCTCTTTGATCGTGTTACTCTTTTAACCTTAAGGGCTTATTAGAGCATTGTGTCTCTCTTAATGCTAGAAGTTCTCTCTCAATTACAAGGAGCTGATGGAAAATCCAGGCTGCTGAGTATGGCTGGAAATGTTGAGTAAAATACCATACACCTCAGTATCAGTGCTTTTAGGGCTTTTATCCCATCATCAGTTCTTTCTGTAAGGCTGGTTTCTTCTAGATTTGCTGGGGACCTGCACAGGTGAATGCCCCAGCCAATCAAGTATTTTACCGTCAGCATGGACGTGATGAAATACTCTCTCATCACAGCATGTTTTCTTGAAATGACTTTTTAGCCTAGAAGAATAATTCTCTGTCTTCTCATTCTGTGCGATTCTTAAAAGGATCAGGAGGTTCAAGCAAAATGGCTCAGGAACTATTCATCTCCAATAAACATGAGAAGCAGAGATGTGTGCTAGAAGCAATCTCTTTTCTTGAACATAGACAGCATGGTTTGCTGCTTTGAAAACCTTATGCATATGACCCCTGGTTGCTGAAGAATTTCTTGTGAGTATCACCTCACGTTGTTCAGCATGACCAAGTTTAGACCATGTGTGACGCAATGGGTCTTCAGACCTGTTGTCCTGATACAGGCTTCTAGGCAATTACAGTGGTCATTTCCTGCATCAGTCTCATCAGAGCTGTCACTACATCTTACTTTTCTCCAGTCAGTGTGAGTGCTGCTGTAGTTTCCCTTGCCATGTTGCAATTTGCAAGAAGGACACTTGGGCAACCTGTCCATCGCAGGGAGGCAGTGAGCAAAGACAGGTGCTGTAAGCTCACAGACTCTGTGCTCTTACCTGGGAACATGTAGTAACAGCTTATGTGCCAAGACTGATGTAATATTGAAGATAAAGTTGTAATTAAATGTCAGAAACAGAAGAGTTCAGTGTGTACAACCATATAATTTAAATATGGAACCTCCCAGTCATCTTGATCTCCAGGAAGATCAACACAAAAAAAGCTGAGACCAGCATGGACTTTGCTGTCACTTTTCTCTGAGCTATTATTGCAGTGCAGCAGGAGTCTCTATGCCCCTTGGAGACAAGGCCTTGGCTCTGGAAACATAAATGATAACAGCTTTCTTGACTGTTTGACATTTTATTTCACTCTAAGTGTGTGGATATTTCATGCTACCTACTAGATATTGCATGTGACAGGCTTCCCAAATCCTGGATATTTGCTAGCAAGGCTGGCATTTTTCACAAGTGGCAAAGCTTTTGGCAGTGTCTTTTCCAGTACCCAGTGGTAGTGTGCATACCTATCCGAGAGGCTGCACACCCACTGACACTGCAATTGGCAGGAAGAATGCACAATATTTGCAAAAAGCACCATCTTGAGTCTTGGAACAAGCCAGCTGCTTTTTCTGAAATCAAAGATTCCCAAGTCCTTTGGCAGGAAAGAAGAAAAGCTGATCTCAAGGAGGTGTAAGTTTTCCAAAATCTGTATTTTCTGGTCACCCCTTCCTGTCTTGTCCCATGGTAATCCTGTGATGGAAGCACAGTAAGGTCTGCAATCTAATGCAAGGAGCTTCTGGTTGTCACTACAGTGCTGGCCAAAGTCAGAGCTTGTCTTGTCGTTTCATTAACACTACCAGATGTTACCATAGCTGTCATGCCATTTGCTTCCCATACCTTACAGCTGCATGGCCTCTCCTGACAGAGAGGGAAGTGAAACATGAATACCCTGGAGGTATTAAAAACTGTATAGATGTGGCACCTGCGGACACTCTAGTGGGTATGGTGTTTTCTATGTTGATGACCCGGAGATTTTAGAGGTCTTTTCAATTGACAGTTTTGTGATTCTGTGACTTTGGCCTCTTCTTGGACATGCTGAAATCACGTATGTGGTGTAGTAAAAACTATATCACTAGTCACTGTTTGTACCTAATAAATGCTCTTGGAAACTGACCCACAGTTATCAGTCACTCATGTGGACACAGACTGTACCGAGTGGAATGCCTGCTGGGACTTGGGAGACAGCCAGAGCATACCTGAGCTCTCTCCAGTGCAGCATAGTGTCACCATAGCCATGGATCAGTAACAGACATATATATAATCCCAAGAAAATGCTGCTGCAGGGGTGGGGAAAGCTTAAATATCTGCCAGGCTAATGACAGAAAACACATTTATCTTCCTCACCCCCAAATGATTACTTGTAAAATAACTCTCTTTGACAGTAATAAATTATTTCCACTTTAACCAGAAAGGTAACACTGGCTAATATTTTACATTATTCCAATCCAGTTCCTCTGAATGACTTTAGTAAGGATATCATATCTCTACCAATGAAAGAGAAACTTACATTCATCAGAATTTTGTTTGGGAGGAGAGAAAAACATCATAAATGTGATGACATAGGTGGTAAACTTGGGAAAAGATTGTTTAAACTGAAGATGATAAACCACTGTTCTCAACATATCCTTGTAGGGTTTCCTCTGGGACACCCTTCACCTTTTTCTTGTTATGTGTGCTTTGCCTCTTCCCACCATGTTATTTCTTTGCTTTCTGAGACTCTGTGAAGGGACAGATCTTGAAGAGGGCTGTGGAAGATATTCCAAAGTATACAATCACACTCCTCTCACTTCTCCTACTTGGCTAATGTAGGACCAACAACATTCAAGCAAGCTTTCTTTACACATTACCCAGGGATTATTCAGGCTTATTCAGAGACTATTCAGGGAAGAATCTTGGCCCTTCAGCACTCACTAAAGAGACTTCTACTTTGAGGTTTGAAAGTACCATTTTCATTTCCCAGATGGTAATCAGGATAGCAGTTTTTAGAAAGGTACATGTTTTCTCCTCACCCCTCCCCTACTCCAGCCAGGCTGTTCTGACCATTTATTCTCATACACAATTTAGTCATACTAAGCGTGACCTGTCACAGACTCTTAGTGCTTTATCTATATTCTTTCTAGACACTGGAACAAATTGCTCACAAGCAAAACAAGTGACATTTGAAAGAAATGCCATTCCGTCAACAGCAGCTTTAACTTAAGATAAAACACTGAACACGGAGACACAGTTTGTTGTTTAAAATTTCACACATCTTTGCAAGCCCATAAAATACATCTTACATTTAGGGGAAAAAGCCGTTTCAGTCCTTAAATAAAAGCAACATTCAGAGATGCAGGTTTGAATTAACATCATTAATATTACAAAAATTATTACAAAAATTAAGTCATTCAGATGCAGATTTTCTACTGGCAAGCTATCACTAAAAACAGTAGGAGAAAAATGTGTGTCTGCATGTGTGCACTTGCCTGTGCAAATGAATAATAAAGATTTGTCATGACTTTGTTAGAGAAAAAATACATCCCAGTCCTTTCATGAACGCCTGTTTTTATCAACTCTTCATACATCCCCGTGGCATGTTGACATTCCAGTTTCTTGCTTCATGGAAGACTAACATTCTTCTGGTTGCAAATAACTCAAGAAACATTTTATACATCATTTTGAAATTGCTCAGTTCTCACAGCCTTGGAAAAAAGGAAATATTCTAGGGCTGCTCTCTTGTTTTCTCCCAGGGAAAGGTGGTTGTAAAAAAACCCTACACTCTACAGCTTTCACCAGCTTGACTACTGATGAAATAGAACTACCTGAGCTTAATTACAACAGAAAATGCATTGTTAGACTGATTAAGGGATGACAATGTTTGAGGGATAGTTCACAACTGTATTTGGGTGATGTTTCAAGATAAAGCCACAGCATCTAAAGTGGCTGGGACAGCCCAGGGAATCTGTCTCTGTGCACTTACGAATTCTCCTTGATTTTTCTGAACTTTACCTCTGAACAAAACCTTCAGTGTGGATTAAATCTTCCACTTTATGGGCAAAAGCAGCCAGTGACTGAACAAGACCATTAGCATTTGAATAACCTTCTGCTAAAACAGGAGAGACTGGTAGCCCCATCAACTGTTAATAGTCTTCTACCTAAACCCTGGCAAAGGTTGGAGAGAAAGAAATTGAGGTGTTCACAATTTTAGGAACTGTTGATCTATTATATTTTCTTTAATAGCTGGAAGCTTTAGCAGGAGACAAAGCAGCAGACAGCCTGTACACCTCCAGACCCTTTGTATTACAACAAGAGGTGAAATTATTTCACTGATTAGCATGAGAGTCTATAGTTTCCAAATATCTGTATATTCGGAGCCTTTGCATTCATTAAATATTTAAAGACATTAATTTCTTGGGGGTTCCTGTTTCTCTTCCTTTTCCTCAGTTTTCAGCTGTAAACCAGTAGGGCCCAAAGATGTGCATGAGCTATCAGTAAAACTCAGTAATAGTTGGCATTGGTCTTGAGGCAACCATCTAAGGTCCCAGGGATGGAGCCTGACTCCCAGAGGCAGAGGCAAGCTAAGGAGCCAGGTAAGGTGGTGATGACCACTTTTTCTCTCCTTCTTTATTAACAGTGGGCCAAAATAGGTGCACAACTACCCTTTGAGTCCCTAAGTCCCATAGTTAAACATTACAGAGATCTGAAAAATCAGCACTGAATTATTATCTCACCTGGTAAGGCCCTATCTTGTGCTGATGGACATTTACAAAATCACCTAGATCATCATCTTTGTATCCTGGGTTCACACTTCAGCTTTTGCAGGATTCTCAAAATCAGACTACAGAGCCCTGATTCTTTACTGAGGAAAAGGAGGAGTTTTCATGCAGCTCGGTAGGACACTCACCTGAGCCCTGGTCTGAGTTCTGTACAAAGTATTATATAAATACTTATGTTTATGGAAACGTTGAACAGAAGGAGCTGAAGACAATCCCACTCAAAAGCAAAGTTAGAATGTCCACCTGGGACACAGGAAAGCAGTTTTTAAACTTACGGTCCAAACACAAAAACAAAACCAGAGATTTGACGTCAAGTCTCCAGACTCCAAGGACAGCCCTTCCTTAAGCATAATTGAATTATTTGATCTATGGATTCTACTGTTCCTTTTGGAAAAGACCATCTTTGCTTTTGAAGCAAGGAAATAATTAAATATTTAACACAGTGAGAGAAAAAAAAGTCTGGGTAGAGATGCTTGCTCTCACTTTTCTGTGAGAAGAACAATTGTAATTGGAAAGATTGCAGCTCAGCACCATTCTTTATATGTCAGTCTAAAGAAAACAGGACAAAGTTCCTATGATAAGCACTGAAATCAAGAGAAACAGTTAAGTTGGTTTAGCTTTGGTAGTTGCCTATTTTCAGGGAGCAATTCAGTAACACAATTTTAGGACTTCCTTTCAGGAGATATGATTTAGCAAGAGTGAAAGTGGAACAAATCAGTAGAGTGTCAGAAGACATTTATTACTCTATAGTTGTTAGTAGGAAACAAGGACAAGACATGCTTAAAGAGTCAACAGAAACATGGAGGTTTTGTGATTAAGGGTGAGAAGTTTCAGTCTTAAAGGACAATGCTAGAGGAAATGGAGAAGGTGACAAGGAGATGACTAAGCAGTGGAAATTAATAGATGAAACATAGGAGAAATGGGATTAGATGGCATATTCTGAAGATCTGGGAGAGATCCTCCTTGCTTTCTTATTACTGAGATTAGAAATACTGGTGAGACACTTCCACTAGTCTTAGTAACATCACAATGTCTGCATTGGGTCCAAATTATGTCAAAATCTAGACCTAGGTCTCCTAATTAGATCAAGAAAGTCAGTAACAGATGGAGAAAGTAATGAAAGAACACAGAAAAATGAAGAACCTTTGAGGCAGACAGTCTGTTGAAAAATAAATATGCTTTCACGTAACTGTTTTCAATACAAATAGAGCACTCATGAACAATGTGGTGTTATATTTACTTAAGGACTCTCATTGCCTCCATTTAGAATATTTTAAAGTTGTTCTTCTTGTTCTTTAGATACATAGACATGTTATGATTCTTCACAAGCAACTTGGAGAGCACTTTCCTGGTCTTTTTGAAAAAGGAACAAGTGAAGTGTATATTCAAAATGAAACATCACTCACAAGGTGAGTGAGTAATTCGCAGAGAAAAAAATGTTTGAAGCATATCCCCTTCTTTTCCTGATCACACAGATTGCATAACAAGCCTCAGGTTTACAGAATTCAGAATTACTAATGAATTTGTTTTGGACTTCAGAGCCTTTGAATATCAGCTTTTGATATTTCTTACTCAGTAGGCAGGGAAAAGAAAGGTTTTGAGTGTTTCAGTGAGGTAGAGTGAGACATAAGAAGCTTCTGGTCACTGTGAACATGTTTTATTTTCTATATGGGATATGGAGAAGAAAAACTTGTAATTAGACATGAAACAACAGTCAGCCTGTTATTTTTTATGAATGAGACAGTCATCATGCAGACACACTGAATAGAGGAAGACTCAAATAAGTGAGTGAAGATTATAAGTTCCTGCTAAAAAGTATCAAGAATGAACATATCTTTATCAATTAATACAAGAAGACCTCAGACCAATAGCTGGGCCATTGGCATCAGCTGGTTTGTATCCACCCTCCTTAAGAACATTTGTCTTAGTGAAAGCTAAATTCAGTGGTAGAAAAGAGAACAAGCTGTGAATGATCTCAGGACCATCACAATGACTGCCTTGGCCTCTTAGCAATAGAAGTGTCCCCTTCAGATCACATCTGGAAGAAATAGGGCATAACAGACAGATACCCCAAGATGAAAATGTTCTTCTTCCTGTCTCTGAGAGAGTAAAAAGTTACCTCTAAATGAGCACTGTGAAAGAGAAATTTGCTTCATTCTTAAACAGCGAAAAACAATATAAAATATAACCTGCCATCCTGGGAGCTGAGTTGTGGTATTTTTGCATTTCTATGGAATCCAGAAAGTCTGTTCTGGATATCAGCATTTGTAAGCAAACATTTTTGGAAAAACATACTCAGAGTGAGGACAAAAACTGAAGATGACTCAATGCAAAAAATTCTGGTTGAGAGTTGGATGTTGAGAGCAGTTTCTGTATAAAGCCTGTAAGTCCCATGTTACAACCCTGCCTTGGAAAGCCACCTATAAGGCTTTATCAGCTCTTTCCATTGCTTTCCATCCCTTTATCCCTTCCTATGCATACTATTTCTTTCATCAGGCTCTGTAGTGACTAGGAGGATGAGCAAAGAAGAGGCAGAGCCTGGGCATTGCTTTCCACCATACAGCACTGTGAGTATAGCTCCACAGGCACAGCAGGGAAATGCAGTTCTTCATACACAAACAAATGAGGACTTTTATTGCCAAGAAAGCTATGGAAGTTAAAAACTTGTAAAATTGTTTGCCTGTGTGGATTCCACAGGTGACCAGTAAGATGACAAGGCTTAGCACACTTAAAAAGTGACATAACATTGAAAAATCAACCAACCAAACAAAACAACAACAAATCAAAACCAAACAAAAAAGCAACAAACAAAAACCCCAAAAAAACCCACAACCAAACAGACTAGAGTACACAGGAATAGAAATACCTTGCCTTGTCTTTGAATTAGTGTTAGCCAGCTGACATAGCGTGCCCACATGGAGACTAAGTGTAAACCAGCTGATGAGCAGGAAATAGACCAACCTTTAGGTTAATTCAGTCTCTCTGACAGAGCAAATTTGTATTCTAGCTGTTTACAGTATGTATGATTCATATTATGTAGGCCAGGGCAAATTGTAAAGCACATCTTGTACAATCAAGCCGCAATCAAACTTCACTTCCACAGACAATCCAAGCATTTCAGCTGAGAATACCTTTTTTGGAGTGTTCTTGATCATAAATTCTAAGCATTAAATTACCACAGTAAGCTTTCATACAATTTTGTTGATTATGTTTCTATTATAATTTAATTAATATTAATACGAAGTATTTTTCAGTATTTGCTAAGCTGTGTTGTTCTATCATTTGATGCTGATATGCCTTTTACCTTGTGCTTTAAAATTTGGCAGATGTAGTAGGATTAAGTAGTCCATCTAGCAAGGAGATAAGTGTAGTCTTTGCTTCTTTACCATCAAAGCATTGAAAAAGAAGAAATGCAAACTGGGAAAAAGAAGGAAAATAGACCTTAAAATGTAAAGCAACATAAGAAACATTCCTGAAATGGTCTGGTTCTGGTACTGTACAGAATCTGAGAATTAAATATTTTAATGAAAGAAATTACAAGACTGTCTTGCACTGCATGATCGTGCATTGAAACTCTTGAGTAATGGTATATTAGGATTATATGTAACTATTTCAGCCCTCATATTTCTTTTAAACATACTCCTCCAGACTAAAAAAAAAATACTATTGCTACAGTGGCTTAATCTCAGACATGTACTCAAAACAACGATTTTGTCTCCTTATCATAAATTCTCAATATAATACCAGGTTGTAAACAGTTTTATTTTGAATTTTAATGTTCAACACCAGTCATAACAGGTTTATTTGGTATTCAAAGAGCAGCCACACATTCCCATTGGGATTCCATTGTTGGTTAATATTAATGTTCCCTTGGAATGAAGAAGTACCCAACTGTCTTCACTTTTATTCAATGTGAAAGCCTAGCCTTCTAAAGGATGGGTCATGCTGATGTGACACTTCATCTTTTTGTCCTTAGGGTTTGGAATCTGAACCTTAGAGCTGCCAGACAGATTTGGGAAATTTGATCTCTCTGCTTAAGCCCATGAGCAGCAGGATGCTCATCACCCGAGGGGGCAGGAATTCACCTCTGCAGGTCAGCTGGTAGGAGCCCATGTGAACACGAACGCTGATCATTAGTGCTATGCTTGAGATGTGAGGGTCTTCCTTGTTGACTGAAACAGATCCCATTAGCACAAAGAGCACACATTGCTGATGGGAGAACTGTGATTTGTGGCACATCACGGGAGCAGCAGAGCAGCCTTAATTCAAATACACTGATCTTTGACTATTTGATAAAATGACCGCTGAAACAAAACAGAAAATGGCCATGTGCTGCGGATGCCAAAATAAATTTAAAGAAAAATAGACTGATTCATGAGTTGCATGTACTTCAAAAAAGGTTAAATGAAGTTTTTCATTTGTAAAAGTGATAGATGAGCATGACAAGAGCAAAGGAGATTTGATATCAGCTGATCCATTGTTTGTTTGTATTATAACTAAGCTTCAACTCTTTCACTGATCTTTCACTGATCACTCTTCAAACTCTTTCACTGATCATATCTACTTCCATATGAGAGAAACAGGATGATACTGGAATCAGGGTGATGCACCTTGTGGGAGTCTGATCTCACTGATTTGAAATTGTCTCAAAAGAACAATTGCAAAGTGCATAGCCCTTGCCCAGGTGGAGAACCTGGACTGGCCAGAGCTGAGCAGGGGGTGACACCTCAGGAAGAGATAAGAACTAAGAACTAACTGCTGGGTGGAGACTGCTCCCCTTTTCTGAGGGCCAGCCTGCAATGCTGGGATGTCCCTCCAGGCACGATTGCCCTGGCCAGGATGGAGGAAGCCACCTTGATTGTACTGATGCTGATGTACCTGGCTGAGGGGGCTGGAAAGAGATAAGAGCTGTGTGCTGGAAGCCACCCCCCTCCTTCAGGCAAACCTGTCTGCAATGGCTCTGATGCCAATGGACCTGGCCTGGCCCAAGCAGAACAGGGGTGACACCTGGAAGGAGATGAGAACTGATGAGTGGGTGGGGGACTGCACCCTTCTGCAGCAGCTCCTCTCCAGGCAGCCTGTCTGCAATGGCTCTGATGCCAATGCCCCTGGCTTCTGTGGCAGCTGACTGAGAGCTGCTCCTTTGGAACAAAAGGAACTCAGGGGTATATATGGGGCTGTCCAGGCTGTGGCTTTGTGGTTGTCTCTTGACCCACCACCATCTTGCATCGGGCCCTGTCCAGGATCAGCAACATCTTGAAGAAACTCGCTGGACAGTTGCAACCCTGGTGGTGACTCTCTCATTCTTTCTTCCCACTTTCTTACCCTTTTTTTTCTCCACTCTTCTCTCTCTCTCCCTCTCGCTTATATCTTCTTTTCCTCTCTCCCTCTTTTGCCTGACTGTATATTTTTTCCTATGTCAATTGTCAAATAAAATCTTCTTGCACCCGCCCCTTCTACTATTGGACTTTGTTTTGCGGATCCAAAACAAAAATAAATTTTAATGTTACCTCAGACCATAACACACCTGCACAGGACTTTTCTTTAAAAAAAAATCTGGTTGCTTTTCAGGTGCATACAACTACACTAAGAAGAAAAAGAGACAAGATATTTTGTTCTCTTTTGTGAGATTCACAGTGAAAGGGAATTCTCCCTCTGGCCATTAGTAATAAATAGCTTCAGGGTGACCCAAAAGACTCAATAGGACATACAAATGTCAGCAACATCTCAGCCAGCATCAATCTGGCTGAAGAACCAATGCAGAAAGCTGCTGAGGATTCAGTGACATGCAGTCATAACCCTAATCCTTCTCACCACCCAGTACTGTCACCAGGAGTGTGGCATATCCAGAAAAGGAGGAGAAATAAAGGCAGATCATTAAAAAACAAACTGTTCTCTGTTATCCATTCTGTGGCTAAGTTTACAGGCACAGTATCCTTTTTAATACTAAGAAATCTATGAAATTATTTTACGTATTTGTATAATACAAAAGCAATTACTACAGGGAAGTTCCTTTTCTAGTTGTCCTACAGTTGGAATGCAAGCTTATTGCTTCTTCGACAGCCATGTTTCACTTCAGAAGAGTTCAGATTAAAACTGAGATTGCATACAGGTCCTACACACAGCATATAGTCCAGTGAAGTATCTCTGACAAAAATAAAGCATCCCAAAAGGCTCTCCAAAGCTTGACATTCTCCATATCAGCAAACTTCTGAAGGAAACATTTAGACATGTCAGTTAACAAAAGCATAGAAAACTCAAGTGTAGACAAGAACTGTAATATTAAATATGTTCTGTCTTCCACTTTCCAAGATGAGTATATCCTCTGCTTTACCTAGTGCCATCTGCACAGAACATAGAACAACTCCAATACATGAGAGCTACTAAAAGGCAAGTAGAAATTTGAACTGTAGATTGCAGCTAAATGATAGATTAATTTTTATGAGAGCTCCTGTTCAAAATCCACTTCAGAGAACACAGTGGGGATCTACACATTTAATAAAGTGATCTATTCACACACAGCACACCTGCAAATACAAGATATATAGAGGCTAATGTTGAACCCAGTTGTCTTAAAAGGCACTGCTTGCTTGCCATGTGTAGCACCAGAACACAGTTTTATGTAGCAGGCAGTCTTTTATGCATTGGCCATTCCTGGGTGGACTTTCAATTTGAATTCCAGTAATAGTAACATCAACATGGAAATACCTAGCAGCAGGGTGATCAGGTAAGCAGGCTGCTAAAGATGTATGAACATCTTTAAACCATAATTGTTCACAATGTGCTAAGCTTTATTGGCCATTTGCAGTACTATCTACCTTTTTCAGGTAGTTTATGGCATCGTTTCTTTCTCCCAGATGACTTCTTTCAATTAAATGCTACTGAGGTGGATTTTTTTTTTTTCTGGACTTCACTGCTTCTACAGTAGTATTTTCTCATACTGATGGATACAAATTGCACTGTGGGAATATTACCAATACAAAAACTGGCTTACTGTTTTACAAAAACTGATTACTGTTACCCCAGCAGCATGAATATTTACAGCTGTACCAGAACACACTAGATTCACTCTATAGAATAAAGAATAAAAATCTGTTCATGTTTTTTCTCTTGCTCACATGCATTAATGAAAGTATCAGTACGAAGGTTTCAAGTTCATAAGGTTCTTTTATGACAGTCTCTTGACTTTCTTCAAAGCAGTAATGTAATTTCTGACTTTTAAATGAGGACCCTAATTTTTATTGTAGCATCATAAAAAAGGTTCTGAACTAAGTCATCTGGAAAGCTGAAAATGGCCATCTCCATCCTTTCCATTCTTCAGTTTATAATTTTATACTCCTAGGACTACAAAGGGCATTTTCATACACAAACCCTCTACACTAGAATTCCCTGTGTACTGAGATACTAAGGACTTACCATTAGATTTTCACACAAATAGTAATTTTTTAAAGACAAAATGGCTGTTGTTTCTTGGAGTCCATGGTGTTTGTACTGTATAGACTGGTATGATTTCCCCTAGGAGCAGAACAAGCAACAGCTAAACCTCAGTATCCTATTTCTTGGACAATCTCATATGCCATCTGTTTCTATCCTTAGAACAAAACCAAAAGTACCAGAAAACCTTTGTTCAGATAATACCCTGTTCAGTTCCTAACAAAGCACCCCATTCTCAGTGTGTTTACCCAAGAGTGACAGCCTCTTTTTTTTGTTTCCCTCTTTCCTCCCCCCACCCCCATCCCTTCCTCTGTGTTCACATACACTGTGTTTGCCTCACAGACATCAACTCTCTGCATCAGAGGTGTCTTCTCAAAGTCAAGCTCAAGGCTGGTAGCCAGATGTGCCACCTAAATCATACTCAATAGGAAAAAAGCCTCTTACCATTTCCCAGCCACACAAAAAAAGGGAATGGTGCTGCTCAGACATTTCATTTCCATGCATTAAAAGAACCATTTACCTTTCATATATAAAGATTTAAGAGAAAAACAAAAGCTGCACAGGGAAAGGAAATAACTTGGGTGGAAAATTCTTCATGGTTTTGTTCGGAAAGGGCAGCAGTAACTATTTTATTTTAATGTGGTTGCTATTGAAACAAAGTATCACCTTCACTCACTCCCATCTCTCCTATTTATTGCTCACGCAAAAGTTGTACAAAGAGGCACTAGTTTTAACCTGTAACACTTAACAATTTTGAACTGAATTAGGAAAAAAAAAATCCTCAGGAAAAAAAAAACAAACTGAATTGAGGATTTGAAAGAAAACAATATTACTCAAGCACTGTAAAAAAAGAGCTTGATGATGGCATCATGTGGTATGGCACAGCAAGGACCCCTAGCTTTTATGTCTGCTTTGCCAAGTGGACTTTGTGATAATACAGTTCTCATCTATGAAATGACTAGAAAAGGAGATGAGTGCTCCTTTCTTTGGGATTCAGCTTTCTGAATAAAATATTGGTTGTAATAGCAGTTGCCCTCCTGGCATGAAAAAATGAATTTATATGTAGTAGGACAATTGAGTGTACAAAACTGATTTCTTACGTTAATATATAACAAAAAAACCTTAACTACAAGACCTATCTCTAAAGCAAATGGCTTCAGCAACCTCAACTGAGTTGTCTTCAAATTCTCATCACTGTTACTATTAGCAACACAGCAAACAATTTCTGTGAGATATCAGTGTAATCAAAACCAGGTTAGATGTGTAGGTGTTTATTTATCTCTTGCTAATTACCCATTCAAATGAAAAGGGAAATACAGCTGACAATCTTTTTGTTCAGTTTAGTTAAATGAGAAACTCTTGCATGGCATTTTTAGCATATTCCCACTCTTCCTTTCCTCCATGAGAATGATTTGCCTTCAGTAGGCTGTGTTTCTTTTCCTATTTCCAATTCATTTGCCACATAGCTTAAATCATAATTTGTTCAGTTAGGAAAATGTTCATGGCACTAAATGCAATAACACTCCATTGTGCAAACCATTACTGCTAAATAAAAGAGTGCTAGCTGGCTCCCACTTGTCCATCTACCTTACTGCCAGGTCATTCTTTGATTTTTTTTTTTTTTTTTTTTTTTTTTTACTACACCCCCTACACTACAAACCTCTTACAGAGGAGGATAGTGCTCAGCAGTATATATATATATGTATAATTACACCTAAGTATTGTGCAAGTCTACTAGCTGGGTGTTCTTATGGACTTTCAAGGTTTCAGCTGAGTTTGACACCTTAAGACAAGACAGAAGCTATCACAAAGGACAAAAGTGTTTCTGCAAAAGTGATTTTGAGAAAGTGTTGGGCTAGGAAAATTATCACATTCAAAAAAAGTTTGCATTTGAGAGAACTGGGAAGAGTACACATTACAGAATAAAGCTGGATTTTAATATAAGCTATGTGGATGGAGTGAAAAAAACTTTTTTGAAATATTATGGAGAAAGAATTTGCACATTTCTTCCATGCTTTTGTTTTGTGAATGTAGTGGCAGGCAAGGCAGTGGTATTTCCCTGCTATTTCAGTGATGAGATCTGCTTAGTAAAAAAAATGGAAGCCTTTTTTTTTTTTTTTTTTCCTATGTTGAGCTTGAGCTGACAGACAGAGAAGACATTCACAAAGAGATGTGAGAAAGACAAGATGGAGTTTGAGATGAAGCAGGGAAACACAACCTGAACAGGCAAAAATCTGTGAAAAAAAATCAAGGTTGAAAGATGTTGAGTGTGATCTTATGGATTCTGCTGCTTGAAGTTAAGATGAAGGTGGGCAAGTCAACGAGAAACCCTGAGAAACACTCACCAATAAAGAATGAAATGGCTCAAGATACAATGTGAACCCTGGAAGTCCTCCAGGTGAGTCACAGAGAATCACAGAATTACCACAGTTGGAAGAGACCTCTAAGATCACTTTTTCCAGATGTCAACACCCTCCCAAAACACAAACAAACAAAAAATATCCCTATGCTCACTAGAGCATGTCCTGAAGTGCTTCATCTACACAGTTTTGAATGCCTCCAGGGCTGGTGATTCCAGCACCTCACTGGGCACCTTTTTCCAGTGCCTGACTACTCTTTCAGTCTCAGTCTAAACATCCCCTGATGTTACGTCAGGCCATTTCCTCTGGTCCTATCATTATTTACTTGAGAGAAGAGGCCAATACCCACCTCCCTTTAACCTCCTTCCGGGTAGAGAGTGAAACAAACAGAGGAAGATGGTGGAGGACAAAGTTTCAAAGAGTATTCCTGTTACTATAAGGCTATTTCTAGCCTTGACAGCATAGAGGATAAAAAAAAATCAGGAAGGAAACAGATCATTGCTTCTGTAATGTGAGTAAAAAAGAGTTTGGGTGAAAGCAGTATCTGCCAGGGCCCTGAGTATGCTACTAGACCTTAATGGCCCTGATCAGGTTAACCTGGTGTAAGGCTTAGGCCCTGGCCTTGACCATTTTCTCCCCTGCTTGTGGCTCACAGGTTCCATTTAAGTTCATGCCTGGATATCCAGCCCTGTCCTGAGCTAAGTTGTAGGTAGCACAGTCTCCCTTCCTGTCTTCTGCTGTACCTGACGGGATGTCCCCGAAAGCCTCAACGCCTGACTTGTTACTTTGCCTTGGCCTTAGAAATGAAGTTAATCTCATCTAACTTATAGCTTGCAATGAAAGGATAATGCTGCATCTCTGTTGCAGACCACCCTGAAAATCCATTGCTTCTGGTTCAGTCACCCAGAAATTGAACTAAGTTACATTTGATTAAAAAAAAAATTTAACTGACTGGCTTTGCCCAAAATGCTAGAGATATTGAACGCATATAAGTGCATAAAGCCATTAAATTTTACTGCATTGAATATTCTGCTCAGCTATGAATAGAACATTTATTTTTTTTTTTAGATTTCACTAAGTTTCTGAAACTCTTCAGTTCATTTTAATTTTTTTTCTTTAAATCATCTTGGCCTTACTATCAGTTCTTTACAATAAACAGTGAAGTGCAATTAACAATTGATGCTGTCATAAATACTAATAAAACTGCTTCTGCTGTCAATGCCAAAACCTTCTGAGATGGTACATTCCAGTAGAAAAATCTTAACATTTTTTGGCATGGATATGGGCCGGTCTCCATTATTGAGTTGCTATAAATGCACTATAAATGTGCTAAAAATTAGTTTCACAGAGTTATTAAAATATTGTGGGTTTTCTTCAGTATAAGTAGAGCTATGGAAGTATGTAAAGTTAAAAGAGGTTAATTAAATATGTAGAAGTCAAATGCTAAATGCTCAAGTAACACACCCCCACCAAAAGGCTTGCTGGTGGCATCATCCATTCAAGAGAAACTAATACACAGAGAGCTGGGGTGAGGGAAAATTAAGTTACCACTTTCTACAAGTGTTATTTAAAATTTAAGGAAGATATGAAGGGAACTGCTACTCTGGTAGTTCAATCACAGCTGCAAAGAACCCCAGAGATCATACTGTAGATCCTGGAAGAACCAAGTGCTCAGAATTTATGCATTTTCAGCTGCACTGATTTTATAAATGGTTATAGTAATACAAGTGCAGAAAAAGGGAATTCCTGTGACCAGGAACCGCTGAATAAGAAAGAATAAGTATCTCTGCTTGGTTATTGAGGCACAAGCAGAACATTATGACAGTTCTTTCAGAGGCAAACATAGCTGTGTCAATGTTATGCTTCTAAAACAAGTGCTCAGATTTACAGTTTAACTCCAAATAGAAACTGGAGCTGGCTCAGAGCACACCAAGCTAACTGCTATGCCGAGTACCCCACCATAAATACTACCCCAGCACTCCACAAGCTTTACTATGTGTTTGTGAGCTTCCAGGTAAAGGTTAAGCTGTTGATTTTGACTAACAGAGCTATAAATTAGTTTAGGACCTCATAGGCTTCGTGTTCACCAGCCCACATAAACAAACTGCCAACAGCTTGTTTGACAGGCAGTCCTTTAAACTGACTTTGTTTTCAAGTAAACCAACCAAAAAAACCTGGCTGAGCTAGGAAAAAGCAAAGCCTGCTGCTCCTGGTAGTCCTTGTAAGTCTTATTTCACAGTCTGAGAAAACCAGAGTACAGCTAAGGGACTACTTACATTGTTCAGCTGGGAATAATTTTAGCTGATCCCTGGCACCTTAATGATTTTTTTAAGCAAACTGTACAAAGGCAGCTGCTTTTCTGGATCCTTAGATACTATTGTAGTACCTCTCCATGAAACAAAAGACTCTTCAACATCCGTAAGTCTTGTGATTTCACTAGGTAATGTAGCAATTACCTGGGTAATCCAGGACTGGCTATAAATACAGCACTGTGGTCATTTTTGTCATGGCAGTAATAATCAGAATTAGCAGAGCAATCCCCAGCAGATGGTACTTGAGAGTTTAAACTGCCCAGGTGTCAATGAGGCACTCCTTTAATGTTTCACTGTGCTCTTCTGGAAGAAGTCCTTGACTCAGACAAGAGCAACTTTCATCCCCAAGCTCATCTCCTTTGAAAATACCTGTGTGAAAAGTACTTTGGTACAGACTAGCCTGCACTTTCAAGAACTAAAGCACCAAAAAACATGCACACAATATGTCTGCATAGGCAGCTTACCTTTGCCTGCTTTGAAGTGTTTTGCTAACCAGTAAACCATTTCAGGTGGCCTTGATCACTCCAAACCTACACAACTCAACAGTAGTAATTGGATAATATGGAGAAGGATTGCTCTTTTTTTAAATGTTGAGTTCTTGCTCTGTCAGAGAATGGGAACGTTTCTTCCTTCAAAAATATACTTTAAATTTTGGTCTTGCTACACCCATCCAGGTATATAAGATGTCCTCTGCCACTGCAGGTTTAAGGGCGATTACATTGCCACTGCATAGATTTTCCTCCTGCTGAGGTGGTATCACATTTTCATTTACTTATCCTGAAATGGACCTGATACGTTTTGCAGTAGTCACCTTGCTGGTTCACTGTGGCTGAATTTGGAAAAAACCATAATAAGTAACATTTTGATAATGATGTCAATGGTACTGAAGCAGTTAGAAGTACAAGGAGGTGGTGTAGGGACAACTGAAGAAAATGAAGAGGAGCAGCAGTCTTGAAGCATCAATTGAGCAGAACTGTTCTCAAGCTCAAGCAAATATTTCAAGAAGAGATCAGCCTTAGCTTATTCCTGTTTTTGACAATGATGGACTTGCAGGATGCCTAAGGAGTCAATTCTCCAGCCAGAACAGACCATAGAGCAGGTCATTCTATTGGCTCCTTGGATTGCAGGACCACGATTATCTGACTGCACAGCTTTAACACATCAGGGGTGGTTATACATCCTATGTTTTCCACCCTCCTCCAGTATTTCATCAGTCTGGTGAGCCAGGTTTGATGTCAAATTGATGTCATACTTAGCTCTATAAATCACTACGAAATCAGATATACCATCTGGGCTTGGGAAGGTAGGTTATGTATCTCATCACAAGTGTTACTGAAGAATCTCACAGCAGCACTTGAATATTCAAGTGAAAATAAAACAGCATTTTGGAGCAGCTTTCTGCAGGTGCTCCTCAATAACTTCTTACACAGGCCGAGAGCGTGACTTTAGAAAACCAATCTTTTCCCCACATACTGGCCAAAAAAGATGTCTTGATTAAAATCAGTCATGATCGAACAGTAGTTTCAAGACTATCTTAATTCTTCTGTATGAAGAACGTGTTATGTATTGCACTGGATTTCTTGGGGAGGTAGAGCTATTTTAATGATCTACGCATCCAGTAGAACACATAGACCTCAGATAAGCACTCCAGAAAGCTTCTCTTTTGCAAAGGGAACCCACCCTCCCTGCCTGTAGCCTCCCATCCTAGCAAACCATCCAGCAGAGTAGGAGTTGCCATGGGTATTTCTTCTTTCCAGCTATAATTTCTGTGCAGCAGGAGCAGTTAATCAGCACATAATATTTTCTGGCTGTTTTTCCTCTTCGCTTTCTGCTCCCCAAATATTTTATCAGACCCACAGCCCTGGTGGATTTCCATCAAGCTATAATCACCCTAAAATTTTCTTTACCACCTCTAGGCTTCTCTCCAACTCAGGCAAATAAACTGCCACGACTATTTACAGTGGCCACAAGCAAGCAACAAGAACAACAAAAAAAAACCCAGTGAAACCCTGCATTAATTCTATGGGTCCAACTAAATTCCTTTCTTTCTTCTGAAAGAGTCTGAGTTATTTAAGCCATATGAACGAGTTCCTTCCTTATGGCAAAGGGATTATGAAAATATGATTATGAGAACAGCCATTAGCAGGAGCAGAGTGGGCTGTTTAGAAACATAATTTAAATATGCTAAGAATGCCTGGAGAATTTATACAGAGACCATGCTGGTTTGGAAAAACTTCAGTCTCACCATATAATGAATAAATGTTCAAAATGTTCTTTTGCCCTTGATATTTGTGTAATAAAAGATAATAATCTCACCAAAGAAATAAAACAGAGCCTAGATCTGTAATAAAAACTAAAAGGAAGTCTCCTTTTAAAATGTAAGTGCAAAGGCAGAGAGGTTTGGTTCTTGGACTGGTTAAACACCTATGTTAGATGAAGAAACTGAGTGTGTAAGGTTTTTTATTCTCCTTCTACTGTCTTAATCCCAACACCACTTTGTCATTATTCCAGAACCAATTTTTATTATTTCCCTCTTCATGTTTTACAACATTTGAAGTTATAGCAAAAACCCACAGACTGTTATTGGCATATGGTATGACTGGATGTAACCTTGAGAAAAAGATGTCAAAGAAAGCCCCTAGAAGAAAAGAATGGAAAGCATGGGCACAATTGGGTTTTTTAAACCATTATTTCTGTACCAAAAAGTGTTAGGAACACAGGAATTAGCTACTGACAAGCAGCCATTATACACCAGCAACAAGCAATCAGCTTTTAAAAGTCATAGTTAAGAATCAGATCCTCCAAATTAAATGTTCAACATACTTGAACAGATATCGGCAAATATAAGGAATAAATGGCAGCACTCCAAAAACTGGCAAACTGCCAAAAGAATCCTATCTAGGTTAAAAAGCATAAATGAAAAAGAGACTCCTGAAGCAAACCTGGTGGCAGGAAATGCAAATATGAAGACACAAAACAAAAATTTCAACAACTGCTTCCCTCAATGCACAGCCTGTGAGCAGCAAATTAGCTTTGCTTTAATCCTACCATCCCGAGACAAAGTCCTTGGCCTCCAAACGGTCTGAGGATTTCTTCCAGCTCCCTGGGATACACAAGTTGCCTTAAGGAAAGTGGAGGAGTTGCAAGGACTTTGAAGGAGAAGTGGTCTTTGCAATTAAAAGTATTCCCATCAACCCATAGATCTGGATTTAATGTCAGGTTATCCCAAAGGGTTGTCCCATCCATGGCCCTGCAGACCCTGTGTGTAATCTCAGAGAAAAAGCAGATCAGAAGAGAATGGTTATGGACTGACAAATCTCTGGAGCCTGCACACCCCAGACCCCATATAGAGTAACCACGTGGAGGGTATCCTCAAAAAGATTAAGGTTCAAAGGCACTATTCTGACAAACTGGTCATTTTTATATGCAGACATAGCAAGCTCCCTAATTACTCCAATAAAGAGAAGGCACAAACCTCAGTCCTGTTTCATATCAGCCAAATTATGGATTATCCCCAAAGGAGAGTTAACATGGTTCCTATCAATATTTCTATTGTTTCCACTTAAATAAGAGTCGGGTTTTTTAGAAACAAGGCATTGTGTTCCTGCTCCTGTTCCTCTTTATTGTTCTTGGTGGCTTTTGAATAATTGTTCTCTTTGTGAAAAAAAAAATAATTGTCAGAAGAGGTGCTATATTCTGTAATTAATAACACACCCCAGCAGAGAAAAGGAAAGGAGGCAAAGCAACTCTGTTGTGTGAAAAAAAAGTCTTAGTTCACAAAACTATAAAATATAATCTTTATACCACCCCACAGTCAAGTAGGAAGTAACAATGAATTATAAGTTTTTCTAAGATGTTACATCTGTTTGCATATATAATCCATAAAAGGCTTCCAAATGCCCTTAAATGAGTCCTCAATCTTCTACAAATTTAGTCCTCCATAAATCCTCTGGTTCTTAATCTATATATAATATTTTAATATTATATTATTATATTAATATTTTATATATATTAATATTTTATATATAATTATATAATATTATTATTTTAATATTTTTAAATATTATAATGGATTTCCAATTCTTCTTAGTCTTGGGGCAGGAGGAGGTAAAGCAAGGGATGGGGAGAGGGGAAGTTACAAAATAGGAGATGAAAATTAACTTGGGTTTATACAGTCTGCATTTTTTTTTTATTTAAAGAAAAAAAAAAAAAGATTGGTAGATGCCTGATGACTTTTAATGAATTTATATAGCTTTCCCAAGAGATCCAACCATTGTCCTAGTATCTTATATGAAATTTTCCCTCCATGCTAGAAGATACCAAACAAAAAGTAAAGCAACTGTGCGGGCTCATACCACCTGAAGCAACAACCACTGGATTTACTAATAGTAGTTCTTAATCACTGATTGTCCTGGCTTTGCAGCCTCACCTTGGCATTGCACCTTGAGGGGTGATTTTATTCCATGTGAAGTTAATGAAAATTATTACCTCATTTAACCAGTGGAATTTCACACTTAATTTTCAAATGGAAGGCAGCATGGTAGAAAAAAAATATCTGAAGATCTGAATCTCTTTTATTATACAGAACTCTGTATGACTTCTTTCTGAATAAATCCAAACAATATGCTACATTGCTACCATAAAAAGAAGGGAGAAATGTGTTATCAAAACTCCTGCTATTTGATTCAGAAATAAATGAGCTTTCAGCTGTTTACTTATACTAGTGATTCCATGAGTGTCTTCACAAATCCTAGAGGTTTTACAAACATGGAACACTGTTCAGATTGAGAGGAGGAGTTCAGAAATCTACTTCCTACAAGTCAGTAACCAGAATTTGGGTAAAAAAGTGTGGGAAGAAAGGCAGCTAATAAAATAAAATCAGAAACAGGAAGTTATTTAAGTTGTGAAATTTGCATGCTAAAAATATTTTTTAAAATTGTCATCCCCTTCTGTATTCTAAATCTCTTCTTTTGCCTACTAACCAAGTTAGCTGCATAATAGGTGGGTCTATAGAGATTATGAACAGAGAAATACATGTGAAGCATGTACAGGAAGCAGCACAGAACTTACTTGAATCTCAGACTCGTACTCAACTTCATTTTTCAGCATTTCTGTGGGAGAAATGACTAACAGATAAACACTGGTGGATGCCTCAGCTCTGTCCCTTCCAATACCTGATGCACAGCCCAGAAAGAAAACCAACTTGTATATCTTGGCAGTATAGTATGGAAACAGCTTTCCCTAAGGCTGAACTCCTCATTAACTGGAAGCCTATCTAGAATGTTGCTAGAGGGATGACAATGTTTGCTTTTATGGAAGATGAGTGCTAGTTACATGTTTCACAACAAAAAAAGTGAACCTCAGGTCTTTGCCTTGTCTTTGAAGTTCTAGATAATCCGTTCAGTCCCACCAGCCTGACTGTGAAGTAATAACAGCTAAAGACTTCTGTTAAAATAACCAGATGAAAATTTTAGAATCTGACCCTTACTCTTCTACACTGTATCAAGCAGTAGGGAATAATTTTGCTCTTGGCAGTGGAGACATTTTTTAGATTTTCCTTCAGTACAATTACACAAGCAGTACAAACTCATAGCCAGCCCTTTGGAAAGCTTTTATTTCATCCATGAGGACATATTGGTCAGTTTTCTCTAAATGCAAAACAATTTCAAAAGCTTAAGACTGCTGCTTAAGCATTATTTCTCCACACAAACTTTTCTGTGATGGCTGATTGTGTCTATTGAGGGACTGCACAGCAAGAACATTATGCAGCTTGCTTTCAACTTAGCTTTTTTGCCAAATGGTAGAGACCACATAACAAGAAATCCATGGGAAGGCCTTAGTGTCGATGTGAATTGTCTCTCACTCTGCTGTCTTGCATCTTGATGGAAGATTTGTGAAGCAATCACAATTTTCTCAAACTATTTTAGACTCAGCATGGAGTTGAAGCCTCACAGAATTTGTGAATTTCAGAGAAAGCCTTGAAAAACAGGTAATGCATGCATTTTGGCACCACACCCTACCCATTCCTCACAAACACATTTTTTTTTGTCTGGCTAGTTTCTGCTCTCCACCCAAAAAGTCTCTTGTTGCTAAGATCCTAGAAATTACATGTCACTAAGTATATTTCAACTTGACTGATCAGAAAATAGGAAGAAATTTTGGGGGGTCTAGCAAAAAAATTCACTTGAATCATTAAAAAACAGCCTCATGAAATCTTGCACAGAAAATAATTTCAGAGCATTTGAAATTCCCTGTTCACATTGGGGTTTTTTTCAGTAAACTGCAACTTTTTCATGATGATCATCATTGAATGGTGTGGGTTGGAAGGGACCTTAAAGACTACCTAGTTCCAACCTCCCTGCGTGTGCAGGGACACCTCCCACCAGACCAAGTTGCTCAAAGCCCCATCCAGCCTGGTCTTGAACACTTCAAGCGAGGGGGCAGCCACAACTTCTCTGAGCAACCTGTCCCAGTGTCTCACCACCTCATACTAAAGAATGTCTTCCTAATATCTAATTCAAATCTACTCACTTTCAGTTTGAAACTTTTCTGTGTAAAATTATGCTGCGTCAATTTTTTTTTTCATTTTCATCCCTCGATCTAACAAAATGGCCAAAATCTAGTATTTTGAAAGCTACCTTTTTTTTTCATTAAAAAGTTAACAGTTCAAATTAATCTGATTGAAACACTCCAGAGGATCCTTGGCTTGGTTCTTCCTAATGACTACAATAGCTTTTAAGGCAAATGCACCTTATAAACCACTCAGTTGTTGATGGTAGAGATCCAAGAGTGAGACAAAACTGCCTCTCTGTAGTTTCTTGATTCAGACTCTGCACCAGTCTCAAGAGTGCTCTGTGGCTTCAAGTTCAGAGGTGATTCATATTCTTCTCTTCCAGAGTATGGCCTGGATTTGCCTGCCTTTGCCTAAAAAAACAGCATGTAAATACAATTGGGGTTATCTTCTGCAGAACTCTTCCACAGTCTAGGAAGATGCCCTGAGGTACTACCAATATCTCAGAAAACACAGAGTGGGGATGGGAGATCCGAATTTATGAAATGAAACCTATGGAAAATGGGAAACATTCCATTAAGTTCACCTTGCACAGCATCTCCTGAACTAATGTCACTTCAGCTGTCCAGTTCTTCCAGACTGACCCTGGAGCATCAGGATGACTTGGTTGTTTCCCAGCACGTAAACCCAACCTGGTTTTCCACCTTGCCTGGTAATTTTTAAACTAGAAGAGCCCAAGTGAAAGGCAGCAAATGCTCTGCCTACATCAGGGGCCACGGAGCCTTTGGCTGCCTGGCAGCCTCTCATTCACACTTCAGTAACTAAAGCTGCTGTTCAACAAGCAGCCTATGTAATGCTCTGAGGTTCTGCTGCTCCCACTCACTTCATTTCCTTGCAGGAAGGAGTGCCAGAAATAACATTTCAGCTAGCAAAAAGGAATTTTCAGCTCAAAAATCCAAGATTTACAAAATCCAAGTTTTTCAGAACTACTTGCTTTCTTTTTTTGCCTCTGTGCAGTGACTTGGCTATCCAGATGGCTCTTTTTTCCCCAAAAGAATTCATAGCCCATACATATGCCCACTGGTACAGTGAAACCCTTTTCAGCCACATCATTTTAAATCAATCCACTATTTAATGAACCTGCTCAGCTCAAATCAAAATATCCCGCAAAGCAACATGAAAAATGGGACAAAACTGTGCAAATTCAAGTATTTTGTGTTTTCTAATGCAAACCTCCTACTCTTGATCTAAACCCCTTTATTCCTCTCAAGCCATCCCCGTAAGAACTTGGATCCTTGGGCATACACAGCTGCAGGCAGAGCTGTAAGGACAGATATATGATTTCATCTGGCTTTGCACCCCACTGGCCAAGAGAAGTGGGCAGGCTGCCAGAGAAGTGATTTCTTCTGCAACAAATACATAAATAAATAAATAAAATATTCCTTGTATCGTTTCTTGTGCTGGACACAGTGGATTTAGGGAAATGGCAACAGCCCTGGTATGTTTTCCAAGAAAGAAAGGAATTAAAATACTGCTTTATGAGTCCTTTCCCCCCCCAGTTATCTGTATGCTAAAGCAAATTTTCGGTAATTCTTGGAATATTAGGAAAGTTCCAGATGGCTGAAAGGAAAAAATTTTCTGTGGCAATATCTTAAAAGGAGTAATGAGACCCGAGTCCACAATAAGGCTATCAGCAGGGCTGCAGTCCATGGGAAAATGAAACAGAATAAGAGAGAGAACTTGATTAATACAGCATTAAAGGAGAATAGTGCAATTAATGCCAATCACCCTGGATTTATGGAAAATAGACTTTGTCAGAGATAATTTCCTATCTTTTTTGATGAGGTTACAAAACTGATTCATAAAAGTAATGGTGATAATGTAATATACTTAGATTTCTGTAAGGCAATTGACTTAGTACCACTTAATATTTTGATCAGGAAACTCAAATGATGTAAAATCAATATAGCAGACACATTAAATGAATTAAGAGCTGGCTAACTGATAGGTTTCAAAATGTAATTGTAAACAGGAATTCACTACTACATGAGAGTGTTGCTGATGGAATCCTGAACAGATTTTGGACCTTTAAGGAAACTTAAAATAGGAAAAAAAAAAAAAAAAAGAAAACAACTAAAAATCATTATTGATCAAATTTGCAGATGACACAAAGATTGGTGGATTGAAAAATAATGAAGAGGAAAGGTCAGAGACAGAGCAACCTGAACCTCCTAGTAAACTAGATGGAAGCAAAGGATATATGCTCTAATACAGCATAAGCATCATGATCTAGAAATAAAGACAGTAAGTTTTATAGATTTACTTTATTTTTACGTTGCTCATTTACAAGTGTTAATTTATTTTTTTTTTATTTTTTTTTTTTCAATTAAAAGGTCTAAGCCACATCCTGGTCCTACGTATGTGAAAGGCATGAGCTGTTCAAGCATCAGCTAACAGTAATATTCTTGGCATTAAGTAATGCTGTTTAAACAATTGATCTTCATGTAAACTTGTTTAACTTCTCAATGCCTTGGGGGCAGAGGTGGGAAGAAACCCTTCCCATACTGAGACCTTTTTTTGTCCAGAATTAGGTATCAACCTTCCAATTAACTTCATGATGGAGCTATCAACTCTGAAACTGCATAATAGCGAAAAAATCATTCTCTAACACAGTTTTTAGCCAGATGTGGATTTTGCTGGTAAAAAAAAAAAAAAAAAAAAAAGGATTCGGTTGAAAAATTACAACAAACCTCATTAGAGTTGTCCACCAGGGTAGAAATAAGGTGCCAAGAACTAAACCATCCAAAGATTATTCTCAATAACTATTCAGGGAAATGGTGGAAAAGGATTAGGCTGAATAAGGGTCACCTCTAAGAAAAAAAATAAGGGGTCAAGGCATATGAGTTAGCAAGAAAGCTATGATGCTTCCTCACCCCATTACCTGTGTGACAAAACCAGACCATTAGCAACGGAAAATGACTTGAGGTCATACAATTTTCATTTCTTTGACCACTGCCAAACGTGATGAGAAATTCCCTGTGGGCTGTCTCCAGAGAGGTGCTCCCTTTCTGTAGTCTCTGGCAGGACTGGGGAGGGACTGAGGGTACCTGCTCACCCCATTGCCTCCCAGTTTGCACCCCATGTTTGCAGCATCCTGCCTGGTCACCTGATGGACAGCCAAGATGCTGAGAGATTCAGCAGCAGTGATGCTGAAACCCTTGGTTTTGTTTAAACCCGCTCGGAGAATATGATTTAGAAATTATTTGTATGGGCTAGGCTTTTTAATTTATTTTCTTCCCCTACACACACCAAATAAAAAATATCATGTGTTACAGTTTCATAGGGACACAGGAAATTTTATTTCAACAAACTTAAACAGACACAGATTTTATAGTTCCGGTGCCATTTCAGACTGGACCCATAGCTTTTTGCTGTAAGACAAGATGTATTCCACTGCTTCGATTCTAATGTTACCCAAGCCTTTTTTCTTTACCCATTCAAACAATCCTGCCATGGTCACACAACCATCTGAAGTGAGGATGTAGCAAAGTGGGGGTTGGTCTCTTCTCTACATTTACAAGTGGTAGAATGAGAGGAAAAAGCCTAAAGTTGTGCCAGGTGAGGTTTAGCTTAGCTTTTAGGAAAAATTCCTTTACTAATCAGGTTGCCAGGCACTGGAACCAGATTGATCCACTGGTACCAGGATCAGGCTGCCCAGGGAGGTGGTAGAGTCACTCACCATCCTTGGAGGTGTTTAACGAGATGTGCAGCTGTGGTGCTTAGGGACATGGTTTGGTGGTAAACTTGGTAGTGTGCTAGGTTCATGGTCAGACTTTGTGATTTTATAGGTCTTTTTCAACCAAACTGATTGTATGATTCTATGAATGCACTTGTGGTAAAACTAAATTGTTACCAATAAAGGAACATAGGAACTGCCTTTCTGTGTCAGACTGCAGTTTTATCTGAGCAGACTAAAAGGTTAAAACTGAATTACCATAATCCCATCCCTATTTTGTCCTTAATAAGCACATTTAAATGATACAGTCCAGATAGTTAAGATCTCCTGTGCCTGCAGAAGGTGGGACAGGGTGGGGAACAAGAAGATGAAGATCTTGGCAGCTGAGCACATTCAAGCTGAGATTTTCTGGAAACTCATAAGGCACAGATATGTATTTGGATTTTAGGAGGCATACATTAACTATGTATTTCTGCAGCAAGAGTTGGTGTTGATATTTCAGCAGTTTCCAGGGTTTCTCGGTCAAGCCTTTTATTAAATAAACTGGCCAAATCTCACAATTTCAGGCTGCCAGCTAACTCAGGAAAACAACATTGTATCAGTTTACATTTCAGATTTTAAAAAGCTGTCTGCAAGTGTTAGAAGTCTTGTTAGTTTTTAAAATGAGGGAGAGATTAATGAACTCAGTGCAGATTTAACTCTGTAAACGAAGAATAAGCAGTCTCTTTGTTAAGAGCCCTAGAATACCTTGGAAATAGACCTCCCCATTCCCAAACATTGGTTACTTCTGCATTCTTCTCAGCTGAAAGAGCATTCAATTCAGAACGGTAGGAAGTGATTAACAGCCTGAAACACTGGAACATAAATGTTGAAACAGATCTGCTGTTTTTTTTTCTGCCAGGCTTTCTTTGGCAAGTTTAAAAAAATGCTTTGCTTTGAGATCATCTGTTGCTGTTTTGATTAATAGATACTTCCGCTCGTAACTCTGTACTAACCTCTCTTTAGTCTTAAAAAGAGTATATTCCTTGTAAATATGCACTAGAAATTGTTTATGAAATTTTTAGCAGTGTCATTACAGATGTTTTATTTGCCTGAGGGTATAGTTTAAACTTGCTTTGCAGCTGAAGAAAATATTCTTGTAACTACACCCTTGCATGCTACAGAAGAACATTTTTTAAAACCTAGAAAAATGTGTAAAGCCAGGTTCCAAAGACTTTCAAACTCAAGTTAATAACAAGTACTTTGTATTTCTGTTGTCCATCCATAAAGAAAAGAGCAATCAAGCCTAAAAGAACAGAAATGTTGAATATGCATGGAGGAAAAGGAGACTCTTGCTATCCTAAGGGACAAAATCTAATCATACACCGTCTGTTGAAAGCTCAGATGGTCTGCTGGGAACTCAGACTTTGCATATGTAGCACTTCCAAGCCTCTGGAGCCTAAGCTACATATAGAAGCCCTTAAGTCCCTGTGGCATATTTCCAAAGAGCACATCTTCTGTCTTGCAAACCTCCTGAGACCAAGAACTCAAAATGCAGTTACACATTCTAGGGCAAAATACCAACTTCTCCAATCCTCCCGTATACCAGAAATAGGAGCCTTCCATCCTTGCATGTCAGCCTTCCAGCAGACACGTATGCACGCATACAGAAGCCTTACAAGGAACTGAAACACAGCTCCTTTTACTTAAAAGCCAAATTGTAAGTTGTTACTGGAGGTTATTAATCTGCCAAGGGTAGGATCCCACCCACTCAGCGTGCAGCACCTCACACAGATGTCATCTGTCTCTGGAAAGCTCCACAAGCAGATGTCTTCCTCAGTGACTGGAGAGGGATCTAAAGCATCTCTGTTAGGGCTGCTTCAGTAGACACCAGAAAGCTGAGCACCTAAATCAGGTACGCTGAATCCACCCCTAATACCTGAAAACTGTGCCCTTCATTTTATCTCTTTCTTCCCTCCAGGTCTGTTTGTATTCAGATTCCCTTGTACCCTGCTGAGCTCCTGGATTAGATATCTCTCCTTCAGCTTGAGCTACTAAAAACGCTCCATTATCCTTTTTTATGACTTTCTGGTTCCACTGCCAGGTGGCATATTTTGTAAGCTGATCCGGAAAAAAACCCAGACCCTAGATAGGTGACTTTGCTGCCTAAATGACCTGCTGCCTTTTCTACCAAATCTGAGTAACAGGAGCTAACTAATTGCTTAAAGCAATTATGATTCAGTGATTCAGGAATCACATCCATTGCTCTGCTGATGGGAAGAATCAGGTCACCATGCAAGAAAAGAGAGCAGAAAGGATAAAAAACAGTGTAACCATAACAGAGCTGGCAGCTTTATAACACAGATGTGACACTCACAGGTAATCTCCTACTCTCCACAGCCTCCTTTAAAAAAAAAAAAAGTAAATAAAGCACCCCGCAGGAACAACCTGCTTGGATTTATTTAGACATGGAAAATTTATGTCACAGGGCTCCTTTCCCTCTCTTTTCCTCTCCACACTCTGTAGGTATTTTATTGGCTTAGTAAAAGGCTAACAGTGCTCTCATCTTTGCAGTGTCTGAATGCTGGCACAGCTCTACTCAAGTCCCATCCCTCCTGCCAGCATCCCAGCAGAAGAAAAGGATGGCAAAAGCCCTTCCAAAAAGTCCCTTACAACTTCTTCACAGCTTCTGCAGACACCCAGTAATGCAACTGGAAAGGCACAGACAAATGGAGAACACCTCCAACTCTCTACTGGAAAGGCAAGTTCTGTGGTTATGTGTGCATCACCCACCACTCACCTGATGTGCATCTCAAACAGTACAGCTTTTTCAGGATAATGACAGCTGTGTGTGGATAAATTAGATAATTAGAAATAAATAAACAAATAAACAAACAAAACCCAAACAGAACAGAACAAAAACAAACAAACAAACAAAACCAAAACAAAGCCAAAGCTAGGATTACAGCAGATATATAAAAGGATGATGTGTAAAGCTGGTAAAGCAATGTAATAAATGTACAAGCATAATCTTGATCTTTCAAGCATAATCTGAGATCTTTCTTTAATAGGGAAGTCACAGTTCACAGAAAGTGACTATAGAGCTGTTACATGAATTAGTTGCATTTCTTGCTTCCAAACCCAGCCTGCTATTTTTAATTACATTTTTAACACAATGCCCATGCAGAGGCTTTCTAATTCTAAGTCTGTCAAAAATTATTTTTATAGTCTTGTTAGAAACTAACAATAGAGCTTTTCTAATGCAAGACCACTGGCTTATCTTTAAGAACTACTATATTAGGCTGGTGTGGTCTGAGTAAACTGTATATTGTGATGACTTAAAAAAAAAGAAGAAACAGAAGCTTAATCGACCCAAGTGTGATGCAGGTAGGGTTCCCAACTTGAAATTCTTCAGGACTGCCTGTGTACACAGTGGAATGCTCCAAAGTTTAATTTATCATGTCCTTCTACAATACCATTTTTACACAATGCTCATCTGCACCAGATAAGAAAAATTTTGTCTTTAGCTATTTAGATAATTATAAAAAAATCCCTAGCTTTTGCTCACCATGGCCAACCTTTCATGAATATAAATAGCACAGCTCATCCTGCAATCAGAAATAAGAACACCTCTAAGAGCTAATGGATCAAAGGTGGGATTATGCTGTTATAACTGCTACTTTTCAGAGAAACTGGAAGTTTGATGAACTGAATCAAGTACCATTTGCAAGGTTTCTCCTCAAGCTAAATACTTTAAATAAATAAATTAGAGTCCTGTAATGAAATACAGACTTCCCTTTCACAGAGCATTAACAAACCATTTTATGACTTACACAGATTCCATCGGCGTTTCTAATGACAGCATAAATATTTGTGGAACAAGATAGGTTTCCCAAGAGGTTTGCATCATAAGATGAGTAACCTTTCCTGATGAAAAACAAGCATTTAAGTAAATGTCTGTAAAAAAATACAGTATTTTCCCCATCAGAATTAATTTGGTGCCAGTATTTGAAAACTGCTTAATACTAGGTAAATCTCCAAGCTGATGTTGTTCACATGAGAATAAATAGTTATAACAAGCCTTGCAACACACAGTCTCAGAATCTAAAAGACAAGGATTGTGTGTGAATGAGTTGCTCATATTTGTGGTATTATCACTGACATAAGAAAAGAATCAGCATTGTATTGAAAAAAAACCTCACACAAAAAAAACCCAACCAACCAACCAACCAAAAAAACCTCAGAAATCTAAAGCCTTAAAGATTATAAGGAGGATAAATAATACTCTGCTTCTACCAAACTGCTTTCATTTTCTGCCCCAAACCATGAATCTGAATTATTTGACTGAAGGCATTAAATTATTCCCATGGCGCTGTGGTAAAAAACAAAACCCTCTCAGTTCTGTTTTAAATCCTTGTTAAATATTAGTCCTTTAGATGACATTGTCTGAAAACAAAACTCCTACAAGTGATGTTCCAAATTAAGTTTTCTAATACTTAAACTACTAAAACTCTGGAAAACATTGAGACAAGTTAGAGAGGGTGGTTATGTGACTTTTCAGCCACAGAAGAAAGAAACATTTGTAAATTATGATGTGATCTACGAAGCAACTCAGATGGTGTAAGAATAAGAGGGCTTTGTGAGCATAAGCACATTTCTACTTAAATTACTAGGTCAGTCCAACATATCAAAATGTTTAAGGTACAAAGTGAAATGAGTGATCAGTTATTCAAAAAATATATAAAGTTTCTTTTTCTTAAGTACCTTAAGTATTGGGCTTTATTTTCTTCTTTTTTTTCCCCCTCCTTATTTTGCAAGAAAGGATTGCAAACAAAGTAAGGATCAGTCTCAGACATGGAAGTAAACTGAAAAGGCAGAAATTTATATTAGTAGAACACATAACACTGCCTCATTAAACACTCCCAGTTCATGTGTTCACTAATAAGACTTCAATATACTCAACAGTGTTCTCAAAAAGGGATGGAGGTGACACAACTCCTGCATGCTGCTCCTGTCTCAGATACGCTGCAGCTGCTGGTGTACCCAAGCACGTTGCCAAATTTGTCTTCTCATATTTTCTAGGGTGTTTTCTTTTTGTAGCCACATTCTGAGAAAATTTAGCTGTAGAGCTGAAGGCCAACTAAAATCTCTCTCCAAATGTAACACTTAGTATCTGCTGAGGCTGGAGAAGTGAGAAAGCAAAGGATGCCCTGCCAAATAGGAAAGAGCTCTGCAGGCAACGGGATGGGAAGGGAAAGTGGAGGCAAGCCAAAGGGGGACAAGAGAGGAGGCTGCATGGATATTACACACACCTATTCATGGCCATGACACATCACACACTTGGCAAAAAGGAGCTGGTGGAACCAAGACCAGAGCTAGATCATTAACACAGAGAAAATGCAGACAAAGCACTGTGCTGTGACTTGTCTTTATGGTTCCATGTGCTGAGAGCATCCAAGCTGCATCTGAGGTCTTCATGGATCTTCCCTACCTTGAGTGCACTTCAGCTCTGATGAAGGTGAAATTTATTTCATTTTTACATTTCTTTTTGCTTTTTCCCAGAATGAAAAGCTCAGTTTAAGCATAAAAGCCATACACTGGAATTCTTCCACAGTCCTTACTGCTGCCTGGCCTCAATTCCAAACCTGCCAGCATGTCTCTAATCACACATAGCATTTGAGAAACACTGTGTTTCACAGTGAAACTAGTGTAGGTAGGTAGGTGATCAAGCTCTTCATCAGACCAGGCAGTACTCTCCAGTGCTATAAATACTCAAAACAGGTATGCCACATTTTATACATGGCATACGTGTGTAATACTCAACACAGGTATGCCACAGGCTTAAATCAAAATTGAAACTGTAGAGATAAAAGCTTTCTATTCAGTATCTGCAAAGATCTCAGTACTGTTTGGTTTGGTTTGAATCTCTTTTATCTCCTAACAGAAACTTGGTAACACTTACCTTTAACTAACATTAATCTGAGTCAATGCCTGTGAGACTAGCTCAGCCTAAAATGCTAAGGCTTTGCTGAGTGTGTTTCAATAGTCAGATCCCTTGCTATAATTGACTGAGGATGAATGAGTATTCTGAAGATCTTTCCTATCCCTTCAGGGGTTTTCAGTAAATCTTTTATTCAAGTAATGTGGAATAGTACATTCTTCTATAAACCAGTGTGTAGCACAGTTTGAATTTTCCCCACATCTACTCTGAGAACAATACTAACTAGGCTGTAAAATTAAGCCCACACCCAATAATTTAAGTCCACAGATATCCCTAGGGAGATAAGTTTTTATATATAAATATAAAAATATAAACATACTTTTATATATAAAAATATAAAAACCAAATACCTCCCAGATTCATATATAGCAGCTGCCCTCTCACCATGTTATACCAGAGGAGGAAGTATCCATTGACCTGTAGGTAGAGTCATATTGATGCAACAGATTTCCACTTAGAGAACTGTTTGTCTTTACATCTGTTTTGGTACCTATTTTTCATGCTGACAATTCTTTCCCAGATGCAGTATCTTGGGCTCTTTAGGCTGAAAAACAGAAAAAACCCCAAACAAACAAAAAAACCCAAAAAACAACAAAAAATCACCCCCAACTGTTTGCAAACATTTTAATGAGAAATAACTATGTTTTGAACCAGTTTTGAACCAGCAGTTGCTGTGTATTTTCATACATAAAAATGAGTACAAATTCTTCTCAGGCTTATCTTTAGATAGTTTTTCTGGAAAGCTTTATGCCACTATTCATGTCCCACGAGGAGGCAACATTGTACCAGGCACGTTTCAAACAAAGAGGAGAATCAAGAGTTTTGAAATTTCCCCAGCAAACCTTTAGTTCTCCATGGCTGATACACCTCAGTAAACTCATCCTTCCCTCTGCCTTTGTATAAGCACATTTTGCAGAAGACTTGGAAAACACAATACTTGGTCAGAATTAACAGCTTCATGCGGATCAGATCAAAAATCTTTTCTCAAACCACAGCTATTAAAAAGGTACAAGTAATCACTCAAAATAATTCTCAAAATCCAGTGCTATAAAACTCCAGGCAGGTTCCTATAAGCTAACAGGACAGCAAAATGTGTCTAAAAGACAAACCTTGACTCAAATCTCTAGCATCCTGTAGCCAGAATAATATGGGAGCTCAAGGCATTTAGTAAGAATACTCTGATTTTAGCAATAATGTGACATGATGCAGCCTATAGCTATAATTGGGCAAGGTTTGCCTTGTCCATGGTCATTTGTACATGTTGTGGGAGAGGATTCCTGTACAATAACTATGCTAACTGTGAGTTATAAGGTTACCAGAAAGCCTCTTTGGCAGATGCAGAACTCCCCATACAATATCACATCTACCTCACCTCTATCATTCCCCCTTCAAAATTTAAGTTCAAGCTTGACAATATCTGGTACTTTATTTTGTGCATGGTCAAAGAAGCCTAGAAAACTCCAGGTAATACACAAGTTTACCTGAAGAAGTACTTACTTCAAATAGTCTCATCTCTCGAAAATGGCCAAAAGTTTCTTCTCAAGTCTACAAAGGACTGAAATCATTAGGTAAATGCTGACTACTCTTTTCAGAAAGGCACATGGTACAAGCTCTATCTCCTTTGACTTAGCCAGGTTATTCAAGGCATATAGATTTAAAGAGCCACTCAAGAGCCAATAGAGTAGTACACTGAGATACATGAAGTGGTTTCCTATTGACACATAGGCTTAATAAACCTAGGAGAAATTAGCATTATACAATTTCAATTAATTCATTTCCAATGAAGTAAGGTACCTTAAGGATTAAAGAAATACACCCCAAATTCTTTTTACACTAACTGCAAGTCCATCCACAAACACAAAATACTTTAGAACACTTAAATAACCTCAAGAGTATCAGTGATGAACAGAAATCTTAGCCTAAGAAAAAAGACCTCGTAACACTTCTGAAAGTAGCAGCTTCCTCTCAGACCCAATCATTGCAGCAGTATGAACTCCAAAACCCAGCCAGAAACCAGACACTGCTTTTGCTGCTGTCCCATCCTTCCCTTTACCTGTAGTTTCTTTCCTAGAAGCCTTTTGCCTCGCTTGTAAATGTTAAAAGGAGCTGATGTACAAGTTGATGGGAAAAGTGAAACTGAGAAGAATGCAATGCATTGAAAGTAGTGGTGCTTATCCTGTGCAACACATTCCTTATTAGATATAAATATTCATTTCCTCATTCTCACCATACTGACAAGGACAAAGCCTCCCCAGTGGTAAAGCTGTTCATTTTTCTAGTGTGGTGTCTTTGAAGACAAAGTGGAATCAACAGCTAGGTATCCCAGTTCCCTAAAACTTTAAAAGATGTTAACGTGATTTGATTTTACTTCTGAAGTTATTAGAAGATGGTACCCTTCAGATGCTCACAAAAACTTTTCTTTCTTTACCAGTTGTCCAGAGTGAGGCTCAAACTCCCTTGTAAGTTCTTGCAAACACTTAAAAACCACTGGTACTTTATGTTAGTCTACATTGTGCTAGAATATTAGAGAGGGAATGGGATATGAAAGGATAAAAAGAGACTGGGATCTTAATACAGAAAAAGCAGAGATCCTGTAAGTAATAAACAAATGGATCAGGACTTCTTCACATTCACTGAGTTTTACCTGTAGGCATTAGCAAACAAACTTTTCCACTCAGCTCTCTTCTTTCCATATAGTCTACTGGATATTCATTAAAACACATTTATAGGAAAAAAAATCATTATCAAACACACATTTTCAGGTTATTGCTTTCTAACAGAAAGAGAACTCTGAAGAGGAAAGACAGAAAACAGAACAGTTTATGTAAAACACTTTAAACAAGAAAACTAGATATTTTTTAGGTTCTCACCTTTACTTTGTATCAGGAAAATAAGAAAGGTATTTTTCAAAATTCAGCTAAAATCTACACACACATTTTCTTAACTGTTTTAAAAACTGACACTACCAAGTTCTTTTTTATTACCTTGATTAATACCATGGTTCTTTGAAAGGGCCAGTTCCTTTCTAGAATTCTTTTCTTTTATGATTAGAGTATAACAGCTCACAGGATTACAAATCTCTGAAAGATAAGGAAGGTTAACAATAATAATGTATTTCATAACTTGTCAGAATTTTCTGCTTAATTCTACAGCCCTAGAGAGATCACCACCTTCAAGTAATCAATCTAACAAAGCATATTTAGACTGAGTGATCCTGAACTTGATCTTAAAAAGGCAATGGGAAATTAACTGCAGCTCCCCTGGGATAACTGGACTCAATAGAAAGAAATACTCCTGTGGTAATAGATTTTTTTTATCAACTGCACACTTGGTCGTACACAATCATGTTCATACCTTGGTTAAGCAAGATGAAGCTTCTGTTAGAAGCAGGAATGGCGTTAGTGTCCACCCAGCACTGGAATTACTTCACATATACACAAGCCCACAATTAAGATGGACAAAGCAGGCAAAAGTCCTGCAGTTATACAGTCCAGAAGCTTTGCTCTTCTCCATTAAAAATATTGTTATAGGTATAGGTGTGCTTACCAGAATTTGGTGACTGGAGGGATTTTATTTGCTTATAACTAGTATTATAACTAGAATAAGAAATTAATTCTGTCAGATAGTTATAAAAAGTTGTCATTGAAGATAGAGTAAGATTCCCAGCTTTTATGGTTTTCAATTTCGGCTCAGTCCCCTGCTGGAGGCTTATCATCCAGTAGATATTTACTGATGCTAATTTGTTTTTGTTAATTAATATAACCACTTCCTGCCATTTCTGTTGGCCACAAACAATATATAGATGCACAAAGCTAATGAGGAAAAGTAGTGAAACAAGAAATGGGGAAGATTAAGAAAGGGGGAAGATCCTCTCCTGCAGGTTTTCCTGGGGGGGTTTTGTAGCATCGGACAGGCTTTCATTTCAAGTCCTGCTGTTTCCTGTCTGCTCCCCTGGGATTTATGCACTGCTGGACACAATGCCACTTTCCCATTGTTACTTGACAGTGGCTGCCCCATACTGCGAGCTTAAAAATTCATGAATCTGTAATGCAAGAAAGGGACACATTTTCCCTACTGTATAACGTGAGCACTGCACAAAGGTCAGGACACAAAAAGCCTGGTGGAATTAAGTGGAGTATTTTGTTTCATTTTAAATCTCTGGAGGGATGTCTGTGTTAATAAACAATTAAAGTTATTGTTTCCTACAGAGCCAGCAGGCCAACCCACCCTAAAGCCACTGGTGTAAAGGAAGGATCCACTCACAGATGGTTCAGCTCTCCCCAGGGAGAACTGCCCAGATAGAGGGAATCAGAGTCATGTTTATCTGTCTCTTTCTGCCCTTGCACCTAAGGCTTTCATTTCTTCTTTATCTCCAAAATTCCTTATGAAACTATCATCTTCCTCCCCGACTGTGAACTAGACAAGATTTTGGTCATACTGTTCAAAAAGAGATAGCAAAGAGTGTTGATACAGAGCAGCACTGGTCTACAGATGACTGCTTGTGAATCCTAAATCACAGTTTCCTTCCCACCTCAGGGGTTTGGCCTGTCACATTAGCTGGGTCACCTGGCAGGGAAGAGGCACATCTGGCCTCTCACATCCTGCCTCTGGCTCTGCTGTCTGTCTTCCAAGCCATGGCAGGAGAAACCCAAATGCATCTGAGGCACAGGGCTGCAGTTCTTCTGACCCTTACAGTACACATCTTAAATTTATCCTACCAAACTGCAGGAGACCATCAATGGTTCTTTTCCTTTAGAGTCTATGTAAAAAGTCTGTTGCCATTTTTCCTATAAGCCCCCTTTAAGTATTAAAATTCTTCTTTAAGGCCTGGAGTCCTCTCTTGTCTGTGATGAAAAATTCCAGCTCTCTCACTGTTTCCACACAGGACAGATGCTCCAGCCCTCTGATCTTTTTTTGTGGCTCTCCTCTGGACTTACTCCCAAGGCGTCCATGTCTTTCTTGTGCTAAGGACTTCAGAGCTGGGCACAGTACTCCAGGAGCAGTCTCACTAGAGCTGAGTAGAGAGGCCGAATCAGCCCCCTCAACTTGCTAGCCAAGTTCCTTTGATGCAGATACAGCTGGCTTTCTGGGCTGCAAGAGCACAGTGCCAGCTCATGTTGAACTTCATAGAATCATAGAATCATAGAATTAGCCGGGTTGGAAGGGACCTCAGAGATCATCAAGTCCAACCCTTGACCCACCGGTGCGGTTGCTAGACTATGGCACTGAGTGCCACATCCAGTCTCTTTTTAAATGTCTCCAGGGACGGAGAATCTACCACCTCACCGGGCAGTCCATTCCATCGCCTGATCACCCTCTCCATAAAGAAATTCTTTCTAATATCTAACCTAAATCTCCCCTGGCACAACTTAAGACTGTGTCCTCTTATCTTGTTGAAAGTCGTCTGGGAAAAGAGACCAACTCCCATCTCGCTACAACCTCCTTTCAGGTAGTTGTAGAGAGCGATGAGGTCTCCCCTGAGCCTCCTCTTCTTCAGGCTGAACAGCCCCAGCTCTCTCAGCCTCTCTTCATAGGGCCTGTACTCGAGTCCCTTCACCAGCCGGGTTGCCCTCCTTTGGACCTGCTTCAGGACCTCGATATCCTTCCTAAACTGGGGGGCCCAGAACTGGACACAGGACTCGAGGTGTGGCCTCACCAGCGCTGAGTACAGGGGCAGAATCACTTCCTTGGACCTGCTGGCGACGCTGTTTCTGATACAGGCCAGGATGCCATTGGCCTTCTTGGCCACCTGGGCACACTGCTGGCTCATGTTCAGCTTCCTGTCAATCCAGACTCCCAGGTCCCTTTCTGCCTGGCTGCTCTCCAGCCACTCTGTCCCCAGCCTGGAGCTCCCCATGGGGTTGTTGTGGCCAAAGTGCAGGACCTGGCAGTTGGCCTTGTTGAACCTCATCCCATTGGAATCAGCCCAACTCTCCAGTCTGTCCAGGTCCCTCTGCAGAGCCCTCCTGCCTTCCGGCTGGTCCACACTTCCTCCCAGCTTGGTGTTGTCTGTGAATTTGCTGATGATGGACTCAATCCCTTCATCTAAGTCATCGATAAAGATATTAAACAGTACTGGGCCCAACACTGATCCCTGGGGGACACCACTAGTGACCGGCCGCCAACTGGATGCAGCCCCGTTCACCACCACTCTCTGGGCTCGGCCCTCCAGCCAGTTCCTAACCTAGCACAGGCTGCTCCTGTCCAAGCTGTGGGCTGACAGCTTTTCCAGGAGAATGCTGTGGGGGACGGTGTCAAAGGCTTTGCTGAAGTCCAGGTAGACCACATCCACCGCCTTCCCCTCATCCACCAGGCGGGTCACTCGATCATAAAAGGAGATCAGGTTGGTCAGGCAGGACCTTCCCTTTCTAAACCCGTGCTGACTGGGGTTCATCAACCAACACCCCCAAACCCTTCTCAGCAGGACTGCTCTCAATTCCTTCATCCTATAGCCTGCATTTATACTCAAGATAGCCCCAGCCCAGTTGTAAGACCTTGCGCTTGTCCTTGTTGAACCTCATGAGGTTCATGTGGGCCCACTTCTTAAGCTTGTCCAAGTGTCTGTAGATGTCATTTTGTCCCTCCAGCATGTCAACGAGACCACTCAGCTTGGTGTCATCTGAAAATTTGCTGAAGGTGCTCTTGATCCCACTACCTATGTTACTGATGAAGATATTAAACAGTACTGGGACTGATACGGACCCCTGAGGGACACCACTTGTCATTGATCTCCATCTGGACATCGAGCTGCTGACCAATTCTTCATACACTGAACAGTCCATCCATCAAATCCATATCTCTCCAATTTTGACAGAAGGATATTGTGGGGAACTGTGTCAAAAGCCTTACAGAATTCCAGACAGACAATACCTGTAGCTCTTCCCTTGTCCATTGATGTGATCTCTCCATTGTAAAAGGCTGCCAGGTTGGTCAGGCAAGACTTGCCCTTGGTGAAGCCAGGACAACCACCTCTTTGTCCTCCAGGTACCTTAGCATAGCTTCTAGAACAATCTGTTGCATGATCCTTGAGTGCAATGTTCCTTGATGCTTGAGTCTAAGTATCACCAACTAATGCCTCTACTACCAAGGACTGACTCTTCTTCAACAAGCTTGAGTTAGAGAGACCTGGTTGGGCCAGTCGAAGAAAAGAGATTGAAAGTGGGTTAAAAACTGAAGTTGAAGGGTCAGAGATCTTCTGCTGGTTTCTTCCCAAGTAGTCATGCCTGGCACCCTCAAATCCAAGCACTGTCCCTATGAGCAGCACACACTAAATGGCACAGCTTTCTCTTGCCACTCCCCTTGAGAATAATGACCCATTCCTCTCTGAAAACCATTCCCTGGACTAATTTTTAGCTTTTTTTTTGAGGAAAGCATGGCCTCTGACTGCACAGGAAAACTTGAAATGATTTTGCAGCCTTTCTGTTGTACCTTGGGCTGCATTCACAACAGTTACTCAGTTTATCCATACTCTGGCAAGCCCAGCTCAGTAAGAGTCACCACACTGAAATGATACTTAAGCTGAAAATCAGTCATTGGGTTGCTGTATAAAGGAATGGCATTAGAGCTGACAAATTGTGCCAACAGGATATAGATTTTGCCCCCCCAAGAGCCAGGAAAATAAATTATGGAGACCCCACTCAGCTTTAAAGTGACTAATGCATCACATTAATGTGAATTAACATGTTCAAAAACTAATGATGGAGCTAAGACAACAGCCACAAGTCAAGCATAATGCTGGGCAAACAAAGTCAGCTAAGCTACTTGCAGAGGATGATACATGCACTGATTCTAGAGCTTCTCTCTGTAAAATACCAGTTTGTTTGGGTTTTTTTAATCTATATTATTGTTGGAAAAGCAATAGACACTCTTGTCTTAGGTTAGTGCCAGCTGTGTTTTGGAAGTAGGGGGACCACAGGAATGGTTCCTGTAAGAAGCTGCTGGATGACACCAGACTGGTTCTAATGGTGCCTCCACCTCTGCCCAAGCCTGAGCAGATATGGGAAGCTGGATGAGCCTCTGTGAGTAACATATTCAAGAAAGGGAAATTGAAACTGCAAAAATATATTAAAAACAATAGACCAGCAAAGCAGAGGAGGAGGTGAAAGCAAGCAATGCCAGAGCAGACACCAAATCAGTGAAGAAGAAGGGATAGAAGGTGCCCAAGAAGAGATGGCAGCTGTCCCCCTGCATGGTGGAGCAGTCCATGAAGAAGCTTGGTAAAGCAGTGCCCAAAGGACCACGGTGGGATAAATGTGGGTTTGTAGCCCCTGAAGTGTCACAGGTGGACAGACACGAAGCTGCAGCCTGTGCAGGATGAGGGAGAGGGTCAGATGTGGATCTGCATCCATGTAGGAGCCCGTGTCAGAGGAGGTGACTGTTCCCGCAGCAGCCGTGACTCTGTGTGCAGCCCAGGCTGGAGCAGTCTGTGCCTGAGGGACTGCACCTGTGGGAGGAACTCATGTCGGAGGGGTTCCAGAAGGACTCTCTGCCATGGGAGGGACCCCGCGTTGGAGCAGGGGAAGAATGTGAGGAGTCCTCCCCCTGAGGAGGAAGGAGCGGCAGAAACAGCGTGTGGGGAACTGACCCTAAACCCCCCCTGCCCCTCCCCTGTGCCCTGAGGGGGAGGCAGCAGGGATGCGACCGTGGAGAGGGGCGGGGGGGGGGGGGGTGTCGGAGGATAGTGTTAAGATCTGGCCGTGTATTTTCTTTATCCTGGTAGATTAAATAAGGGTTTTTTTGCTTCCTAAATTGAGGCTGTGTGGGTTTTTCCTGTTGCGGTAACTGGGGAATGAAACCCCTCTCGATTAACAAAGCCTTTGGGTGGATTTTCTCCTCCGTCCCACAGTGGGGGTGGGTGGGTGAGTGAGCAGAGGCCCGGTTGGTACCGGCCGGGTCTAAACCGTGACAGCTCTAAAAACTGCCTCTTTTCAGGGGACATTGGTTCCGAGGGACAGGTTTCAATTAGCAGCTTTGAACCAACATGCCTAATTTCTGTTTCTTTTAAAATATTTTTCACTTTTCCAACTGTGAAGAACTTCAAGGTGTGCGTATCTATTCCCTCACTACCACATGCTTTGATTTCTTATCTGTTTCCAGTATTTTACCCTCAAACAAAGGGCACGAACAAGAGATAAGAGGGCTTTTTGTGTATTTTCTGTTCTTTTGTCTTAATCTTCTTTCAGTGAATAAGAGGGCAGGGAAAACTGTAAAAGAAGCAGCTGAAAAGAGAAACCAAGAAAACTAAAAGTTTGGAAAAATCCAACACTGATAGCTGAAAGCAAAAACCAGTTTGCCTAAATTAGGATTTCATCATGGAAAATCCAGTAATGTACTGGATCTAAAAGCTGGCTACTCTCCATCAATCCTTCAACTCTGCAGACATCCAGATCACTAAACAACTCTATTTTTGGCAGGGTGGTCAATTCCCTGAGTGCCAAGATTTTTTTATTTCAAAATATTTTACTTTCAAATTTTGTTTAGATTTTTGAAGAGAGGTTGAAAATATCAAATGAAAAAATATGAAAAGTTAAATGTGTCTGGGGTTGAGAAAAGTTTTAATTGTTCAGAGTTGGCATGTTCTCCTTCATCTCCATATTTTAATCTCTTAAATTATTTTTCATATGTTAGAAATCAAACAAAAAAAAAAGAAATCCATTATACCCACCAAATTAGCAGGGTCCAGAGCACCTAATCCAAAATAGTCCCCTGACTCTAGGAAATTAAAAGAAACAGTTACTATTGTAACACAGATCAGATAATGTTAAAATACCTTGAGGCAACTCATGCTACAGGAATATTTAATTCTACCCATTCAATCCATAGGAAATGTGAGGACCTCTCTCTGCTGCATACAATTTACATTAAATTCTTAAACATCTGACATTTAGCCAAATGCACTGTCCTCCAAGTGTCTTCAGAGTCCTCCAGGGTTCCAGAAATCCCACTTATCTCGTTTAGAAACCCATGCTATGTGGACAGCATTTTTCTCTGGAGGCATTAAAAGACATTTGTCCTCCTTAGCTGGCTTTGTGAGGATCTTATTAAAGGTGGACTGGTTAACCAACTGCCTAAATTGAAAGTGTGATTTAGGTAGCACACAGGATTCTCCCCTGGTAACATCTCCGGCAGAAGCAAAGTTGTTAGTGTGGGTGCAAGCTTGTTCTGTGAAGTACAACTGTGATTTTTAAATTCAAAACTTTTGGGCCCTTTTTAAGTTTGTTCTAGTGGAGAATAGAATAAAATACAAAAAATAAAATAAAATAAAACAACAACAACAAAAAACCCCAACCAAACAAAAAACCATAAAAACCCAACAAACCATAAACCATAATAGAATATATCACTGATTGCCCAGATGAAAAAAAAAAAAAAATTTATACTAGCTGGCAGGGAATGTCACATGAATGCGTCACCCCTAAGGAGCCTGCTGGTGTTCCATGTCAGGCATGGAAAAGTATGAACACCAAAATAGCTGCTGGAATATACAATGAGCAAGGTGTAGATTCAAACAGTACATTTTGCAGCAAAAGAAATGCATTTCCCAATCAAGGCCCACAGTTTTTGTTTCAATCATTATAGTAAATGCCCAGATCTCCGAAGAAGAGGTATCATTAAATCCATTAATTCCTATCTCACTAAGAATTCCTCTGCCTTCTTTGCCAGGCCAGTTTCAGTCATGAGTAGTACTTGCAAAAAAATCCACTGATACTGGCTGAAATCTGGGAAACCCAACTGAACCATAAGCAATACTTCCCAGCAATACTTCCCAGCTCACAAGCTGTGAATGAAACAAATTATTTAACCAAAAGCCACTGATGGAGGTGAAGGAAGGGAAAGGAAAGGCAAACACAGTAGATTTGATGAGTGGGCCCCGAATCTGTCAAAACTTTCTCCTATTAAGTAACAGTCACTGCAGGCACATCTTGTCAGTGTCTTCCTCCTCAGTTGCACCTCATTCACTGTTTGTTGTCCCTACTGTGTGCATCAAGCTTCTGGGATCTGATAAACTATGCTCTGGTCAGATTGCTGTGTAAAGAGGTTCCTGTAGAGCTGCTACTGACCTTGGTGGTCACCCTCCTCAGCTGTCACCCAACATTTTCAGGAGACACATGCCAGGCAGTGTTAGCAAAGGAAGAAACCTCCTGGGACACCTTCACTGCTCTGGTTTGGTCTGGCAGATAGGCTTGAAGGTCTCAACCCAGCACAGGCAGGGCCTTTATCAAACCTCTGAAGGCAAGAGCACCAAAAAGGGGATACCTTTCCTTCTTTTTCCTAGAGCTTTGTAGTATCTCTTCATCCCAGTTGTCTGCCCCCAGAGCATCCAGATAGATCAGTTAGTTTGGGTTGAGCACCTACCAGGAGCCAAGCCTTGTGGCTCAAATATTTCACACAATAACATCCTCAGCTCCCCCATCTTTTAATAAACCCCCCACAGCTTTCAAGATATTGACAAATACACAGGTAGAAAGATGTTCTGCTTGCTGACATGTGCCACCCACCTTGTCTCACACCAGAGTGTTTCAGGTGTTTCAGTGCCTTTGGGCAGCTGGCCACCTGTGTCTTCTGAAGGACACTGCTCCTTTGCCCCAAGTCCCAGGCCACCAGCACATTTCTGAAGACTGTCAGGGCTTCATAAAAACATCATCTGGACGATTTTTTTCATGGTTTATTAAAATGTGAGTGCACAAACCCCAACTTCTCAGGATGAAGGTAGGAAAGAGCACTCTTGCTCCTTCTAACATACTAAATTTTGCCCCTCATTGTGCTGTACATAGTTGGTACCAATTTGATAACAGGCTCATACATGGGGCAGCAAATCTTAACAGGACACCAATGTGAATTTACTAGAAAAATAAGTGTGTGAGAATTTTCTCCTGAGTTGCAAATTGGGGAAGCTATTTTCTGGGTGGAAGGATAATCTAGATTTTGCTGTTTGGGACTGCATATTAGCTAAGCTTTAAGCAAACATCTTCCCAATACTTGCAAGAATAAAAATGCGTGTAGTCTTTTACAACAGAAACCAGAATTGTAATACTACCTTCCACATGATGCCACATAACTGTGGCCACATTTAGAAAACACTTTGCTATGCTCAAGTGGCTTTTGTGTCTGGATATTTGGGTGATCTAAAATGCACAGTATTCATCAAGGAAACTTTGTCAACAGCCCCCTTTGTTTTGGTACAGATGGCATCAAAGACCGTGAAGAATAACTGAAGCCTGGTAATCTAGAATATCATTTCATGTGCTACCCTGCCACAGAGATGGTCCCAGTGGCTCTAGTACCCCAAACAAACAAACAAAAAGCCCCAAAATGGTATGTTTAACACTGTTAAACATTCTCTTTCCTTCACCCTGGCTGGTCCTACAAGAAGGACACATACCTGAAGATTTAGCAGTGTCAGTGACCCCTTTGCACTTGATATCTCAGGGACTCATTTGCTGCTGGTGGTTCAACAAGAGCTTTGCCACCTTTTGCTTTTGGCTGAACTTTGCCTTTTCCAAAATTCAAATTGAGTGACTTTCCCAAGGTCATACTGAAAGTGTGGGGCAAAGGAGAAAGCAGCACTCTTCGCACTTTTAACAGCAGATCTCTTAACACTCAGCACTCAGATCTTTTAGGATGATTTAAACTCCTGTACTTCAATCTCAGTGCACAGGGGAAAGTGGAAGCCCAAGGATCCTTACATGGGCACAGTGGGAGACATCCAAGTAGCTCAGTTGGGCTGTGTCACAGTCACCTTCTCACTGTACTTCTTTGTGTTGTATACAATACAGTACACATGGTAGATTAAAAGAAAGACCCCATTTATCAGAAAATTGCATCTGTGGTTGTAAAAAAGCTGAAAATTACAGCATGACAGTGCTGAAAGAGAAAGAAAAATATTTTAAATTCTAAAACTCAAAACAAATGCATGATCTTTATTAACACATTTTTCATTTCAGTGCCTAATAAACATAGATTTTAAAAGTCTATGTAAAAAATTCAACACCTTTCTCCTTTGGGAAATCCCTCATGAAATGCTTTACAATTAATGGGGGGAGAGGGGTGGAGAAAGAGAGAAAAAAAGGCACTACAAGAAATATGACAAGCTAAAATTAGGAGATCAAGCAGGAAAATTATTACAAAGCCCCTCCAGCCAAATAGCACATCCACAGAGTTTCGTGATTTATTACAGACCATAAAGAAGCAAAGCAGAGACCAAGGGTGGGACACAGTGCCTAAATATAGGTGCCTATTGTGTTTTTAACTGCCATATGGTCTCTCACTTTGCTTTCAGCTGCCAGTCCTGGAGGACACAATGTCCTGTAGATTCTGATCCGTGTTACCTACCTACACAGGTGCCTCAGACACCCCATGGTGTCCCAGATGGCAATAGACACCTATGTTTAGTTGACTATTATGTCCTTAATCTTGAGATCTAAGTGATATAATCATAGAAAAGTAATAGCATGAGTCCCAGATCTGCACTACTGGGAAGTGATTCAGGTACCTTAACTTAGATGTGTCACACAATTTAAAATCGTGTTGGTTATCCATGATATGCCGTGAAAATTCCAAAAGACCTGCAGCTTTCTGGGTAGGCAGGACTTCCTTGAATATCTTAAATCATTAAGTACCAAAGTAACTGATTCTCATCCTTTTGGCCTGGAGGCAAGTTCCTAATGCATTATTTTCCTCTGTAAAAATCTGGAAGGGAAGTGTAGCTTCTGCCATCCAATCAAACAAAGATGAATATTCTGCTGCTGCAGTGTAGTAACACTTTTCTTCTGTGCCTTTGTGGAATATATAAAAAGAGAAAACATCACCACAGAGAGCAGAATGTCTTGTTTTCAAGTGTACCCTTTGGGGAATGATGAAAACCCAACTAATAGAATTAGGAAAAAAATATACCCTTTCTAATAAAAATCAAGGTATGAGGAAAAGTACATTCAGAGTTGCAGTAAGACAGCCAGCATAAAGTAGCAAGGCAAAGATATTGTCCTTACAGGAATGTGCAAAGGAAATTACTTGTCTGTATCACTAATTTGAATAGTGTCTATCATCATAGCCACTAGGTGTTCTAATTACAGAAAAGTAACGATGCAAAAGCTGCTAAGCAAATGTTAAACAAAACTAGCATGTATTCTGTAAGCCCTAAAGGGCTGTTAGACTTAAGTACTGAAAGACAGACAGAGGAATGAATTCCTCAGAGGGGAAGAAAATTCTAGGGAGGAAAAGCCTTGCTCCAAACCACAGCATTCAAACTGAGGATGCAATCCTTAATATGAGGCCTGGTGGATCTGTGCTACTATTTATATTACTAATAGCACCACTGGAGTCAAAATAGTTTTTCTGAAGACTCTAATTAATGTCTATTATTATCTCTGTTGCATTTGGCCTTGAATACTGCCATGAGTGTTTAAGACTGCTCTGACACAGAGTATGCCAAGTTCTGGTTACTCCCAGGCACAGGGGGAAAATGTATGTTGGTAAGTGCATAAAATAGGGTTGTGGGTTTGTTTCTTTCTTTTTTTTTCTTGTTTTCTCTTTTCCCCCTGTACTTCTTTCTCTTGGCTGACAGGTACCAAGAGCAAGCACTTCCCAGCCAGGCAATGGAGGAAAGAGTGAAATGGGATTTCTCAAACAACCAAATGATCCAGAGCTCTCAAAGGCAGGCAGATGTTTTTTACATTACACTGAGACTCTAAGAAAACAATAGGGCAACATTTCAAAATTCTTATGCAAATTTCACTCATTCAGCTCTTTCTGTGAGTCCTGGGGACAATGAAAAAACAACCTGAAAGACAATTCACATGCTCATCCCAATATGGTACTCATAAAAAAAAAGCTTCTTGCCTTAATCCACAGGGATTGTGCAAGGCTGATTTATACTTAGTCTTCAGTAAATCTCTGTAAGCCTGAAGAATTTTTAAAAGGTATTTAATCAATGATACTTTTTCATGAGTGAAGTATCTTCCCTCTCTCTAGATGAGGGAATGTTTGTGCCCCATTTAGAGAGCTCCAGTACTCCTTTCCTCTTTCTGGTGGCTTTGTGACAGCCTTCACAAAGCCCCCACACTACTCTGAGACTGGGATCTGGCTGCTGTATGCAGACTATCACACCTTTATTTTTCAGGTAAATCCAATCCCTTTCAAGTGCCTTTATCATTTAATTTTGAGACTCTGCAACCACAGATACTATGAACAAAGTTATTTCAAAACCTAGGTGTCATTTACTTCATATTAGTACAAAAGCATTTAGACAGAACAGGTGAGAGGGGGCTAATAAAGCAACAATGCAGCCTACTTTCCTGGTCAGTCTTATGTACCCTGCCACTTCCATGCAGTTGCAATATAAGGCTTTCTTTTACACCAGCAGGGATGTACAGTGTTAGCATTGTCTCAAATTCCTCAGAGCCCTTAAAATTAATCTCTTTCTTTTCCCTAGTACCTTTGACAGAAATTTTTACTTCTTTTGTGGTTTCTCTTTTTTATTCTCTCCAAAAAGCTGCCAAAACTTGCATGTGCCAATACTTGCATGTGCCAATTAGTCTCCAGTTTACTCAGCTCTATTAAAGTATTCCTTCTCTAAGCTTTTTTTCGTAGAATCACAGAATGTTAGGGGTTGGAAGGGACTTCTGGAGATCATCTAGTCCAACTCCCCAGCTAAAGCAGGTTCACCTGGAGTGGGTTGTACAAGATAGCATCCAGGCAGGTTTTGAATGTCTCCCTAAAAGGAGACTCCACCACCTCTATGGGCAGCCTGTTCCAGTGTTCCGTCATGCTTGAAGTAAAAAAGATTTTCCTCATGTTTAGAGGGAACTTCTCGTGTACCAGTTTGTGCTGGTTGCCCCATGTCCTGTCACTGGGCAAACGCAGAAAGGAGACCCACCTTTTTCACATCCACCCTTAGGATAATTACAAGCATTAATAAGATCCCCTTCTCATAAGATCTCTTTTCTGGGCTCAACAGACACAGTTCTCTCAGCCTTTCCTCATAGCAGAGATCAGAGAATCATAGAATGGTTTGAGTTGGAATGGACCTTAAAGATCATCCAGTTCCAACCCCTTGCATGGGCAAAGACACCTCCCACCAGACCAGGTTGCTCAAGGCCCCATCCAACCTGACCTTGAACATTTCCAGGGAGGGGGCAGCCACAGCTCCCCTGGGCAACCTGTGCCAGTGTCTCAGCACTCTCACAGGAAATAAATTTCTTTCTAATGTCTAGCCCAAATTTCCTCTATTCCCATTTAAAGCCATTAAGACTTGTGTCCTGGTTTGGGCCAGGATAAAGGTGATTTTCTGTCTTGTACTTTTGCTTTCAGCTAAGTCTCTTGTAAGTAGCTGCACTTGCTAAAATTAACAGCAAGTTTCTCAGACAGTGTCTGCTTCTGGGACTGGTAACACTCAATGTTTATAGTTACAGCCAGAGACTGGTGTGCAGAGCCAAGGACACTGCTCAGTTCTGAGGAACATTTTACCCTCCAGAAGGAGTAAGGAGGTCCCACCTGAAACCCTCCTCTGGGGAGGACCAGACAAGATAGATGCCAGAATTGACCAAACAGAGTATTCCATCCCATAGGCATCATACTCAGTAGAAATTTGAGGGATCACAAGGGTCAAACCCCTTTCTGCCCTTCCTGCTTCCTCTTCTTCAGCTGTTCCCTGTTTTGCTTCAGCATCCTGGGAGGATTCCATCCCTTCATCTGCCTGTGGTCCTGATCCATGCCAGCCTGAATCTGTGTGTTCCTGCCTCCAGCTCCCGACTGCTGCTGACTCCAGGATTCCAGGCTGGACTTTCCCAGGGCTGCCCTGAAGCCTTGGTGGTGATGTGAGAGTTACTGGGGGGAAAAGGGGGAGGAATGCTGTACCAATTTTCCTGTATATTTGTATATATTTAGTAATTTTTCGTATTTATCATTACTGTTTCATTAAAGCTGCGTAGTTTAGTTTCCAACCCATAAGTCTCTCTCCCTTATTCTCCCTCCTTTCCTTTTCAGGGAGGGGAGGGGGATTAATAGAGAGCATCTATTATTTGGTTCTCCTGTGACACCATACCTCACATTCACACTCCTATTGCAGTGACTAGATACAGAAATAATTTGTGCTGTGCTATATTTGCATGTGGTGAATGGAGTAATTTCAGCAAGAGCAACTACTTAGAAGAGACTTAGCTGAAAGAAAAATTACAAGACAGAAAATTTGCTCCAAACCAGGACACCTGGGCACTCTGGAATATAAGTAAGGGTTTCCCACAGCCTGACTGGTCACATAGGAGTCTGCTGTAGGAATCTCCTAGGGGATTACCAATGGATCTAATGACAGACCTACTCAGCTTTGTCTCAGCAGACACACACAGAAGTGATTTTGTTTTTCTATGCCACCACTCCCATTTTGCAGAACCACAGGAAAAAATCCCAAACAATGCTGAAAAATAATCCAGGCACAGGCTTTTTTTCTCCAGCTGAAAACAAAATCAATTCCACATCCCTAGTTTAAGACACTGTTAGGTCTGTATCTTAATAAAGGTACAATTTTAAATTAGGTGGGGGTTTTTTTTGTTTGTGTGTTTTGGTTTTGTTTGGTTGGTTTTTTTTCCAAATTACTGCATCTTAAAAATACTGCAAATCTAGAACCCATTCATGTCAAAGTAAACCCCAGAGTGAACTGCCATTACCAAACCCATATGCAAAAAAATTAAGTTTTTGAAGGAAAAGAAGGAAACATTTTTGTGGTAGGGCTTTCTTTTCTACCAGGAGAAGAAGAAGCTTTTTGACATCTCAGATGTTTGGAATATTGGAAATAATTCCAGTAGAGATTAGTGGGCAACAGGAAACTGAGTAGGATGTTCAAGGAGGCAAATATACAAAATTTATTTAACGAGTCCATGGTTTAGAGAAAAAATGCAATGAATAATGCACAGATCTACTTACAAAACCCCACCATTAATGAGAAATAAAGTAGATGGGCTCTTTTTTTGTTAAGGGAAAATGTTCCTCCCACTTTTTCCCCATTAAGCAAGTTATTTTTATCTGAGTAGCATTTACCAAATGGAAAATCTTACTCTTACACTGGCTTGGGCTACTTCAATCCATTTGTTTTTCTAAAATTGTGGTTCCAGGGAGAAGTCTGTGGAACTTGCTCAGATTCAGGAGTTGGAAGAGGGGATAAAGCAGTTTTTAAAAAGGTTGTACTTGTCAGCAACCCCATCCAGACACAAAAATTGATTTAGTATTTAGAGAAAAAAAGGCAGCAGGAAATTAGTTGCCAAGTGGCCTCTTTTCCTGTATTACACAGCTCACCCCAGCCATACTTTTTTTTCAGCATTGAAATAAATGTTTCAGCCCATGCCTCACAGTTAAGTGCATGTGTTTGGAGCAGAAGTTGGCACACCTCTCCTACTTTGATTTTGCTAGAACAGATAAAAAACAGTAGTAAGGTGCAGCACTACAGCCTTTTAGGGCTACACCACATAGAAACTTGACAACACTGTCGCTTGTCTTGGTTGGTAGTGAAGCTGTAGAATCATTAGCAAGGGTACTCCAGCTCAGGCTGTAACTCTTTTACTTCTGCTTTGTAGATACAACCTTACCCATAGTGTGTTAGGGCTCTGAGGGGTATTCTGCTGCCCAGTCCCATGACAGAGCTCTAAATGAATGACTACCTCTTAATGGCTTTTGCTAATAGACAGCTTCAAAACATGCATTGCAACTGCGGGCATTGATTGGCTAATTCTTCAGTAAGATATAGCTGAGAGAACCAAATTTGTTAATTAATGAATAGGGAATTTAATATTGCATCAAAGTAAACTGCACATCTGGCACATTATCTAGGTTATGCCCAGTTATACTGCCTCTGTTTTCAAACGTGTCAGGATACTTTTCATACACAAGATCTGAACACAAATGGGGATGTCAGATGTCTCCAGCCATTGCTACCTTGGAAAATGTCAAGTCCTGAATTTTATGTACCTGATAAAGGAGAATTTTGGCCCTACTGTCTAGTAGATAAACACAGAACAAAGGATTAGGTGGTGAACTCATCTGTATAAAACCAAATCTGAGATAGTCATTAATTTGCACGCTGTTGAATGTACTGGCCTGGTGTCTTGAATCCTAGTTCTGAAAGAAACTTGATACATCCCCATGTATATACCAGTTAAACTTCATGAGACAGTTTTCTTCCTGAGCAAAATGATGAATCCCACCAAAGCATTATAGCTAAAAGTTATAATTCCACATGTCATGAGTCTGAATTCCTTTTCTGAACATTTATGTGCAACTAGTCAGACTTGCAGGGTTACTCACATAAATATCTTATATGCAAACCTGTTTAGCAAGTATCAAAATTTGACTTAATTTGGTTTTGAGAATTACTTGAAAATAACTTGATCAAGTTTTGAGAATTCAAAAGCAATTTTTCTTTTAGGGGGCTAAGGGGATGTTTCTTTATTAGCAATTTATTCAGTATCACATGAAAAGTCAGAGAGGTGAAAGTCCATCCTGTGACTGTGAGTGATTCACTAAGTGTGATTCTATCAAGACTAAGCATGATGATCAAAGCATGAACAGAAGGACATTTGTAAATATATATATATACCATCTCTTTCCAGAATTACTGGCATACACCTCTCATTTTTGCTGCTTTCCTAGCATCCAGTGTCAAGGAGACCACCTGAAGGAAACGGTATCAAAGCTGTTTTCCATGGTTGTGTGTTGGATGGGACAAGAAGGAAGGGCTGCAAACTCCAGCTGAGCATCAGGATGAAAAGGGTAAACAGTGAGGGGAACAAGGCATGGCCCTGAGGCTGTCAAACCTGCCTAGGTAGGTGAAGGTATCTCCATGATGGGAATGTTCTAAGAACAGGTTTTGCAAAATTCAGTCAGGATGTCAGCAGAGCAACAACTAATCCTGTACCTTAACCCTCTTCAGGGCAGGAGGATGAGGAGGGACTTGATGGAGCTTTCTGTGACTGTAGGAACTAATCTAACATCATCAGGTTCTTTCTGAGTACAGGAGTTCAGCACATGTATAAGATCCATCCTGCTGTTTAGTGGTGTTATTATTATTGAGCCATTGCCTTTTATGTGTTAATTACTAAAGTCAGCTCAACTGATAATTCTTATAGGTAGTAAATGTCATGGCTACAGTTGCCATGGCTTCAAAAGGAAAGCAGCCTACAGGAAATATTTTGTGGAAAAGAATCAACTCCCCCAAAATAATAAACTACCAACATCCCTAGAGGCAAAATTAAAAAAAAATTAAATCAGGACTAAAAACCATACAGAGAATTTATCTGACTTCCAGGAAGACAATGAGGTTCTATACTTCATATTCTTCCTCTCTTTGATGGGAAGGGCATAATTTTATTTTGTCTAATGGAGACACTGATGAGACCATAGCATCTTCTACTACCACATTGCCTTAGTATCTGCATATCTGCCTCCCAGAGAGAGTTTTCAGAGGTGAAGAGCTATGGTTTGTAGGAAAAGTACAGGATTATATAAAATATTATGTGAATAGCTGCAATCAAACTTGTTCTGAAAGCATTCATAGGACCTCTGTGTATGCAGCAGAAGATTCTCAAGAGATAGATACTCTCAAACATGGCTGAAGAAATCATGGAGGCTTTTCTTGTGCTATTGCACAGGGACTGAGCTACAGCCTGATCTGGATGAACAGATGTTCTGCTAGAAGAGGAAAACAGCAACAATTCCAGATGACCTGCTGCACTTCTGACTTTCAAATCCCATTTGTCCAACAGTAAGGTCCCTTCTGCTATTAGAAAACATGCACACCAAGGACACAATTTGCTTCTCCTTCCCAGCTCCATGTAGACACCATTGTAGGAAATCCTGAAGAAAAGCATAAGGGAAGAGAAGGCAGAACTTGAAAATACTGGCTTCTCTACAATGTTATTTTCTCCCTGTTTTGGCCAACACTTCATCCAGGGAAATCTAATCTCATAGTGTCTTAAACAAAGATTTACTGGCTGATAGCAGAATCTGTGGGTGTGTGAAAAGCCTGACAAAAACCTTAAGAGTTTATTTATGGCTGCAAATATTACATCCATATGGGTAAGTTAATTTGCCTTGAACTTTTTTTTTTAAACATTGTAGAGACTGTTATTGATTTAATAGTCTACAATAATAGAAAAAAAAAAAAAGCATAGCAGCAGAAAAGCTAATCATTATAACAGGAGCAAGGCATGTATAATTCCATTTAAACAATTAGTTACTTCTCTTCCTCTATCATGATTTTTTCCTAACCACAATTCTCTGTTCATTAGGAGATAATTACCTTCACTGTTAAGCAGACTATAAATGCACTGTTTACACTACGAGCAGGAGATTTCAGAGTTACATTTTTTGTCAAAAATGTTATTGCTATTGAAGTAGACTTGTATTACATCCAGTAGGTCACTAGACGTGCAGGTATACCTGTGTACATTGGGTAATCGTTCAAAATTCTTTTATTCCTAATGAAAAACATGAACAAGGACCTTCAGTCCAGACCTTTCCTATCAACAAACTGAAAGCCATGCCAGCCAGAGGTCCCTTCCCTCACCCTCCTCTGCTTCTCTCACTTTTCAGATACAATCAGCTTCTGAGTTATGTGTCTTGTTTCTCACACAAGATTAAGTGGGACTACAGCAATACAGGATTAAGCTATCTGGCAAATGAACAGTATAAGTGCTAATTAAACTTCACACCACCTATGAATGGTAGGCAGTTAAATAACATCATCTTTATTTTAATAGATGAGAAAATGTGAAACATGACAGAGAGCGTAAAACCAGAGCTCAAGAGCCTCTCTTGCCCATCTCCATCACTATTCCTCTGTTTTGAGCTGTGGTTCAGCTTGAGATGTGACAGCATTCTATATCTTAGTCCACTGCTAACAACAACCATGGCAATAAGGAAGGACCTATATGAGTAGTAGCTTCTTTGCTGGAGATCTTCTCCACCTCAAGCATGCAGGTGACAGGTAAGAAACAATATGGTCCACATTTAGCTCCCTAAGTACCCAAGGTGCTCTTTTCCTTCCCTTGATAGCAGCAAAGAGTTCAGTGCAGCCTGAAAAAGATTAGACATGCTTGAGTTGCCATGTGTTAATAAAAGAAATTATATCCTCCTGCAAATAGTCTGGCTCCTAGTTAAGAAATTTACTGACCCTATTTTTCCCAGTCTATTATATCTCCCCTATTATTTGCTGAATGTGCTGATTTCACACTGGCAACTGAATTTGCACATAGTAATAGTCATTAAGCAATAGAAATGTGTAGTAATCCTGTTACCATAGACTTTGTAAATCCTCCACTCCCACTAGTTCCTGGAATGCCAATACTGTAAAGTAAGGATATGTTTCTTACCTGAAGGATTAGAAGATTTGGAACACTAAAAAAATGACACCCAGCACACTATGCAAAACATCCTAGAAATTATTGTAAAACTTTGTTATTCTCTGTCTTGTACAATAAGGGATGACAGAAAGAAAAAGTTCCCAGAAAAATGGGATAATGGGAGGGTAATATAACCTGTGGAATTGTGTCTTTCATTAACAATTTTCAATTAGTATTTATTTTTTTAATGACCCTGAGGTCATTAGTTCTGATGCAGAAATGATGACTTTACAAAAATCAGTGGAGTGCTATTAAAAAAGGACCTAAATAAAAGTAAGATTCAGTAACCCACTCCTATGGAGAAAATAAAATGTAAAATGTAGGTTTCTCCTTTATAAGTTTCCACTGAATTGGAAGTCCAGTCAAAAGCTGAATACATGCCACAAGAATGGCTTTTTATTTGGTTCAGCACACAAACTGAAAAATCGAGATAGTAAAGTGAAAATTTGGAGGGAAAAAAGTGTCAGAAAATTAATAAAATGGTGTTTGCATAGAAAAAAACATGAAAGTTTTCATTCCGTTGGGAATTATAGGCTTATTTACATTTGCAGATATTGTAAAAAAAAAAAAAAAATTAAAAGAAATAGCATGCCTGAAAAGCTAGTCTGTGGAGCCATTAAAAAAACCACAAAGAGGATGTGGCAGCATTTGTCACTTCTCTCCAGAGTGAGCTGATTAAAGCTCTCATTTCTCATTTGGGTCCAACTCCCCCCACCACATGGCTTGGAAGGAAGAGTTGAGCTCAGGTTTCCCCTCCGCTAGATTCCCAGCTTCTGGAGCCTCTCTCCTTCCCAGTGAATATTTGTTTATAATTATTTGATTTCAAAGTGGAACAGGTCCAAAAGAGAGAAAGAATAACCAAAGGTGCAATACTTGCTTGCTCAGTGGGAAAGGTCTCCTTAAAAGAGGAAAGAAGATATCCAAACTCCCTTTCAGAATCAGAGAGGGATGGGTCTTTAGCATGTTGGGCTAGTGCCCTAATCACCAGAATTATGAGAGCTGGATTTCCTTCAGCAGATGCTCTTTTTGAATCCAGCTCAAAAAAAAATTGAAAAGTTGTGTTTGGAGAATGCTGAAACCAATCTTTTTGACTTTGCCAACACTTCTTTATTTTTCTTTGCTTGCTTTTCTCCATTCAAAGCTGTTCTTTCAATTTGACCTGAATTTGCCACTGGTTTCAAGTTGAATTTTGAATGTTTTCAAGTCATAAATCACATGCTAGGAACAAGAAAGTGGCTGGCTGCAGTCAGCACTCAGCTTAGAGCACCTCTGCCTCTCAGCCCAAGCACCCTCTGCTCCTTTGCTCTCTTTACTAACCTCTCACTCTGCTAGACCCACAAACTTATGTTATATTTACTGCTTTTCACTGTCAAAAACTTGAGTTTATCTCACTGTGGAAGGTTAAGAAAAATTAATGTAGTCTAAAGCTGCTCACTTTTTGGTTAATTTCCCATAAAGTTCTGTAAAAGCTTGCACATGTACCCACGAGCCCCTTGCATGCAAATTCCCTCAACTCTCAACCTGAAACCATCTCATGAATTGAGCAAAGGTTTGCAGGCTCTGTACAACCAGAAGAAATGTCCCTGAGATTGAGGCAACACTCAGAGTCTGCTGCCAGGGAAAGGGGCAGCACAACAAGGAGCCCACCAGAGAGATACTGTAGGAAAGACCCAATCTTTTCAAATGAACACAGCAAGAGTGATTTCTGCCCAGCTCCTTTTTTACTTCTCCCTGATTTTTTTTCAGCATGGGCTTTCCTATGTGGTTCCTGCTTTGTTCTTGGTTTTTGACAGGTAACATGAATATCAATGTGCATTAAGAGGTGAACAGCAAAGGCATGGAATCAGTCTCTGTCTCTGTGTCTGCAGCTGATGACTGGGTTGTATTTGTGCCAGCTGATTCCAAGTCTGCTACACTGCCTGAGCAAAATATTTAACCAACTGCAACAGCTTAATGTTGAGCATAATTAAAAAGTTTTGACTTCCTGTGGCTCTGACACAGCTCAGCTCTAACAAAAGAGTAACAATATGTGAGTTCTAGCAAGGGAATTCTTTATTGTTGATGGGTAAGGCTGGACCTCCTGGAAACTGATGGGTGTAACAACCACCCTTCAATGGAGATAACAATGAAGTTATTATGGGGTTTTTTTTAACTGTTCTACTCAAGCATCAGAGAGCTCCTCACAAACACTGCACTAACGAGTTATTCAGCTATTTGTCTAGGGAAGGAGATTTTTAGACCTATTTATTGGAGGTATCTGTGTTTGAGATGTAGAAAAAGTACAAGAGGACATAAAGACGTGGGCAGAATGCACATGAAGCTGGGTGCCTATGAATGGGAGCGTGAGTAAGCAACATTTATACAGAGATAGCACTGAGGAATACATTTGCTACAGTGGAGAATCAGAAAGCATAAATAGGCCAAAAAAAGGAGGAGAGCTGAAAATGAGTATGAGAGAAACTAGCCCTGTGATAAAGCAACGGGAGGTGATTATTTGAGAAAAAGAAACAGGAGAAGAGTATAAACTGGAATGCAGACTATTCAGCATCAAAGCAGATGACAGGAGATGTACAGCAAAAAGGCAGAGAGGAAGAGAAAGGACAACACACACATTTCAGTATCAGGAAAAAAAGGAGCCTGAACATGGCTGTAGGCTTTTACTAAGGAGATCCATCACATTTGCCAGCTGAGCACATTCAGAGCACAGAGAGCTGCCAAGAGGACAGGGAGGTGATGTGGACCTCAAGCAGAAAAGGACCAGGGAAAGAACAGGAACAATTTGCTGATCATTTCTCATGCTGGAACAAGGAATACTGGCAAAATTAAAACCAATTAAAACTGATACTCTAGGCCAGCCTCTCAAAAGGTGCAGTGTGCTACAGGAATGAGGAGATATAGAAACCAGCATAATCTAAGAAAGGGTCTGAAGACGTGATTTTTGTTCTCACTACTTGTGATGCAGGAGTAACTTCAGTGATTTGGGCAGTCTCACCACTTCTGAATTCCTGGGGAAGATACTGTGGAGACAGGAGTAGCAATGGTGATCCTGGAGTCTTTTGAAATCAATGGCAATGATTTTTCAAGTAGAGCACACTGAATGAGACATTCTTCTTCATTGTAGGCATAATCTCTCAGTCCAAACTGTGCTTTCTCAGTAGTCTTTTCACTGGGGAAAAGATGCACCTGCAAAGAATTACTTACCTGTAATTTGGGTGCCCCTTTTAGAATGGGATGAGTTGCCTTTTCAGAGGCACCTCTCTATCAGCTGTAGAGGGAACCAAATGGTTTATATGTAGACAAGAGATGGCTAAATGAAGCTGACATGAATCCCACACATGATATCACCTTTCAGTAAAACCAGTTCCAAGTGGTGAATAGGAAATAAGATAATCCAAAACATGTTCATTTCCAGTATACGCAAGGGCTCACTTTTATAAAAAGATTATATTTCTATTTGAGATTTTGAATAACTGCCAAAGAAGTTGCTTTCTAGTAATAGACTTGATATTCCTAGAAGAAAACTTTGTCATCTGCATGCAGTGTGACTTGGCCTGCATAGAAGTTACACATAAATATTTTTGTTTTCAAAAAGGAGTGAGAAAAAATAATTGAAACATTGAGATTTCAGTGATTTAGTTGTCACAAAAGCTGATCTTTCAAGTACTAAAATTGTGAAATTTGGGGTTATTTTTACTACTAGTAACATATATGTTTACATGACACATTTCAAGCTCTCAAAAACATTTAAAGAGAATGCTAAGTATGGCCACTGAGTATTTTCAGACAAATTTCTGAGAGAAAGACAGTTTTGGTTGGAGTTATTTGCTGTAATTCAGATGCTGACTATTTAGATATTTAAATCCAAAGGACTTACATTATGTTCCTTTAAGGATGGTAGATCCTGTCTCCCAAGTGCAATTCATCTTTTGCTAAGATAGGCATTTATAATAGAAGGTATCTTTCCACCCATTTTCTTCCCCTTAGTAACAATCAAGCCTAAGTTAATTTTCTCAGACTTAGGTGCGTAACTTTTCAATATCCAAAATTAGGGAAGAGAGTCCTCTTCTAAATATCCCAGAAAGACTCACTTCTCTCAAAGATATGGTCTCCCTGTCCCTTCTAGCTACTCTTACACTCTCCTTGAACATAAAAGATTCTTTCTGCAATTTTTTGTCCAAGCAGCCTCCCACCGAAGGTCAGAAAGTGAGGCTGGAGCAGAGCTGCAGACCGAGTCCAGCACAACCCTGGTTGCACTGTGCTCCTTCCTGTTCCCATGTCTCTGTTTACAACCAAAAGCACGACCAAGGCCAATTTATGTAGCTATTTGTATGCAAATTAGGGGAGATTTTCAGATGTATTCAGCTTCGTGTAGGAGGCAGGCAGCATTTAAAAGTGTGTTTTTTCCCAGGATGATAGGAAGGTTTTCGATTTCTATTTTGCTCATCCTGCCTTTGTTGTCAGACTTGTTCCTGACACTGATTTGTAAACATTTTAAAGTCTAGCATGTCACACACTTGGTTACATTCAACGAAGACTCTTCCTAAGTTTCCTCTCCTCCCCTGCAGCAGACACTACCTGGTACCTTCTCCTCTTTCGCTCTTTCTGAGCACCCTCTTGCACTCTGCCACAGCAGATAATTCACCTTTTCTCCCCCAAAAATGGCCATCTCATGAATATGCCAGAGCTTCCATTGATGTTCCATTACCCTCACACCAGAGCTTTTTCTGGCAAGCTTTGCTTCATTGTCAAATTCTCCTTCCCTTTCCTTCAAGTTTCCCAAGGACTCTGACGCTTCCAGTTCTTTGCTTGAGCCTCACACCTCAACCTCTCCATTTTCCTTGCTGGAGACAGATTTCTTCTCTGTCCCCCAACCAAAGCCTCAAGTACCTGCTTTAAACTGGGCACACACCTCATTTCTTTGCTGGGCACCAAGGTTTTCCCATCACTATCTTACAGGCTTGTTTACTTCATCTGTTTGTCCATTAGCATTTTTGTATTTCCAGGTGTCCTACCTGCCATCTGTAAAAATGTCTACACTATCTCAACCTTTGCTTCATTTCTGCTGGATCTTGACTCTTTCCATCCATATTTCTACTTCCAGTATCACTCTTTCTTGCTCCACATTTTTTCTGTTCTTTCCTCTCTCCCCCCACCTGTAGCTCTCATGAGATAGACACTGTCTTACTCTATTTGGTGTTTTCTTTCCCATGTTCATTTTTACTAATTTATACATCACGACTAACAAACTTTCTCTGAATTAAGCCCATTTCTGCTGATGTCCAAGTTAGAGATAATTTCCCTGTGTAGGGATATGTCTATAATGTAATGCAAGCTGGGCTTTACTCATGCATTAAATTTTAGAAGAGAGAATTAGAAGCAGGAGAAAGTGGACATTTTCCTTCTGAAATAATGTGAGAAAATTTTCCCTTGATCATACCAGGGGGAATCTAGAGTAACCCAATTGAAGTCAGTGGAACTGCCCTAGCATGAAATACGAAAAAAAAAAAAAATCACAATGGTTGTACAGATCCCAGATAACTTTCCTCAGCCCTCTAAAGCTCGAAGACTACATACATAAAATAAATTAGTTTTATCAGGAAATGTTTCAGAGCAATAGAATTAAATCATCTCCCAGCACTGTTGCAGCAGCCCCTGGCATGGTTTCAATACAGAATAGCACTCTTCCAAAACAGCTCTCTCCTGAGCACAAGCCAGGGACCATGCTCTATTTGAGTCCTGACACCTGGTTTGGAAGCTAAAAGGTTTAAATTGCAGGGTCAGAGGCTATTCCATGCCAGCTGGCCTCTGTGTCAGAAAACTGTCACAAACACATTTGATCCCTTTGCATACATGTGCTTAAAGGTACATCCCTACAGCCAGCCCAATGCTCCTCACTAAGGTTCTATCTCCATTGCACGTATGTTAGTTCACCAAAACCCCACTCTGGAGCAAATAAATAATTGTAGGCAGCAGGTGCCAGGACTTGCCGGGTGATGGGCCCAGACAGTGCTCGCCCCGCACCTGGGCCAGCCCCAACTGGGCACAGGCGGGGCGAGCACCGTCCGGGCCCATCACCCGGCAAGTCCTGGCACCTGCTGCCTACAAATAATTGTCCTGGTATCCACATCTCAATGCAGGATAATCCATTCCAAGCTCTAGGTCCGGTCCCAAGTATGGGCTTGCCCACACTTCTTCAGCCAAAGGACACTTAGAAGCTTTCTAATGTCGGTGAACAAGACAGGATACGTACTGGTGACAGGACTGCTCTCCAGCTGGGGAAGACAAGGCTCAGAGACTGGCTCCTCCTGACTGCTCAAAACAAACTATTGGACTCTTGGGACAGCAGGTACTGGGCCTCTAAGTCCTATACTCTGCTACCACAGTCATATTACCTTCCTTCATAGAACTTTCAACGTCTTCTCATCCTTGATACACCCCATCCTCTACCCTTCTGAAATGTTTCCAGTGCCACCATCAGGAGTTCCATGACAGGTCTCCAGGTCCTTGTCTGCCAGGACTTTGCAACTCATATTAACTTCCCACCTGCCGCAGGTGAACAAAACCAAAATATCCATCTCCCAAAGGTTTAGTTTTATAACTTCAGTTACTATAGCCAACTATTTACTCATTCAATTTACTTTCCCACATTTGTATGTTGTCTTTGATGTCATAATGACTGAAAATCATAAAATTATTTGTTTATCTTTTATGATACAGACTTTCCTGCTCTGGTAGACTGGAGTGATCTCACACCTGTCAATGACTTACAGCCTCTTATTTAAGTATTTCTCCCAAGAAACATTTTATTACAGTAGTTAGCAAGCACTTGCTTAGTAAACTGACCTAAGACAAAGCTAAGGACAAGTTAATGGCATAATAAATCAGTCATGATCAGTTTCTACTCTACAGTATTATTGCTTTATTGACCCCTATTTAAAGATTTATCACAGTAGTATTTTATTGTGGTTATAAGACACGTGGTTGTAATACAACAGGGTGCAGTTTACCTTATGCTTCTGTTTTATTTTTAATTTAATTTAGCACTTGCTGTGGACAAAGAGCTGAAAAAGTCAGAAGCGCAACATGTGAAGATGAAGAAGGTCATTTTAGTCAAACGGGAGCAAAAATGGGAGGGATGCTTCTTGTTTGTCTCAGAGCTGTAATGAAAACACAGAAGTAGTGACACTGTAGACAAAGTTTCTCAGAATGTTTTCCTGGAGTTCTGCCAGGTGAAGAAGTCACTATCCCCCATCCCACATCCTCTGTGTTCCGGGCTATTTCCTCTTCCCATCTCCACCACTCTAGGGTTACACTTCCTTTCTCTCTGGCTGCAGATCTACTTTCATTATTATTTCCTTAACTATTTTCATGAAACTGATGCCAGGTTTTGAGAGAAGTACTGTACCAGTTCTTCTGAAAGGAAATCAGCTTGTTTCAGGTAAGACTTGAAAGATACCACATGTATCTATAGAGGAAAAGATGAGGTGAGCCACAATGCAAGGGCACGAAGAAGAGGTTGAGGCTGTAAAGCTTGGAGTGACCACTGGGGGAAAGTAAGGTTGTCCTGAGTCACCTCAAGTAGGAGAGAAAGTGGTTGTGTATCTATGATGTTGGGAGCAGTTACAACATCATTTGGGCTGGAAAAGGAAAGGATGAGAAAGAGAAGAAAGTCAGACTTGGAGAGGAAATCTACAGCAGTAGTTGGTTCTTAGTGAAGCATCAGATAAATCATGTATTGACTCACTTGGGTCACCATGCTTCACATGCTTCACCTAAGTGGGAGAGGTAGCACAAAAACCCTTCTCCTTCATGTCCCTAACAGCAGGCCTGAAACAGCTAAACTCCTCATTTGACCCTGCTGCACTTAGATGATGATGCATCTAAGTTATTCTTTTGTTGCCACTGTAAAGCTAATTAGCTTTCAAGAGGACAAAGTTCTGTTCTTGCCAACACAAGAAGTCTGTCCAGATGATAAATGTTACTGTAGTTGGATGCTGTGCCTATACTGGTGAACTAAACCTCTCCAGGCAGTACCTCTGGGCACTCCAACTCAGTCACCTACACTGATAAATTGTTGGAGGAGTCTTTGGTGTGGCTTTGGCCCAGGCCAGATAAAATACTCAAAGACAATTCCCGTGCTCAACTCAGGGTGTAACCTGGTCCAAGGATGATTGCTGCACACAAATACAGCCACCCTTTTCAGAGATTTTGTGTGTCAGCTGCCCAACGTGCTTTAGAACACGTCAAATTTATTTATATAGACGTGTCCAAAGTCTTTGAATCCTCCCCAACATAAAAAATAAAATCAAAACAAACCAAACAAACAAACAAAAAAAACCCCCAACCCAAACTAAACTAAATTAAAGTAAACTTAACTAAACTAAACTAAAATGTAACATAAGGATATCATATAAGAATAGAATAAAACAAAATAAGATATAATGTAATGTAATAAATAAAATATAATATAACATGAATAAAATATAATGTAACATAATAAATACAATATAATGTAACATAATAAATAAAATAAATAAAACTAATATTAGAATAGAATAGAATAGAATAGAATAGAATAGAATAGAATAGAATAGAATATATATAATAACTGTAATGTAATGTAATATAATGTAAGGCAGTATACAATATAATGCGATATACCTAAAGGAAAAGTCAGGAGTTAACAGATGACACCAAAACTGGGGACCTGGGGAAGCACTCAGAACACTTGGAGACAGGGCAGCCATTCAGAAGGACTTTATCAAGTTGGAAAAGTGATCCAAGCCACCAGCTGGAAAGCAATTTGCAGAGAAGGACATAGAAGTCTTTTTGTGCATCACATTGACCACAGGCCACCAATGTGCCCTTGTAGAAAAGGTGGCCAACATCATTGGGCTACATTAACAGGAGCAGACTGTCTCAGGAGTCTTTCCCCTCTAGCTGGGTCCCCTTCTGTGCTGCCCAGTGCAAAGAGGCCATGGAGGTACCAGAGTGAGCACAGGAGGTGTGAGCATCCTGGCTGGGGGCTGAAGCCTGTGGCATATGAGGTGAAACTGTGAGATCTGGGACTTATTTCCTTCAAGAAAAATCGATGATTGCTGCCTGTAACTACCTGGTGGGAGGTGACAGGGATGTTTGAGGCTGGTTTTTGAATCTAGCCCTGGTTTGAACAGAAGGAAGGACGAGAGGTGGGTGTACTTCCAACCTGAGTTACTTTTTCCTGTGATTCTGTCATACGAAGCCAAAGACAGAGAGAACACATGCATGCAGAGTTACCCCTGCTTACACAGGGGAGGGAGAAGAAACCTTCCTCTTATCTCATTTCTTCTCAACAGTGCTGGACTTGAGGAAAGGGAGGAGAATAGATTAACAGGAGCTCACAAATGCAAGTCCTGGCAAAACCATCAAGAGGGCAACAAGATGGAAATTGCCCCTTTGTTTTCCTGCAAAGTTAATGTGGAAAAGGAAGGAAGCAATCCTTCTACTGCTCCAGAAGAGACATTGGAAGTGGCTAGAAAAAAAGCAGCCTCAAGGCCCGTACATAGGTATGAGGCTTCCCTATTTCCTCAGCAAGTATTTTTTGTTAAAGATAATTTTTGAGGAAAAAAAGTTGTGGACAAACAAAAGAAAATAATAAAGGAGGAACAAATCACTGTTTTCCAGCTGGTGAAATTATGTGGGAGAAATTTGACAAACAAAGTCACGCAGCTCATTCGTATATAATATTTCACTGCACTCATTAAAATGAGCTTTCTTTCAAGGTCAGTTAGAAAAGACCATTTAGAAAATGATGGCATCCTGGGACTCCCTGAGCAACCACATGCCAAAAGGGCTGATGCCTAGTTCTTATCTGCTGTATATAAAAGAAAATGATGAGCAGCTCTACTAAGTTATGTAAAGGAATTGAGTCGGGTTCTTAATGTACTGCTGAGAGACAGGCAGTAAAAATGGTATTTTGAACATCAATGAGCATATTAAATATTTCTGTAAGAGCAAATGTAGACAACTTAATAGAGTTTTTAAATTACTTTTGTATTCTTCAGGATCCATTTTCGCAGTGGTCAAAGCCATAACTGAAACACATCCAGACATTTGTAATTCTATGATTCCGTGTTCAACCTTGTTTTAAGCTATCTCTGTCTGGCATCAGAATCCACCCAGCAACCGAGAAAAACATTCAGGTGATTTAGGCTGTGCTGAACTCCAACCATCTTCTGCTTTGCTGGTAGCTCTACCCAAATGAGACATTTAAAGTTAGCTTGAGATATGTTTACATGATCAGCAGTCACAGCAAGAGATGCCTTGAAAGACATCCTCACTCAGGGGGTTCCATGCATAAGAGATTACCCTTTAAAAGGCAACATCAGTTACAAACAGATGTTTTCTCCACATGCATTTCACCTCTGGATTTTACTAATATAAAGAGTTCAGAGCTTCAGATCACAGCTAGGGCCAAAGTATAGCTGAAATTCAAATCAAGCTATCACAGCAAGACTGTTGGTGTTATTAACATTTCATGGCACTAAGAAAGAGGGACATGGACACTGTTTATGTAAGGTAACTGGAAAGACAGAACCCATTTTCTCTCTTTATCAGTACACGAACCTTTAGTGATAGCTTTACAGGTTTTTTTCTGGCAGATTTTAGTCCTGTCCAGAGGTAATGGAAACAAAGAGAAACAGGATGGCCAAAAAATTAACATTTTTTATGTAATACATCAAAGGTCTTACAAAGAGCGATGGCATACTCAATGCTGAGCTCTAAAGTGATGCAACCACAGAAACTGCAGTGGTCTGTCTTCATTCAAGGTGAATATAAATATCCCCAGGAACATAAGATAAATATAATCCACAGAATTTTCTGTCAATCCTTGTATTAGAGCGGCTGAAATTAACAAAGAATTGCTATCTGTACTGATTAATGAAACCATGGTGGATTTACCCTGTAATCCCTCAGATTTCTTATCAGAATATTACTTGTGTATGGCTGAACTAAAAGGCAAAGCCACCTTCACCTGAGGGCCTGGCTCACTGGTTGGCAGATGTTTCTGGTCAATCTATTTTATGACTTATGTTGCTAAGGAAAAATTTGTTAATTTAAGTCAGCCACAAATCTAGAAGATGTTCACATCTCTGAGTCTGAACAGCACAACTAGCAGTATATGACCACTACAACAAACCACACTTGGTGGTTTTACACACTGTAATATCATTACTAATGGAATTTCCCTGTATTCCATTTGCAGCCAACCACCTTCGAACTGTGTAGCAGAAGAGATAACTATATGTCAGGGATCTGCCTAAAAGGTGTAAAAAACTTTTCTGTCCCATGTCCCTCTTATCTTCATGGTGATCTGTCCTTGAGAAACCAAAGATTAAGAGGATCCCTGATGAAAGGGCCATGTCTCTTGTGAAGTGCCTGTCTGTAGGTGCTGCAGGTACAGGAAAAACAATTTGGGGAGGTTAAATTTATCATCCCCTTACACTGTAGTGGCTCATACACCCAGACACCTCCTGGAGAAGCTTGGGTCTTTGCACTGTTAAGTGTCTGCAGAAGCTGGAAAGACACACATGGTTTTTTTTCCGATTTTGAGGTGGACAAATGATGACCTCAGGGAGTCTCCAGAGAGGATTGCTTTCCCACCTGTGCTGGACTTGGCTCTGAGGAGAAGGGAATAACCCCAGAACAGGCCACTCTGGAGAGTATCACAGACTGGGGTAAGTGAGGGAACAGAAATGCTGGCAAGCATATGAAGTTTGAGCCTGCAGTTTTGCAGAAGACTGCAAAAACATAACAGGTAACCAGAAAAAAAAAAAAAAAAAAAAAAAAAAAAAGAAAAAAAAATTGGTAACATCACATGAGACAATCTCTATCAGTTTTTTGACCTAGATTTACTGAGCCTTTTGACCCTGTTGTAGTAGCTGCCACTGACACAGAAATGTGATGAGAGAGATAAGAAGAGAGAGATAAGAAAATACATGAGCACACAGGACACCAGGAACCTCAAGTGGAAAAGCCGTCAGAGCTTTGGTCTCTGTTTGAACAAATTCATGCTGAGGACATGTAAAGAAATGTCACCTACTACAAGGGGAGAGTTCAAACAAAACTGTCCTAATCCTACATAGGAATGACAGAGAAAACAGGAAAAAATACATGGGCATTCTCAAAGAGCCTACTGGTGCCATCCAAATGCATGGATTAGTGCCAAGTCAGAAAACTGGGCCAGTTGTTCGATTGTTTTCATCTTTCTTTGAAAAAAAGGAGATTCTTTAAAATTAAGTATGAATGTTTTCCATTGGAAGCACACATTTTTTCATTAAAGGCTTATCCAATAACAATTGTCTATTGAAAGTGCTTATAATTTCCACAGGAAAAAAAACCAGCTTGGAAGTGGATTTGTCTGAATTGCTGTAGTTTGCATTCAATTTTCAAATCCCATATATTTTCAGATTGTCTAGGTTTGGGACTGATGTCTTAACTCCAGATCTCAGAAGTGCACATCCTAGGGGTAGATCTGCTGCCTGGTATTCATAGACAGGGAGACCCCCAGAATCCAACCACCTGAAACAGCTGGATCATGCACAGCCTGCAAGACTTCATTCTGGGGACCACCACAGTTCAGTCGTTGGTGGCATGGAAAAAAGAAGAAAAACACATTTTGCAAATGTGACCTCTGTCAGTGTGCAGGCACGCACCTTTTTATTCATATGCCCCAAAATTATAGCCCCATGACTTATGGTCCCCAAACCATCCTGCTGGCAGCAAGGCTTTCTGATGTTGCTCCTGGCAAGGAACAGTTTAAAAAGTAAAACACTGAGAGAAGAGAGAGGCAGAGAGAAGTGTAATGTCACTAAGAGCATGGTCACTTGCTCAGCATTGCTGCCCACAGGCCCAGTCAGGGTCAATGGACATTTCATTAATGTTTAGCATATTGTATCTGAAAGTTAAAGTATAAACTGTCCATGATACTTGGAGCTGTGCTGCAATATATAGATGTGCTCAGATGGACAAAACACGTGACATTAATTCTGCCTATAAAACAGAGTTACACAAAATAAAGAGGCTGGAAACTATACCTCATTTATATAGTTTTATACGTACCATGTAAGTGCCCATGTGAGAAACCACAGAGTCTTGTAAAAAACATAATTTATTATTCACATCTGACTGCTTTTCTTGAATTCTGGTCACTAATCCATCTTCTCTGGGATTACCTCTTAATGTTTCAAACTCTACCCAGCTTTCAATAAATTACTTAAGAGCAAGTTTTCCAACTGCTCCTTCAAATGCAGGCTTTATTCCATATAATTACATGTTCCTGAGGTCTGGGATGAATAATATTTAGATCTGGAACAGTCACAGGTATAAAACTCAGCACAGTACAACTCATCAAGGCTGCAAATGGCCCACCAGAAAACCAGAAATCACAGCTGGAAAGAATGGATCTAAGGTTTTTTAGTTTGTTTTTGGTTTTTTTTTCTTTTTTTTTTTTTTCCCAGTGCTATATTTTAGGTATAAGTTAAGAATATTAAAAAATCAGGTTCTATTCTGTATGGAAAAGCTAGCATCATTTAAATAATATTAGAAAGTCATTGAAACCTGTTTAGTTGGATACTTGGCATTAAACAGGTCTGCTTAGAGATGTAGTCTGCATTGCAACACTGGGCAGTGGTCAAAAGGAGAAAAGCACAGGAAAAAACATCATTATGAAGCCGCGAAATTCCATAGTGCAATCACACTTCAGTTCTTCCATGCAGCTTTTGTCATCCCGCCTCCAGATCAGTCTGACAGAGCTGTGAGAGGTAGTGAGGAGGGCAACAGGGATCATGGAAAGCATAAAGTAGCTCCTACATTAAGGGTCAGCCCTGTAGACAGTGATTCTTTATCCCGGAGAGCTGAATATCCAGGAGGATGTGACAAAGTTCCACAAAATCTGAAATACTATGGAGCAGATTAGATGGATCACGGTTCTTATTACTTCTCACAATATAAGAACTAAAGAGTCCCCAGTTAACTTATCCAGAGTGATTTTAAAAGCAAGCAGAAAGAAATAATTTTTTATATATTGTACTTCATGATGTTCACTGACAGCCTGAGGTAACAGTCACCCGCAGGAAGAATGTTCAAAGAGTGATCTGCTAAATGAAGAGCAGATAGGTGGCACCTCAGTAAGATCACCTGCATGCAACCCTCATCTCCAAAACCCCCAAAGAAGCTGATTTCTGACAAGTATAACAAATCCACTCTGTTCACATCCTTCTCCTGTCACCCTTTTCCCCAGCGTGTGCCACACATTGTGATTACAGACAGCTGGAGAGAGTTCTAGACTGATCCAAACAGCAGCATTTAGGACTCAGGATGGATATTGACCTGAATACTGTTAAAATTATCTTGCTTTAAAGTGTCTGAACACCGAAGGAAGATTAACCCAACAGCTACTCTGGAGGTCAGAGTTCTGGAGTACTCTATTAAGTTCTTGGTCCTTCCCTCCAACCTCTGGGGATAGAATGGCTGTATAAAACGTTTAAATGGGCACTGGAGATTTATATTTGTGCACCTGCATCTCTCCCAGAGAACACACTGACTACATATGCACAGAGTACACATATGCAGCACTCCTTTGGGATCAGCTGGGTAGCAGATTCTGGCTTGGCCAGCCTAAAAAAAAAATGTAATTTATATCACCATCCTATAAAAACATATAAAAGAGGGCAGGTGCAGGAGGGAGAGGAAGGGGCAAGGTTTCATTCCCAGTTTACAATCCAGCCTCCTCTGCTGGAACATCTCAGCCATGATACTTGCACGAGAGCTCACCAGGAAATGCATCAAGCTGATGATCTGGGAATGGTTCAGTTTGTTGGCCAGGTTTCTGGGATGGCTCCCACCTCCTCCTCTCAGAGGGTGAAGTTGTTCCATGCTTTGCCCTGCTCCTCCCTCCCGGAGCAATTTCATGGGGCCCGTGTGTGCTGTAAAGTCAATAAAGCAGATGGGCTGGTGAGGTTGGGCAACCAGACAGAGGTATACACAAACAGAGCTGGCTGATGGCTCCTATTCCTCCTCGTTTTTCCAAAAGTCAGTGGAGGCCAGTTAAAATAAAGCTGACATGATGGTGAAATAGCGATTACCCTGTTTTCTGCCAGCATTCCTGGAAATGCAGCTCATAAAACACACTGAATCATATAAAAGTCTTCAAGGATTCAGCGAGAGACAGGAAAATTAATCTCCTCCTCATTGGCATCTATTTTTGCTCTGATGATAAAACCATACTCTTCCAACTCTTCTGAAAGTTGAAGACTTTTATTCAGAGGACCTGACTCTGCGATTCAGTCATGCTGAGTAACATTTCAAGGGGATCTCACCGTGGCAGTTTGCACAAAAATATATTGTTTTCTTACAAATCAGGCCAGCAGAATGAATCTTGCAGTTTTGTCAGTGCTGTTGTAATTTTGAAGCAGGCAATCAGGAGCAATATGAAGTGTCAAGTAAAATATTTTGTGTCCCTTATTCAACAGCTTTCTAAAAACTGCATGCCATGCCAGCTTAAGGGACCCATTTCTTAGAGTAAGAAAAGGGTTACAATAATGCACCATTTTTTCTTCCACCAAGAAAAACAAACAAATGCAGGGTACTCTGCTGTTAGACTGTTGTGGTAGCAGAAAGCTGAGATGCCACACAGCACAAAATTGCTAAAATAATTCTTCTCAAAAAAAAATTTTTTTTAAAAGATTGTAATTGAATAAAGGATCCATCTCTTATGGTTTTGTAGAGGTGCAATCTGAGGTTCCCTGATGGTTCATTTAGGAGATGTTGTCACAAGTAAGAAATCTTTCTCCTTAGCTCTTTTTAAAGACTAAATAACATGTGGCAAAAAGTCTTCCAAAGATAATCTGCATATGAGTTATTCTTCTAAAAGTATCCCATAAACCACAGTACTTTTTCCAAGGACGATTCCCAGGAGCCATCTTTTGTGGAAGGGAACCAGGAAGATTTCAGCTGTTTTGAACCAGGGCAGTGGCAGCAGGGGCACCAGGCTTGGGGTGTGAGGGGACAGAGGTTCAGAGGTAGACATGGCCACTACTGTGGCAAAGGAGAGAGCACTGCTGCCCTGCTTGGCTCTTCTGGGAAAGCCAAATATATGCCTCATCCCCACACAGGGAAAATAACAGGCTTAAAGCACAGCAGTAAGAACATTTTTTCAGCCAACATAGTACATATGCTGCAGCATCTAACTTTGTCTTCTTCAATGTCATTGGTTTTTGTGGCTATAAAATTCCTCATCACAAGCCTTTTAATGCAAGATAGACTTTTCCACAAAATCAGTAATAGTCACTGTTCACCTCATAAATACAAGAAGCAACTGATCTTTTATGGTGCTATCCATGCCTCATCAAGCATTAATGTATTCCTTGTAAACACGTATTCTTTATTTGGTTAGGACAATAACAGTGCCACGTGCCAGACTTATTGTTAGATCTGAGTTCTCCTATTTGTAATGGGCTGTAACAGATGTTTTATCCTCAAAGAATATCCTTCATTGCATTTTCTGTGCTAAGCACCCCAAAAATCCAGCGTTATTGATCTGTACCAGTTTTCCCTCATTGCCTTTCAAGCTACCACAAAGAAAGCTCTTTGCTGCAGACACATGAATAGCTGTTGGGAGGTGAGTGATTTATATCCTGGCAAAAGAAGGACTGAGAATCACATCAACTTTTTGAAATGTAGAGAAAAATGGGAGAAATGGGAGAAAAAAAATAGAAAAAAAAAAAAAAGAAAACACAAAAATCCCCTCACACGTTACAAACACATCATCATAAAGCTCCCCCAAACTATAAACATCTTATGCTTTAGCAGCCTGCACCAGGACCATTTCAAGAGCTGGATGTGCCACCTCTGCTCAGGGCAGACACTAGGTCAGCAGAGCCCCATGGCCTCCTACCAAAGATGGGCTTGACGAAGTGCAGGTCCAGGGATGGTTTTAATGGCTGCACCAATTCTATATGTAAATGCAACATCAAAATGCCATGGGTGTGCTTTAGTAAAGCTTCAGGGAACACCAGGAAACATTTGCCATCCATCAGTCACATGGAAATGCTTGACTGATGGCCAAAGCTCAGGACCTGGCATGAGCTCTCTGCAACTGCCTCTTCTTTTTTCCTCTGTTTTACATGAAATAAGATCAGATGAAACCAAATTAATTGCAGTTCATCCAGTTTAATTGCATTAAGTTCTTTCAATAATAACCAAATCATATCTTCCAGAAAGTACTGTGCTGAGCTCAGCCAGGGGTTTAATAGACACAGGGGTCTATTAGACAGGGGTTCTAATAGCCTACCAAAAAGATGGAAAGATCAGCAAGCAACTTTAGATCTGGCACAAGCTCCTTACCTGTTCACAGGTGTGAACTGTGTGGCCAAGCAGAACTTACTTCCAGTCTGCTTTCTAGAAAGCTGCTCTGGAGCTGAGCTGAAAGGACAAGATCCTAAAACCTTGTCCCTAATACATAAACATCACCAAATCAATCAGAATACACCACCCTGTCTGTCCATACCTGTGCTGTGCATCACCACGTGGGTGAGACAAAGCTACAACCTGCTGAAAGGTGGGGAAGAGGTCTGTCTCTTTGTGTGCTTTTATTAGGTCTCATTGGATAAAGTTTCAACTGAAGTTGAGAAGCTGGAGCTCAAATAAAAATGACTACTATCACAAATCAAGCAAATAGATACCTTCCCCAATACTATTAGTGGGATTCAGCTCAGCAGAATAAGCCTGCAATAAATATAATCAAAGATATTCAGATAGTGCCTGTTGATAAGCCATACTGTAATTTTATTTGATATTTCTTACAAAATTGTGGGTTTCTACCTGCAGTAGTTTGATTAAGGGGTGTACACATTTACTAACAGCAACACCACATTTCATGCCTAGACAGCTTTGTGGACATCAGGTGAGATATTTCTCTTTTGTATATTTTTATGATTGGAAAAAAAAAATCAAATCTCTGTTTCCTCTATTGGTGCTTTCAGCCAAGACACTAATTTGTTTTCAGTGGTTACTCAGTCCATTTTCTGATACCGTCTTTGACTATGCAGACCCAAACAACAATTTTTGTTCCACTCTTGGTGATTTACAGATAAAAATTTTATTCACCTTGTTTGTCAAACCCATTTTCCTCTGAATATATGTCATGCTGATTTTACTACTGATTCATAGTAAATTAGCTTACATTCCACATAGAAACTACAGGGTCTTAACCACATTCTCTTGATCCTTAGGTGAATTATACACTACACAGGACAACTGCATTTTCTGTAATGTGCAGTATTACATATTGCAATATGTAATTAGGTGTTGTGATATGTAATTATGCAATAACATGCTAAATCTATACCATTGTGAGACTGTTAAAAGAGCCACTGTTGTTGGATAAAGTGTTCTCAGTGCTTGGGTAAGAGAGAGGATCTGGAGGGTCACAACTGTAGTTAGAAAATTCATTTAGGTTCAGCTTATTCCTGGTAGATGCTGCTGACAATGCTGTCAGGACATCTCTGCCTCAAGCTGCTCATCCTTCCCACTGGCTACAGGCAGAACTGGTCCCACCTACTCTTACTCTAAGCAAGTCTTAATTTTAATCTGCCCTCACTCTAACCTAAATTAGCTTTCTGCCTTTATGCTGACCACAGCATTTCCAGCTTGAGGTATTGCTGATAAAGTAACTTAAGATGCACCTGTCCAATTTTCATGGGTGAAATCAAGCCAGCAGATCTTGCTTCTGAGTACAGGTTTGGGGCCAGCTGAGCCAGAGCTTGTCTTAATTCAGTTCCAGCTCAAATTCAATGAAATTTACAAAACAAAGGCTCGGGTTCAGAGTTAGTCCTGATGCCTGAAGCAGATGGTAAGAAATTTTATCTTGGTTTTCACTCAGCTTCTTGAGTTTAAAGCCCACTTCTACTGAGCGAGACAGTTCTGTGCCCTGCTTTTGATGCACAGGGTGGTTTTGAGGTTTTTTTTATGATTGTGATATTTCATATGCTAATATGTTGTGAATCCTATGTGACAATAATACTGGTAATTTTTGTGTACATTGTGAGTTTAGACAGATTGTTACCCCATCCTTTATTACAGAAACCCCCTGGATTAATTTGTTAAATTACAGCAATGAAATTTGTCATTACACAGCAAAGAAAAGACAAGCCAGAAGCCACTGTGGGTATTTTCTGAACAAATAACATTCAGAAATCCTTAGAATAAACCATATATTCAGTGAACACAATTCAGGAAATCAATTGTACTGACGGCTGCTTTATGGTGTTAGGTGCTGAAATTATGGCCCTGTTAAAGTCAATGATTGTTTTGCCGTTAGCTTCAAGTTGGTTGGGTTTTCATCTTCTTGGTCTTGCTACCAGAGCCAGGGGCTTGCTGGAGGAAATAGGGCCAGGAAAATGCCACCACAAAAACAATACAGGAAAGGGGCCGCACGTTAGCAGAGCTGCATCAGGTGATAACTCAAACACTTGCTCTGTATAACTTCAGGTGCTGACAACAAGTTCACAACTGGCAGGGAAAATGAAAGCACAGTTTTGCTCTGAATTTTTCATTATATCACAATAGCACCTCATTATAGAAAGCAGGAGTTTCTTATTACAAGACCAGAGCCTCTCACTTTCTGCTAAAGTAGCAGGGAATGGGAATTTCCATCTTGTTGCCCTTCTGAAGCACAGAGGAAGGACTGTACTTTGTGATGTGGACCAGCTGTTAGAGCAAAGCCAGTTGTGTAACTATGGCCATGGCTCTCTTTTGCCAACACAACGAGAAGGCTGCTCATCTTTCCATTTTTTTCGGTGATCTGGCTGGGAACCAGGCCAATAAAATGAGCAGCATACCATTGTTTCCTACCCATCTGCATGTTGGAAGATATTATAAACATTAAAAGATATTATAAACATTAGCAAGTCACATTAGGGCAAAATATGCTTAGAAATCACCCCAGGCAGAGATGGGGAAAGCTTAGCAACTCATACTTCCATTCTGTGCTCAGCTCCCCAAACCAAACTTTATCTAGTAAACAAAACTGGTCTCCAAGTATTGGCATTTAGAGCCCAGATTCATTCAGAAGCTTTGCAAATCTGAAAAGGAAAAATTGCTGAGGTAGAAAGTTCGGCAGATATGTTTTACTGAAAAGAAACCTTTGCAATTGACCTTTTTATTCCAATTTTAAGAAAGAAAGGCGAGAGGAACAGTCATCACAAACTGGGAAATAAAATGAGAGGGCAAGTCACCTGTGTCTGGAAGAAGAAAACCCTGACCTAAGGAAGAGCCAACCTTTCAGGAAAGAGGTCTCAAGGAAGCTGCAGTGGGATAAGTGGGAGAGCAGAGCTCAGTCTAGAAAAAAATCTGTGGGGAGCTGAACATAGTAGTGGAGAAAAATACCTATGCTGTATAAAAGATGCCTGGTATGAGGGCATCCCAACTATGTGTCTGAAGAGCACAGAAAGTGTAGAAGAAGGAAAAAAAAATAAAAAAGGTGCTGTTCTTTTAGGTGTGGTTTTCCTTTAAACATTAATGCATCTGCATCTCAAAACTGGCATTTCTTATAGTTTCTTCCAGTCATTAGCACCAGATGCCAGGAATGCAAATGAGCAGCTGCCCTTCCCAGCCCCTATTTTAGATTTTACATAGTTGAGAGAATCTTTAGACCTTAGAGCATATTTATTCTTTGATTTCTTTTGCTAAAACAGCCTGCAGCCTGGGTAAACACTGGAGAGGGCATTGAGCCAAGTGGTTTGTCTACATAGGCAGCTTTTTGTTTCCCCAGCCCTCATTCAGATTTACAGCTGAGCAGTTACAAGCAGTGGATGCACCCCGGAGAGTCGCTTTCAACTCACACAAACAAAGCTGAAATCTGTGAAGTTTCCTTCTCTCATCCAGATTCAACCAGTTCTATTGTCTGCACACATCTCAGGCACGATCTGAACAACCTGTTGAATAGTCTGTCAATAGCACTTTACCACCATCCCTGTCCCACGAGGTACGTCTGATCTCAGACCAGTTTATACTAGCACAGGGTTTTTTTAGCAAAGTGTCTCTGATTATCAAAACATCACAAGTTGAATCAGACTGACCTAGGGCCAAGATGTTGGTCCTCATGGTTCATGCCTCTACTTCTGGCTTAAAAGACCTTCACTTAGCATCGAAGTACTTAAAATTTGCCTTTTTGTTAAGCTTGCTGGTACTTCTACTATAGGAGTAGTGAAATACAGAGTAATGGTTAATTTAGCTGCTAATCCAGTGACTAGAAAATTTAATGGATGTTGGTGAATCACTGTTTCAGGGACAAGTTCAGATAGTTTATTATACCATACCCCACCTGTCTTGAGCTCACACCAAAGCCCACATCCCACTTATAATTCCTGACCATTTGATTAACTCCCTGATCTGATCCTAAAGTGATCTGAGAGAACCCATAAATAGTGGAGTACACCTAAATATGTAGCCCACATTATATGAATAGCCTCTCCTTGGCCTTCAGACAGCTTCATAATGGAGAGTAATCAAATATAAACAGGGTAACTGGCATTTCCTAAGTTTCAGCTTCATTATTTTAGTAGCTTACATCATTTTAGTGAAATCTTACTTTTTGGTTTTATGAGCAACAGTTCAATATTCATAGAGATTTCTATTATGCAGCACTTCTGTACCTCCCTGAAGACCACAGGAGGGCTGAGCAATTACCTTTCCCAGTGGGATAAAAATCCTATTTTAACTTTTTTTGGGACTGCAAATAGAAATCAACCACTGATCAAAAGCTGAGCTTTGCCCAGCCTGCACTCTGAGCATACATATATCTACATTTAGATGGATGAAAAAAATGTATTTGCAGTAGATTCACTTATTTTGTTGCCTTTGTAAAAGCAGATTACAGTGTGAAGATACTCTGAACTCCAGAGGAAGAGCCAGTGGTGAGAAGTTCATGGATGGTATATAGTATATAGCTCAGACTGGTAAACCTGTAGGTAGCTAACACCTCTACAAATGCTCCATGCATTAATCAGTCTATAAATCCTGAAGACAAATGTATTGACATTGTCTAAAGTGATGTGAAGCAAGGAAGGGCACCACTATGTAGCTATCTTTAGGTTTTCAAGCTATATATAAGTATGTGTACCTAAATGCAGACCTCCCTTTTTTTAGTTTTGGGAGAGCTGGCTTAATATTAATACACAATTTTTTTCAGGTAACAGAGAACACAGGGAAGAGGCAAATTTACATCTTATTTAATAAATAGATATGTATCATATATGTGCACATTATATACATAAAAATATGGGATTATGACTTGTTTTGATCCAAGCTAGCTTAAATTAATAAAAAGGTCTCCACATCTGCATTTTAGGTGTTCTACACAGAAAACATTGCTTCATATTATTATAATCTCTCTCTCTCTCTCTCTCTGGAAATAGCTGGTTATCTTTTTAGCTTACACAGTATGGTTGATAGGTTTTTAAGCATGGTGTAAGAAGATAATAGAAAGCCCAACATTAGAAAAATAGTAGGAATGGGGGAGGAAAAGGTGGCCAATTCAATTTAACTGAAATATTTGTAGAATAGATTTTCATTTGAAGTAAACTAATCCTTAGAATCATCATTATGTCTCCGCTTTCCTAAGGCTTTGTTTCCTCGTGTCTTAAAACAAAAGGCTACAGTGTCATTTTCTTCCTTCTTCACTGCATAATGTTAAAGCCACAAACACTTGATCACAGGATCCTACAGAGCAAAATGATTTTGGCAAATGTGCCAAACCTGGAGTATGTCTCCACGAGATATAAACCAGAGAGACAGTACGGCATCATGTCTGGTTTATGCTGGAATACACATTAAAGCAGAAAATTAAATTTTTATTCATTGAATTCCTCCTAGTAAGTTATACCTTTTGACAGACCGGCGTTATTTTATCCACTTCTACACTACAGTTGATCTACAAATAAGAAGATCTCCAATGTTTAGCATAGTTTTTAAGCTTGCCCTCATTAGCACAACTTTCTAGTAGCCATTTTTGCCAATTTTCCCCAGGGGAGCTGTGTTTTGGTCACCGTCATTGAGGGTTTTTTTGTCTCAGCAGGGACATCTGCAGTGTTTTTAAAGCAAAGGTCCGAGACCATCCTCAGGTCCTGATTTCCCTTCAAATCCCATGCTCACAGGAGAAAACTTTGCCTTGGGCTACACCTTGGCACTATCTCAAACACTGGCAATGGGCTCAGCATGGCACCCCTCCTCAGGCAGCAGGATCCCATCCTCCTGGATCTCCTTCCAGAAGGATAACTGCTGTGACTGACACGGAGGAACCAGGAGTCAGGGAATACATCAGGCTTTAGCTCACTGCCCAGCTCTAGCTTTTAGGGAAGCAGTGGAAGTACAGCCAGTCCCAGTATCTCCTTTTCCCCAGTGCACTAATAAATTGATTAGCTCTTGATACCATTGCAACCAGCACACTGGCTGCCATCCCAGAGCACTACAGATGGTTTAGTACCACATATGGAAGCACATAGCATAGTGTTTTACACCATGGGATGTATAGCTCCTGAGCTGGAGCTCGAGTTGTGCTTTTGCTTGGACAGAACAAGGCAGTGTCTGTCTGTCTGTCTGTCTGTCTGTCTGCTCTGGTCTGGTCTGTGCAGACATAGCCAAGAACTGCTCTGTCGTCTCTCTCCAGTGGGCTGCAGGAGAAGGCAGCTGCTTCCACTCCTTGCTCAGCCACTGACAGGGAAGCAGAGGAGCCTTTGAAATCATTAGTGCCACCACTGCTAACAGCAGCTATTAAAATTCTCGCCCATGATGTTTTTTTCATGCTCGGGGATGCACATTTAACAGAAGGGAGGAGACAAAGAGGACATGAAAAAAAATGAAAGAGGATAGGTCATTTTTTTCTAGTCTAAGAAACGGTGAGAGAGATTATTTCTCAGGTTGTTCAGCAGTTCAGGATGGCATCATTTAAGCTAAACTGTTTCTAAATCAATATAAATCAGTGTCAACTCTTAGAACACTCCTAGACCTTTTTATTTTTATTAAATTTAGGCAGACATACAAAACCAACTGCAACATGAAGTGGGCAAGAGCTGCTAAATGCATCTTCTGTTTTTTTCATATTTTAGATTATTAATGCTTTGATGAAGTTGGGCTCCATTTTGCAGAGGTGTCATAGTAAAAAAGGTGCAATATCAGTAAATGTGCTGACATTACTTTTTTACCTTTTGGTTATAGCTGCATTTTTTTGTTGGTTTTTTTTTCCTTCTGTAGTGAATTTAGTAGAGAGAGAAAGAGCCAAACCTTCTTCTTACTGGCTGTCAAAAAAACCTATTCTTTGTCTTCCAAAAAGCAAGATTTGGTGTTATGGTCTAGCTGAGACACTACCAAGACAGGACACAAGAGAGACCTCTTCTACGTGCTTGCTGTGTGCCTCATTCCTTATTTTCCTATGTGTCTCCTCATGCCTTATTTTTCACGGTAGACTAATTTGTAAAGTTTTTGAAACTGCATTGATTAAATGCCTCTGTTTTATCTTTACTGTGAAAATCTGCAGAAGACAACCAGGTTCAACAAATGTCACCAGAGGAAAAATGTGCCATGAAGCGGGCATTACAGAAGGCTCTTCCTATTTCTCCCCTCTCCAGGAGAATGTGTCCATCCCCTTTTATCTACTGGGGATAAAAGACCCACTTCCACAAGCTACAACTCCTGACCACCACCCCCACCTCCCTGCAGCACATATTTACTCACAGCTCTCCAAGCAATCTCCTCAGCTCCCTGCCCCTATCCATCCAACCCAGCCTCTACCTTTTCTCCCAGTAATGCTGCTTCTGTGGCCTGAGGTGGAAGAGCTCAGCTGAGACTCTGCTGCTGCTGAGATGTGGAATGTGCCAGCAGGACAAGACTTTGGTGTAGCTGAGGCTGTGGGAGTTCTGGTCACCTCATTTGAGCTCTAATGATGGTTTCAGTGAGAAAGTTAAAGCTCTGGTGCCCCTGTGAGCTCAGTGTTTCTTCAGCAGCAGAGCTGGCTGCAGTTTTACAGATTGTGCACACACCAGCATCACTGGGGGACCTTGTCCCCTTCTGTCCTCCTCTCTGTGCCCCAAGCCCCTAATTCCCACAGCCACACTTGTTTCTCTAAGCCAGGCACAAACATCTGAGTGGCCAATCCACTGGGGAAACTGATCCAGACCAAATTCAAAGTGTGATTTCGGGTCAGCTGAGCTGACCAAGAAGCTGCCACAGGACTAGTCCTGACCTTCCCTACCCAAAACACACAGCCCATCCTCCTTTGTTGGGCTGGCATGTCTCTGTAGGATCTAAACTAGCAGGAAAGTATTCGTTTTATTATTTTAGTTACTTTGCTGCTAGACGAACTCTTAAACTGGCAAGCCACAAGACAAGCAACGCTTTCTGCACTGGTGCAAGGAAGCAGTGGGATGGGAAGTTCACCAGAACACCAATATTTGCACTCCATGCCCAGCCACCAGGCATGCTCCTTAAACTTACTATGGAGCATCCTCCTCAGCCACACTACTTAGCACTAGTGAAGAGGATGGGCACAAGGCAGAAGGAAGCAGGTTAGGATGGGAGAGAGGGGACTGCTGCTCCCTGGGGCTCTCTTAGTTACACCAGCAGAGATGTTTGTGAAATGATGGGCTCAGAAATCTTTCTACAATACTACTGAGTTTTTCTGATTAAGAAATTTTGTCTGATTTTATTTTTTCCTTTTTTTTTTTTTTTCCAGGCTATCAAATAGCTGAGTATTGGATTGTTTTCTGTGATATGACATTATGAGGTTTTAATTATTAATATATGCCACTTTTTAATTACTCTTCATAATAAATATAGATGACTTTTTGGAGATCAAAATAACTGTTCTGTAAAATGAATTTATAGTAACAAAGACTAAAGTCTGAAAAAAAAAAAAAAAAAAAAACAAAACCCAAACAAATGGCCCTGTCCAATTTTGTTTGTTTGTGTCTTTTTCTTTCAAGATGATCCCTCTCTCTCATCTTTTCATCCTGAGTAAGGCTAGGAAAAGCCTCACAGATTCTCCTTCAGACAGAAGAATCACTTCCAGTTCTTCTCTGGCTCTGAAGCAACATTAGCAATAGCCAGGGTGGGCTGTGCTGAAAGCAACCCCCTGTGAAAGGAGCAGAAGGAGCATGAGCTACAGTCTGGAACCAACAGAGCCCCTTCAAAGTTGCCTACAACCTTCACCACATCTCCAAGACTGCAAGTATTCTGGGACCTGAATCCCCAGAATTTTTTTTAGCAGAAGCCACTCTCCCACTAGGAGAATTATGAAAAGGAAAATCCATGAGTGAGAACTTGAAGAAATTTATTTATCTCTAGTTTAAAAAAAACATGAAGTGCTGCAGGGAGGCATCGGTCTCTTGTGGGCACTTCCCAGCAGCAGCAAGTTTTCTTTGTAGTTAGGTAGTTGGCAATAGATCATCTACTGCTGAAATAACATGAGTCTGAAGTAAAATCCCTGATGCTGGCATGGAGTTCATAGAAGAAAATCATTGCTTAGCCATTATTGCACTCTCCATATGCCTTAAAAACAGCTGAGAAGTCCCTTTGCAGGTATGGGTCTACATGTTAGGCAGCAATACTTGCTATGCCTTCTGCTCATGAGGATATAAAAGCTGGTCAACACTAAAAGTCAGTGGAGAACTATTACTATGTTGTTGAAGTTGGTTTCAGAAATAAGTGGAGTATCTTAAACCATATTTGAAGTTTTTACTGCTTAAAATCAGACTGGAAATTCATTGGAAAAATACTTTGTGAGTATGACAGAGCAAATGAGGTAAGAGGTATTATTTTTATCTCTGACATAAATTATTATATAATTTTTTCTCTGGGAATTGCCTTCAATGTGATGAAGTAAAGGAAAATGTTCATCTTTGTAGTAGCTGAAGACTGGTAAGCTGAGGCAAATAAAAAATTTTCCTGAGTGCCTGTCAGGGGCACAGATGCACAAAGTGGAAGAAAGATTAACAGGCTACTAAGGCTATAAATACTAAGTAATCAGTTTTTTCACTTTTATGGCTCTGCACATTTCTTGGACACATGACTGCATTATTTAAAGACAATCACTGGATAAAATTGTAGAGCTCCAAGTGTTTTTCAACTGCCTTACATGACCTAACTGACATAAAAACAAAACAAAACAACCCAAAAGAGAGGCAGAAAACACTTGCTTGCTAAACATGAAGTGTAGCCTTGGACTAGTCCATCAAGTGGTGAATTATAATTGGCATCACATAGCAATTTCTTTAACAGGACAAATGTGTTTGATAGGCTAGACTTGTGTTAAAGAAGATTAATAAGTAATAATAATTAATTAATAAACTGATGGCCTAAGTCACATGGGCATTTGGATGGACATTTCTGCTGATCAGACTCAGAACTGCTTTAACATGCTGTTCAGAAAGAAACTGGAATGGGAGGCACACATGACTGGAACACTTCTGGACAGTTTTCATGGTTTATCCACTGAAGATCAGCATTGGTACAGCTCACAGTCAGCACTTGATGTGCTGCATTTACAGGCAGAGAAGAGAATCATGAATCCAGCAACATCTTGGACCACATGGAATTTGATGCTAACCCATGGGAAACAGATTTTCAGACTCAGAAGGGTGAATTCCTGTGCTGTTTGTTAACGTGCTCCTTGCAAACTCAAGCACACTTTGCCAGCCTCCTCCCACAAACACCCAAGTGAATAAAAATTAGGATTTGGGAGTGGATAAAATTTCCTCATTTAATCTATTCCTGGTCCTCAGCTCTGCTGGTTAGAAAAAAACAGCTGTACCACTTAGGAAACCCAAATAAAATAGTGTTTCAAACTCAGTGAAAATAATTTCTTTTGTCTTTTCTGATAACTGGAGTATTGAAAAGGCCAAGCTCTGCAAGGCCCAAAATATTTACTATGCAACAGGATGAAAAATTCTCTAAATAAGAAGATACACAATTTCCTTTACCCACTGTGAGTATCTCTTGGTATTTTAGCTCTTTGTGAGCTAGACTTCCTCATCCATTTTCACTGCTCGGTGTAACAAGTTAGTGAAAGGGAGATTTTCCCTGTTTGTTGCAGTTTGATCTCAAGCCCTCATGGAGCTGTCACTGCCCTCTCCTTCCCTGCCACCTGTGCTGCAAGCAGTGAGTGAAACAGCCAAATGTCCACTAAAATCTCTTCGCTTAGGATACCTTGGCAAGGGGGACATACAGATGGAAACAGCTGCCACAGCCATATTCATAGGACGTAGGAGGATAGGATTCTCCGGCCATTTTAGTTTGTCCAGGTCTCATAAGGTAATTTTATAGGTAGTAGAATGCAGGCATTAAATTGAGTCTAGATAGGCAGCAACATTAGATGAGATTAATGAGGTTTCCTACATCTTCTTGCTGAAGGAGTTTTTCGGTGACTGCCTCACGATTTTGGTGAGAAGTTAGACATCCTGCTAAGGGCAGATGAATCCATAAGAGTTCATAGAAAGTCTTCTACAAGCTTCTCCTCAGATCACAGAATATTTTTAGTATCTGGCATCAAGATTTAGCTCTACAGAGAAAAACTGAAAACACAGCTATCATGAACCATGGACAAAAATGGGAGGGCTCAAGAACATAGAAGTGGTCAAGATCCCTACACTAACAGGGCATGTGTTGAAAGGAACACTCATAGAAGTTCTTAAAAAAGTTGTCCGAGCTCCCATGTTATGGTTGAAAATGGCTTTCAGTGGTCCCTGACAATGTCACCTGGAGGAAAACTCTTCTGGTGCCCTTGGGAACAGCTCCACCTGTGCTAAGATGCACTGCAGAAATTGTGCAGACAGTAACTGGAACACCTCTCCTGTGAAGATAGGCTGAGCAAGTTTGGGTTGTTCAGCCTAAAGAAGAAAAGGCTCTGGGGAGACCTTAAAGGGGTTTTCCAGTACCTTAAGGGGGCCTACAGGAAAGCTTTTCACAAGGGGGTGATTGGATAAGGGGTAATGGCTTTTAACTGGAAGAGGGCAAATTTAGGTCAGACATTGGGAAGAAATTCTACATTATGAGGGTGGTGAGGTACTGGTACAGGTTGCCCAGGAGAATTGTGGATGCCTCATCCCTGGAAGTGCTCAAGGTCAGGTTAGATCAGACTTTGAGCAACCTGGTGTAGTGGAAAGTATCCCTGCCCGTGCACGGGGAACAGAACCAGGTGCTCTTAAAGGTCCCTTTCAACCCCGCCCATTCTATGATTCTATGGTATTTCAACAGTGGCATGGTCTTTCCTTCTTTATCTACATTTTATAGCATAGAACACCGTATTTCTATGGATTAGGAGGAAACTTGCACAACCCAACAGCAAGAGCCATATCAAAACATGTTTGAATGGCATTCAGCAAGTTGGCTTTGGATCTGCTTCAAGTGACTGAAATACAGACACACTGACCATTCTCTGCACCATTCCTGCCTTGGCTGGTTGTTTCTTTGGGAACAGGACTAGGGTTTGCAATGCAGAGCATCACACTCATTCTGCTCACTTCCTTGAGACCCTGCCATCTGCAACTGACCCATTCATCATGAGTAGCTGCTCTATGCAGCCCCTGCGTGCCTGACACAAGGATTAAGCCTAAACACAAGAGGGCCATAGATTCCCTGTTTTAGGGATGCTCCCTCACTCCTGTCAGTAACAAGCTGTTTTTAAAAAGGACTCTCTGTCTTTCCAAAAATAGGATATTTTGCCTTTGAACTGCACCATCTGTGCCCGTGTCTATGCAAGACATTTCCAGATGAATTTCTCACAGCTTTCCATCCTTCTGGTTTCAGGACATGCAGGAGCCCAACCTACTGGCATGTCTTTCTCTCAGTGACACAAGTTACACACTGGGCTATGCTCCCCATGTCATTCTTAATCAGTTTAAAGTCTACCACGGGCCATCCCTACTGTGGGCCAAATATTTAACAGTGCCCAATAGTGGTAGTAAGTCCTGAAAAGCTACCCTATAATGAACTGCAAGTTTGCCTTGGCAAGTAGAGCACTGTTTCATTGCTTATGACAAAAGTTTCCCTAAAGCTGGACATCAAATAGGTTCCCAGTCCCTCCTCTTGCTTGAATTTCTTATATATTCCAAGTAGCTTGAGGTATTAAAACAATTAGTATACAAGGAAAGATATTTTTTTTTTGTTTTGTTTTAATGGGGAATGTCTCAGAGTATTGAGTGACTCAGCTAATGTGGCTTTTGAAAACACACTGCCACAGCAAGACACTTGGAGATAGGGGGATTTTTTCATTTTCTTCCCCTCCCACCCACTTTCTCATTGTTTGTAATTTCTCTGGCAGATGAGCTGAAAATCAGAATCTTACTGCTGGAGGGAATATACTGTGCATCTGTTTCCAAGTTCAGAAATTACTGAGATCATATTGTTTGTGGCTCTACAAAGACAGTCCCTTGTTTGAACAAAGACAAATACCAGTTCTGTCTTGTTCTTGCTGTACAGTTTTGTGATTGCTGTTTATATTTCCCTTATTACTTTTGAAAATTATTGTGCATCAACTTGATCATCAAATTGACATGACACACAACACCATGTAGCTGCTTAATTATGCATGTGAGTGTTCTGTTTATCAAAAAATACACCTTTCATGTGCAAGTCTCTGGTGAGGCGATGACTCCCGCGCAGTTGTCTTGCGAGACACATCCCTGCGTGGCTTTGCAGCTCCCTGCACCATGGTGTCACAGCATTCAGGTCATCGAATGCAAGAGCACCCCACCATGAAATGCAATGAGAAAATAGGAAAACACTGCCCTTATGTCATGCAGACATTGCCTACTGTAAAATCTGCAGCAGCTGCATTTCCACAACAAAACACTGGACTTGCCCTCTCAATACCAGCCTCATCGTGGAGACCAGCATTGAAGGGGTCCTTGTGTGGACTTCCAACCATTGCACAGCTACTGTTGTTTGTCCACAGCTTTGCTGCCTTCAGTGTCACACCCATGCAATGGGACTGAGATAGGGGGAAAACTTCTCCCTTCATCAGGCTCAAGAAGAATTGATTCTCCAGTGCAATGACCCAGTGCACTGAATCCAGATCAAAGGCAAGTGGCCTCTGTACCAAAAATCTCCCCAGATGACACTCCTGGTTGCTTCAGCACACAGCTGAATTGAAATGGATTGAATACTCCAAACGTTTGCTCTACGGATGCGGCAGGACAGTGCACAGAGATAGCACTGCCAAAGTCTCTTCTGTAGATACTGTGAGGGGAAACAAGTCATTCTGTCCACTTGCTCTCCACATCTTTCAATGTTATCTAGTTAAAATATAAAGAAACTTCTCCACAACCTCAGTGTTTTGGTTGTCCTATATTTTCTATAGGTTGGGTTTGCTTGTCAGCACTGTCATCTTTGATTTCTCTATTAGGTAAGTCTATCCTCTTGGACAAGGAATGTTATGCTTCCTAAACTATGCTTCTGTAAAGACCTAAAATGATTCACTTCTTTGGCTCATTAGCTTGTCCTTGCTGTTGAGAAAGGACATGACTGCTTATGAATTCAATGTCCACTTCAGCTGATGATGCTGAAGAGATTAACATGGCTTCATCTCCATTTTGTCCACACTTCATAAAAAATTTCCTTGCATATAAAGACTTAAGCAAAATGCTTAAATGACTGCAGAACTGCTTTGTGCGTGCTGGCCTGTGGGTAGGAAGATATAATACTGCAAATGGAAGATGGGCAGAACAAAGAGCTAGAAGAATATGGCAAAGATAAGCAGGATAATGACAGTGATGAGCAAAGTAGCAGGACAAGAGGATGTGGACCACTTTGGGAACTAAGTTACAGGAGGGTAAAAAGTCATTATGAATATGTCATTTTCCTAGTGATAAGTGTTAAGGACATGATTAAGGACATTTCTCTAAACACTGATAAATTTATTTTAGTGAATTATGGTGTAAGATAGACAGTTTTCTCGTGACGTTTACCTGCTTTTCCCTGTGCAAGTACAAGTAGCACATCAGCACATGAAACTCTGCAAATAATCTGAGTTCAAACGATCAGCAGATCTTAGCTGTGAACCTCCCCTTCTTCTCAAAGCCAAGCCCATTCCCATCCTGACTAGTTACATGGGTATGGTGCCAGCCAAGGACTCAAATTTTACCTTTTAAGCCCCTTAATTTTAAATGTTACCCTTATTTTTTAAAAAGTAACTAGACTAGTTGTGTACTCATTCCCCTTCTGAGAGAATTTTTGCTTCAGTAGTGACAATATATTTAATTACCTAATTTCTGTTCAGTTACGTCAATGTAAATACATCTCTCTTTCAAAATATGCAGTTTTTCACTCCGCATTCAGTTGAATCTCTTTGTAGTTACTTTTGAGTTTGAATTGTTTTAATGATAGCTTTGGTGTCCTTAAATTTTGGAAATTGGCATGTTAGCTGTATTATCTTCCTTTTTCTTGGCCTTTGTATAGAATCCTTTCCTATTAAATACAGAAAATGAGGATTCAGTCCTAACCTTAGTAGTCAGACTACAAACACAGATTGGAAACATAACTGCTGCTTACTTTTATTCCTATAAAGAAGAAAATCTGTCCTATAGCTAGAATGGGTTTATGGTGATTTATAATGGACTAATCATTCACACAGCCCTACTAATTAACAATATTACACCAGGGATTAATTTGTCCTGTGACATTTAGGACATGTGTTCACAGAATCGTAGAATCATTAAGGTTGGAAAAATCCTGTAAGATCATCGAGTCCAACCATCAACCCAACACCAACAGCCAACCAAACCATCTCCTCAAGTGCTACATCCACATGATCTTTGAAAAGCTCCAGGGATGGTGACTCCTCCACCACTTCCCTGGGCAGCCTGTTCCAATGCCTGACCATTCAAAGAAATTTTTTATGTCCAATCTGAACCCCCCCTGGCACAGCTTGAGCCTACTTCCTCTTGTCCTATCACTGGTTAAGTGTTGCACTCACCAAAGGTGTCTGTGGGTACCCACAAACCTGACAGTCATATCTGTAACTAGCTCCAAGTCTGTCAGTGAAGACCCATCAGTACTGATAATCACCTCTGTAGAAAACAATAATAAAAAATATGCTCTGGGCAGTGCCTACCTTCAGTATTTTACATATTATCTGCATTAGTGTTTTATATCACAAAATGTCTTTAGCCATAAAATACTGCCATTTGAACTCCAAGAAGAATGCATAGAGTGTTCCTGCAAGACTGCACCCTTTAAAGCTCTGATCCTGCAAATGCTTGACTTGAATGACACCTGATGTGGCTATTACTCACGTTTCTAAGGTTAAGCATATTCATGCCCACTGGATCACTCTTTCATTCTGAAGCATCTTGAAGCAGGAACATTGCCTAGAGATGAGCATACCTCTGGGAATAAATTTTCATTGATGTGCTTCCATGCACAGTGTATAAAGAATCAATGATGTGTGTATTTCTTTTCTTTTAATGAAAATAAATTCATCCTGTGTCCTCAGTGAGACTAGTTTATCGCCAATACATCACAGCTAAATGAGTCACAAGTCAGCTAAGGCCAGTCCTGCCTCCTCAGACCTCACCTCTGTGTCCCATGCTGGTTTCTACCCTCAGAAAATACAGCCTTTAATAGCACCTATTCAGGACTTACTTAGTAGAGGACATGATTACAAGTTCAAATCTGTGTGTTTTATGTATTTCAGGTAAATTCCATCCTGCTTTTATAGGGTCACATGGGGATGGAGCTCAGACAGAGAAGGTTTGAATTAAACTGCTGTGGCAGTGGACAACCAATCAGTAGAGAGCTTCAAAGGATCAGGCTGTAAAAACATTAGTCACATATCATTATTAAATATTGTTGCAGAAAAGCATACCTAGACTACATTTCTGCCGATTCAGCAGAACAGAAGTGTAATTGCAGTTTATTATTCTTCACGCTGGCATTTACCATTTCAGAGCAACAGTAAAAAAGAAGAAGATTGGGACTGAAGCACATGAGCAGCAGAGCAAGAAATACACAGGTTTCAGGCATTCACAATGTTTTCACTCATATAGGAAATACCTGTATCTACCCAAGTATACTGTTGAAATCAGCAGACTGTCTCGAAAATACAATTGTAGAACCAGGTTCTTTGTTCAAGAGAGAAAAAAAGCCAACAACAAAATCACACACACCATAACCTACATCATGGCACTGCACACACACACACACATGCAGACACACACACTCCTTCAATGCCAATTTTCTTGCCATTGCCAGCTCTGCATCTGCCTCACAGCTGGAGAGCAGAACAAGAGGCTTCAAAGCACAACCCAGTCAAATTTTGCACACACACACATGCTGATGTCTAACGTATGGCTCAGAAATAACCCTCTGAGCCCTTCCCAAGGCTTGGTGCCATGAATGACCCCATCAGTGCCACAATGACAGGGCACAGTCCACTCTTGGGAAGGCCTCATCCAGCCCCCAAATCCCTTCCACCTTTCCACTGCTGGAAATGTCTCCACTGCTGCCCCTCCCAGCCAAGGATGTCCTCATCATTATCCTTCATCCCAGACAGAGTTTCCAGCCCTATTGCCCTCCCATCAGAAGATAACCATGGCAACCAGTCTCCAGCCCCAGGAGGAGGCAGCCGAGCTGGACTGAAAGTCTCAGTTCTGCTCCTTCCTTCATCACACATGGCAAACAGGCAGGTGAGCAGCTTCCCTTGCTTACTCAGATTGGGATGTGCATTTCTGCCTTCCTTTGTTCCCTTTTTTCAGGCTATTATCAGCATGCTCACTGTGGGTGCCCACGTACTGCTGATGTTCCTCAGTTAACAAAGCCGCTGCCCGCTGCTGGACCTCTCTCACCCTACCAAAAATTAGCACTTGGTAGGAGAGCCTGGCAAATTACTGACAGACACAGCAGGTCTGGCCATGCCAAGGCTTTTGTTGTGCCTCCCTCAGAAAACAGGCAGCCACATAATAAATAGATTCTCCTAACACAATTAAACTGGGGGATCAAATAACTGTAATCATTATAAAGCGGCTGTTGATGCCACAGATATTTAGACCGGATAACAGATTGCACATCGCTTCCTCTCTCCTTGCCAGCAGAGTCCCAGCAGCTGATTTGCACTCTGTGGCCCCGTGGCACAGCAGCTGAGCCCTCGGTGGATTTGCAGCAAACCTGCAGGCCTGGCCTGTTCTGTCCACAGGCAGTAAGCACAGGCAGGTAGAAGCCTTTGCACTGATTTATTTTAATTTGCAGCATCGGCAGCCCCAGACCAAGCCGGGTTGCCAAAGAATTTTGAACTCTTTTCAGAGAGCATTTCCATCCTCATTTGTGAGCTAATACTTTTGGATATCCAGCTAGATCTGAGTTGCAGTTTGGCTTTCTGTTCCTTGAAGGAAACTCTTTTTGTTTCACCCTCCGTCACTCCTCGCCAGATCCTTGGAGGAAAGAAAGACAGTGGAGTTTGATGGGAACATAGCCCCAGGACATAGTCCTGCCTCACTGAGGCTGCAGCAGTTCAGAGACTGATGCTAAACCTCTGTGCCATATCCAGGTTGCCTCTGACTGCTCTATTACCCTAAAGGGAGGCTGAGAGGCCTCTTACCTTATTTTTTCCATGGAGAACCTGCATCAAATGAACCTCTGCATCTAGCTACCCAAGAATCTGCCTTTCCTTTGGCCAATGCACAGCTCTGAAGTCTTCCAAGGGTCTTTCAGGATTAGTGGCTGAATATACAGTCCATGAAAATGCCTTAGAATGTACCTACGAAACATCTGTGGTAAATTTAAGTTTTAAGAAAAAAAAAAAAGAGCAATTCATAACTATTTAAAATATTAACAGCTGGTTCCCCCCAGTACACAGAAAATTAAGAATGTCTGCAATCTGAAGAACCTCTATATACAGCTTTTTGAAAATCTAAATCCTGACAGTGATAGTGGGTGAGTTCCTGTTAGCTGAGCCAGCTGAATGGTGTGGGTTGTGGATGTGCTTCGGGGGACTGATTGACGTAACTGGATAAGATGCCACCAACATCTTCCTCAGTTGCACCTTGAAAATAGCAGCCTGTAGCAACATCAGAAAAAAACCCACTGTTTTCCCCAGGCACTTGCAGTAGATGGGCCACATATGTAGCCTATTAATACAGAGAGATGATATATACAGGCTTTCTGCCTCATCCTTCTAAAAAGGTTATTAACTGTCTTACTTACATCTAAGGGGAGAGATTGGCCAGAACTGTCATATGTTCCTGTCAGATTTTTCATGCTAGCACTGCAAATTAGGGCTATGGGGAGTTAGCAGAAAATAAAGATAGGTGGTACAGAGCCCGAAGGAGGGAAATGTTGATTGCCATATTTGCATGAGGTTTAACAAAAAACAGGATGAGAGTGAAATCCATCCCTGTGCAGAAGGCTAGCTTGAGTGCCATGAAATACCCCACTAAACCCTAATGGCTCCACAGATACAGTAGTTCCTTCACACTGAAAACATACCCCCATTAAAAAGAGAGCAGTTGGGCTTCGAAGGCCACAGCATTTACAACTGACTCTGAAAGATATAATGCAGTGTCAGCACCCACTTATACCATCCTCAGGTACATAAAATGCAGCTACCACTAGAACCTGGAAGGGCAGACAGAGATATCATAGCAATTTTCTCCTACACAGGAACAGCCATTATTGGTCAGGAGCACTAAGGCTATAGAAATGATTAATTTCTGCACTAGACGTCCAGTTACAAGCATCCTCCTCTTTTGAGTGATTTCTTCACTGCATGTTTGTATGTTCACAAAAATCAATATTATCAGACCTTATTCTTTCCTGTTAATTTCTTTATGATACTGTACTGGTTCTCTCTGCTCCAGTGTACAGTTCCTGCATGAAAAAAACGGGGAGAAAGACCTTTGCCAAGCTCCCACCACACCTGCCCCAGCCTGTTCCTACACTAGGGTGAGGCACGTGGTGCTTGGGTCAAAAGAAGGTTTCTACTGAATCAAAATGCCTTACAATATTGGACACACACACACACACACACACACACACCCTCATTTAGCCTGATGCCTTTGCTTCAGCTCCTCTTTGTCTCCCACTGCCCACACTGGTTTGCTGCTCACCTCAAACCTCTGCCTGTAGCCTTAGGTCCAAGTGCTCTGGAGCACCCAGCTCAACCCATCTGAGTGCATCGATTGCCCCAAAGAAGCTGTAATAACTGCCTAGAGATTACTTCTGAGGAAAAGAAATGCAGAAAAGACAAAATAATCAATTCTAGTAAGAGTGCATTCATATCATGAGTTGCCTGAAATTTGACAAGCCTTAAAAAAGAGCATGAGTGTTTTGAGAATGTGGCTAAAAAACCTGGAGCAAAGAGAAGAAATCATTGACTGCCTGCGTTTAGAAGTTCAAAGTACAGAACCACCACAGGAGAGTAGATTTCCAGTCTAACCCAAGTTTCACTTTCTCCTTTGTTTAGGTGGTTCAGGGAAGCTGGAGGCAAAAGCTTCTTATTTTATTTATCTGTAAAGTACCACATACATCTCTTGCCACATATATGCAGAATACTTACAATAGTAATAGCAGCACTGCAAAGCTCTCCTGAAAGTTTGATCTTCAGACACTTCAAGACCCATCCCTACATCCCTAACCAGCTAAAAAATAAATCTAAAAAAAAAAATAAAATTCATCACAGTAAACTACAACCAACCACTAAGAGAGTTTCCAGGATTTGAAAGATTCTCAAAGATTTACTGTGTATCACTGGAAGGCTTTGGAAAGATTAAAAAAAAGCTGTTTATGCAACTAGCTATTGGACTTTAGCAAAAAATTTCCTCATTTTGTTTTTGAAGATATTCAAGGTTTATTAAAAAGAAGCTTTCTCTCTCCAGAACCCAGCTGTTTCTGCCTGATCCTGCAGTGAAGTCATCATAATCCTGTTTTATGATGCCACAGTCTGTTGCCATGAAAATAATTGCTGTGTCATAAATTCAGCATTATAATTTTACTGTGAGACGAAGAATGAAAAAGCAGGCTGTGAGGTAAAAAATACCTGGTGAAGCAAATGAATGTCTTTGAAAAGTAACCACAGAGCAGCTCAAGGGAAAAAGAAGACAAAACATCTGAAAGGTAAGCAGATGCAGGCAATGACACAAGTCAAAGTTGCCCCCAGTGTGGTAACTCTCCTATATGAGACAAATCAGAGCATTTAGGTCACAGAGCAGCCTGTGTGAAGGGTGGAACATATGGAATTTTT